>NC_050516.1:14503229-14523005 GCF_002922805.2 Oryzias melastigma | reverse complement strand
TGAAAATTGATCGTGAAGGAGAACTGAATAACTGGTTTGTGCCCGACCAGAATGAAATGACACCAAGTCTTTCATGTATCGGAATAGAGCTGTAAAGAAAAAATCTGGAGCAAGATTCCAGAGATTTGCACCGTTCGGTACCAAATGTAAGTGTATGCGTTACTATAACAGTCCAGTGTGAACACCATAAGCTAAAAGTGCATTCAAGACTCAGTGTTGAGCGAATTCTTGAACGTACATCACATGCTCGAGGGTAACATTAGAGTGTGTGAACCTGCAGAGCAGTTTTAAGTTTCACAAAAATGCAAAAAAAAATTGAATTCCAATGAACAAAATAAAATAAAAAAAACTCCCCTCTCCTAAATTTGACGCGAGTTGCAGAATAGTTGCGAAATGTGTCAAAACAAATTAAAGTGTAGCAAGAAGAAGAGTAAACTGTGAAGCAGCGGTTCACATGTCAGCAGCGCCGCGCTCTCAGTCCGTCTTTGTTGTGGCGCTTCAGCTGTTCAGAGCGGGGAGGGGTCGTGGGGGGAGGAGGGTGCCGTTCGTCGCGCAGATCCAGGTGTGAACTGGCACGCAGTTATTTGGTAACATTGAGTGATTGGTGCCTGATTTAATTGTGCTGCAGCCACACTGTTTTATTCATGGCCTGGCACTTTTAACTTGGTAATTACCAGCTGCTGCGAATCACTGGGACGCCACTGGTTTGTGTCAAAAAAAAAAACAGCTCAGGAAGTTCTCAAAAGCAAAACATCTATTTATGAGATGTGTTGGCTTGCACCCACTTCTTCTTTAAATTGGACTTTTATTTATAACAGAAATGCCAACAAGCCTCAAATGTGTAAAAAAAACAAAAGTTACAGCAAAAAAAGCTGAGAGCCAATCAAACACAACTCCACATAGCGTTTACCAAAGAGAAAAAGAGTCTTTAGCCATTTAAGGGACTTAGTTTTAACTTAAAACTGGAAAATTGGTTTTCTTGTAGAAATATACAGTGAGGGAAAAAACTATTTGAACCCCAGCTGATTTTGTAAGTTTGCCCACTAAAAAAGAAATGATTAGTCTATAACTTCAATGGTAGGTTCATTTGAACAGTGAGAGAAAACAATGACAAAAAAAAATCCAGAAAAATGCGTTTCAAAAAAAGTTATAAATTAATTTGCATTTCCGTGAAGGAAGTAAGTATTTAATCCCCTATCCATCAGCAAGATCTCTAGCTCCCAGGTGGGTCTTATACAGGTAACGAGCTGATATTGACCTCTTAGCTCGTTACCTGTATAAAAGAGACCTGTCCACAGAAGCAATCAATCAATCAATCCAGATGCCAAACTCTGCACCATGGCCAAGACCAAAGAGCTTTCCAAGATGTCAGGGACAAGATTGTGGACCTACACAAGGCTGGAATGGGCTACAAGACCATCGCCAAGCAGCTGGGTGAGAAGGTGACAACAGTTGGTGCAATTATTCGCAAATGGAAGAAACATAAATGAACTGCCAATCTCCCTCGGTCTGGAGCTCCATGCAAGATCTCACCTTGTGGAGTTTCAATGATAATGAGAACGGTGAGGAATCAGCCCAGAACCACTCGGGAGGAACTTGTCAATGATCTCAAGGCAGCTGGGACCATAGTCACCACAAAAACGGTTGGTAACACACTACGCCGTGAAGGACTGAAATCCTGCTGTGCCTGCAAGGTCCCCCTGCTCAAGAAAGTCCATCTACAGGCCCGTTTGAAGTTTGCCACTGAACACCTGACTGATTCAGAGGAAGACTGGATAAAAGGGCTGTGGTTAGATGAGACCAAAATTGAGCTCTTTGGCATCAACTCAACTCGCCGTGTTTGGAGGAGGAGGAATGCTGCCCATGACTCCAAAAACACCATCCCCACCGTCAAATATGGAGGTGGAAACATTATGCTTTGGGGGTGTTTTTCTGCCAAGGGGACAGGACAATTGCACCGCGTCGAAGGATGGATGGGGCCATGTATCGTCAAGTGTTGGGTGAGAACCTTCTTCCCTCAGTCAGGGCATTGAAAATGGGTCGTGGTTGGGTATTCCAGCATGACAATGATCCAAAACACACGGCCAAGGCAACCAAAGATTGGCTCAAGAAGAAGCATATTACGGTCATGGAGTGGCCTAGTCAGTCTCCAGACCGTAATCCCATAGAAAATCTGTGGAGGGAGCTGAAGGTTCGAGTTGCCAAACATCAGCCATGAAACATTAATGACTTGGAGAGGATCTGCATAGAGGAGTGGGCCAAAATCCCCCCTGAGATGTGTGCAAACCTTGTGGCCAACTACAAGAAACGGCTGACCTCTGTGATTGCCAACAAAGGTTTTGCCACCAAGTACTGAAGCACGTTTTTCAAAGGGATCAAATACTTATTTCCTTCATGGAAATGCAAATTAATTTATAACTTTTTTTGAAACGCATTTTTCTGGATTTTTTTTGTCATTGTTGTCTCTCACTGTTCAAATAAACCTACCATTGAAGTTATAGACTGATCATTTCTTTGTTAGTGGGCAAACTTACAAAATTAGCTGGGGTTCAAATAGTTTTTTCCCTCACTGTAAGTGAGTGCAGACAGCTGAGGTATGATTGGAGACTGAGAGAAATGTATTAACTCTGCTAAAAGACGAGGTTACTCATTTAAAGTTGACTAAAAAACTGAACACAACCAGATTTTACTGAAAATGAATCCTGCAAAAACTGACATTATTTTACAAAGTTAAATGCTAAAGGGCTACTAAGCAAAATAAAGAAAAACAACTCTAAACTAAATAATTGTAGTTTAATTAATAATAAACTCTACAATTAGGACAAAAAGCTCCCAAAAATACACATTTAAAATATCAATGAACTAAAGCAAAGAAAAACAAAATTTGCAAAAGTGTCAAAAGCTAAAAATGTGTCCTTTGTCTGTGTTCCAAACAGAAAGTACCATAGACTTCTATCACTCATGCTTTTTGTCAGAACAGCCATTCTTCCAATCTCTGCCAGTGACATTAATTTGTCCCCTGGTCTGACATTATAAATCCTTTGAATCCTTCTTCTTAAAAATCTCTTTCTAATTCAATTTTTTTAAGGTATTTTTTCTTTATTGCAAGTTAGTCAAGTTTTAAACTAACCAATCAGATGCCTCAGTAAAATCATTTAGTGCCTGCAGGTTCCACCATGAACATTATTGACAGATTCTCCCGAGTTCACTTTTTGTGGAAGGAGGGCGGACTTCAAACAAGCTCACTCGATTGGTGACTGTAGTTCCTCGAAAAAACTGTCGACTGGCTCCAAATGGCAGCTATAATGTAAAAAATTAATTGGCAAATTTGGCTTTATTTCCCAAGAGCCAGAAGGTGAGGCATGTTCTACAACCCGCTTCGTCCAGTGATGATACACGTTTATGGTATGAATAAGATACATGACTTCAGCTGCACTTTTTTGATTCTATTTAGTACAAACAGATTTGCTTTCATCCAGAACAAACATTTAATGTTTTCTGTGTAATAGTTTTCCTAATTTCATTTTTTCTGGGGTTTTTTTTAATTAAAGGAAAAATCAGTTCATATTATTTTGTCATTGTTTGTTTTTCATTATGTCTTACATTGGCCAGTTGTTGAGTAATTTGAGATTTAGATCAATTTGATTCTGAAAAAAAAAAGAAAAAACCTTTTTTCTCATATAATCTTAATAAAAATATAATACAAGATATATTTTTAAGAAGATTTTATTTCTGCTAGGTTTACAGAACTCTTTAGAGAAGAACATAAACATGAAGATTTGTTTCAACATTGTGAGGAAGAGGAGGAACACACAGCAACAGAAAAACCAAAGAGAGAATAGGGAGTGAAGCACTTACCCTCTGATCCCACTACCAGACGGCAGAGTTTAAGAGAAGAAGCAAAAGAAGAAGGCGGAGGAGGAAGCAAACAGAGAAACATAAAGACACAGCAAAGCTCCACACAGCAGATCAACAGCAGTTCTGAGCGCGTGCAGAATGAGGCGGGGGCAAACATGGGAGGACGACAGGTAAAAACAGACAGACTGGAGGAAAAAACATGGAGATGTCTCCTCCAAACCCCAAAGCTTTTAAGGTCCACACACTTACAGAACTGAGATATAGGGGCATCCAGCTGTGGCGCTGTGCCCCCCCTGGAGTTGAGTTTCTGGACTTGGGTGGGCGGCACCGGTTTGTGGGACTGACCCGTGGCCCGATACATGGCTTGCACCCACAAGATCCGGTCCTGTTCGTCATCGCTGGCAAAGATCACAGTGTCTCCTTCTTTGACGGCGTTAAAGAAGGTCCGACCGCCGTCCAGACCTGCAGGGGGATCACAATGACCACGCAGTCAGGAACAACAACAAGACGAGAGAAGACTTACGTCATGCTGTTCTAGCACAACATTTTGAACATGTAAACTGGATCGTTCTCAAAAGGTTCAAAAGAACTGGGTTTAAACTCTGCAAAGAAAGGAGGGGCCTTTTCAATCCACATATTTTCCCAGGATTCCTTTAAATTTACCACTTAAAGTCCCCAAAGTGCCCCAAAAATTCATATATGCTTATATTTTTTAATCCTATAAACCACATTTACATTACAGAATGAATTTACAGCTCAAAGACAAACAGATAAACTCAAATAAACTGGGACTGCTCACAGTCTGAGACTGCATGATGGCAGAAGGTGAGTACATAATCTGAACCTGAACACTAACTACTAAACTAACTTGTGAGAGTGCCCAGCTCTGAGGAGAACGTGCAAACGGAACATGAAGACTGCTGCAGGGCCTCTGAAGGCCAAATGAGTGCCTGAACCTCCAAATGTGAGAACCGATCTTATCGAATCTCCAAGGAAGATTCAGGATGCCCCAAATAACACACTACAACGCTGAGCTTCACCTCCACACACAGTTAATGAAGCCCAAAGCTGTCATTTCTCTGACCTGGCTGCGGGTCGGTGTAGTCCACGGTGTAACCATCCAGCTGAAGAAGCTCCACAGGCTCCGCCTTCTTCTCTCTATAGCTGCACATGGCAAAGGTGTACTGACTCACCTGTATGAGGTAAAGAGACAGGAAGTCTGGCTGAGAGGAGAAATCATTGTTGCATTCTGACATAAAACATTTAATAATTACAAATAAAATGATTAAAAGGAGAATCTTTCAGATCCCAGACAATCAGGAAGATTTATTACACTCTAATAATATCTGCAGATATTTACCTAAATGGTAAAGTACCTTATCCGTCAATTAAATTAATTCTGCTAATAAATCTTGCATGTGTAGTTCCTATTTTTACTATACATTCATGATAACTGTAACACGCCTGCAACAGACTTCAACTTTAGATCAATATGAACCGATACAACTTTAAACATTTCAGCTTATGAGGGCAAAAATTCAATGTCATCAATTTGTAGCAGTCAGGATGACAGATGAGTTTCTGGAAAAAACTGACGATCTACTAGAAGGAAAACATTCACAAGAGCTGTCGTCTTCTCAGACAGTTCCAAGATAAGAAACACTGAGCTTCATCGCAGACTCTGCAGGCTTCAGTTAGGAGGTTTATGCTAAATCTTATGAGAGCCAATAAAACGTTAAAATAGGAAATCAATGCAAAAACCAGACAAAAAAAGTAAAAACTGCAGTTAAAGACCTACTCCAATGTCAATTGAGTCGTTGTTGTTTTAAAAAATATGTTTCATGGTATTTTTCTCATGATGGAGGACACATATAAAGAAATATAAGATTAAAACTCTGTCTCTGAGTATTTCTTCATTCAAATTGTGGTGAATCAAACAAAAAAGGGCCAATGAAAAAAGCTTAAAGTCAATATATAGAAAATATAATCAGCAGTTCTGCTCCTTTCTGAGGCATCTACTTAGACTACATCCATGTGCGTCTTAAGTTAACTCGTCTGAGCTGGCATCAGGCTCAAAACTGTACGGCTGAATAGCTCCAATACTGATCGCCATTTTTGCTGTTAGATTGGGAGTGTGAGGGGCTGTAAACAAGCAAGAGAGAGTGTAAACAGATGGATGATGGGAGGAGGGGGTGGGCTTACTTAGGTTAAGCTCTAATGACCTCCTGCAGTTCTGCAGAAACTATGTCAGAGAAAATGACAGTTTTTTTTTTTGCTTTTTTTTTTTAGCCTAAAAACGGCATAATCATAATTTGAAGACCACTTGTAACTATTTTACAATAGATGTAAAAATGCTTTAAACAGAAGAGGATAAAATAGCTTAGAAAAGGCACAAACTGTGGGGAAAACAACTAATTAATAGTTCACAGAGATACAAACTTGATAATGACAGAGGAAAGTGCTTCAAAAACAACAAATGCCTAAATGTTTTCTTTTTCACCACTAAACGAATACTAAATATATCAATTAAAGCACAAATGAATGTTTTTGATGCATAAAAAAATACTAGAAATTGGACAAATAATGGTCTACTGATATAGGTCGACACAGAAGGCTGAGGGGAACAACTTTAAGCTCGACACGTCTTGACACTTTTCTGTGTTGTAAACATCCAAATTCATTTGTCTATAAACTCCACCCAGCACGGACATGCTGGTCAAACGGTCCGCTCTCAGTAAGGTCAGGTATGGACCCACACCAAGAATCCTGATTGGTGCTTGAACTCCATGCATGAGTCTCAGTGCATGTGTCGCTCACAGGGGGAGTGGTGTCTGCTGCTGCTCCTGCAACTGCCAGTCACACCAGCCTTTCCTCACAGGTCTGGTTAAGTCGCCACGTCTGCTGCTGCAAGTGGCAGCTCTCACTCTTTGGGTGCAGCTGCACGCTGTGTGTGTGTGTGGGTGTGTGTGTGTGACAAATGAGATTCCCTGAGACAGCACTGATGAGACCTAAGGCGAAGTTAAAGGATGGCAGAGGATGGACCCAATCTCCAGCAGCTCCCAGGCCTCCAGGACAATGCAAAGGCAAACCTTAAGCATCCCCTCCCCCAGCTCACACCCATACTGCAAGTTTTCCATCTTCCTGCCCCCCAGCTGTCAGTTAGCAGAGGCGGTGATGAAGAGTCAGAGAGTGCTGGATGGACGTTCAGAGATAAACCTCTGACGAAGCACCTAAAAACACGTGAGGACAGGTCAAGCTTTGTCTTATGAAGCCGTGGTGCACTTAAGCACCTCACATCAACGAGTGACCTGGATCAGAACAGCCAAACTGGAGCAGTGGGACCAAAGTTAATATTGCTTATCTGATTCATAAATGTGCTCTCCATGCTCACCAAAGTTCTAAATCTGGGGTCCCACAGGGTACTAGACTAGAAGCTTTCTGTTTGATGATTCATTGTTATGCTGATGACACTAAACTCAAAGTTACCACGACGACACATAAAGTCTTGGAAACATATTTGTACTTTTATATTTTCAAACCTATTGAAGTTTGAGTTTTAACATGTACCGCTATGTCTATTTACATCATTAAAAGAATGTTTAGACTTTTGGAAAACTGCAAACGTTTTACAGGTTTCCTTTTATAACATGAATCTGGGAGTTTACATTTTTCACACACCTTTAAGACAAAAAGATTATTATTTATTTTTATTTTTTTTACATAATTTTCTGTATACCACAGTTTTAAACTTTATCTTCTTGCCATGTAAATGAAATTTTCACAACAATTTGTGAAAATTTCTGACTTTTCAATTCCTCATTTGTCACATTTGGAACTTCCTTTACATTTCAGTATTAGGGCCACAAAAAAAAAAGCAATACTGCGGGAAAAAAATCGTAAATGTATGACTTTTTTCTTGTATATCTATGACTTTCAATCTTGTAAATTGAAGTGAGCATCCACTCCAGCAAGTGTACGTTATGTGCAGCAGCAGACCGATTAAACTCATTTTCTCATTTTAGTCAAAGTCTCTTGGATTTGATCAGATAATCTGAATGCTTGATAATGTTTGGAAGCTCCTTTGTTTGACTTACAGTTTATTTATGTTTTATTATTGAAGGTTGGCTTGAGGATCTCTGCAATGCCCATTGATGAACCCATTGATATCCCTGCAGCCTCCACTTACAATGATTTCTTCCTCCACCAAAGACCAGATCTCCTCCTCCATGGAAGTGATACTTCCATGGAGAGGTCCAGTTTTCAGCATTTTCAATGTTCTTATGCTAAAGTAACAAACTATTTTCATTCCTCTTTTTTGTGTAGTGTTGAAATGGGACGCTTCATTTGGAGAAGGGGGCGTATGTAACTCTTTTCAGTCCCCTTCTTTGGCCGTATGATAGTTACATGACATAAGGTGACAAATGGACTTCTGGGTTTATGAATGATAAGAGTAAAGTAAAGTGGTGGTCCTCCAAACATGTGTCTCTGAGCTCTTTACTTTACTTATGCAACTCCACATTACTGACCCCAGAAACTAACAACTAACATAACTGGATTTTGAGTCGTAAAAAGGTTCAGAATGTCTTTGTTTTTGAAGCCTATCTGGAAATAAAGCTTCATAAAATGCTCCACGTCTTTCATCTTCAAGCAGGGCTCAGATAAACACACAATTGGTGTTTTTTCTCCTCAATTTTTTTTACCTTTTCTTGTAAATTTATGACTTTTTTTTCATAAATGTATTACTTCTGTTCTTGCAAATTTACGTTTTTAAAAGTCGGAGATTTAAAACTTTTAAAGTAATAAATGTATTACTTTAAAACACGTAAAATTTACAAGAAAAAAAGTCAGAAATTTAGCATACATCTTTTAAATTCATAAAAATAAAGACTTTATTCTCCTAATTTAACAATTGCAACTTTTTCTCCTAAATTCAGGACTTTAAAGTTGTAATTTAAAACAATATATATTTTTGTTTGTAAAATGGCCATTGTAAAAACTAAAGGAGAGCGACTTGAGAAAGTTTGCGCTGTTTTTTTTTTTTCTTAATAAATACTGATGAAATCTGGTGATACTTTTTTCTTCTCAATTTGCAGCTTTACATCCATTTTTTTACTTATTTTTTTCATCTCCGAACATTTTCACAGCAGCATCCTTCCTTTTCCTTTCAGGTTAACATATTCTTGAATTATTTTAAAAAACACAGTGTAGGTATTTCAAGCTAAATGTTCCAAATTAGAAATTGAAGAAGTAAAAAGCGTTTGGAGTTTATGCTCATTCTGACCCAAAGTTTGCTGGATTTTCCTCCTAAATGTTGACATTTCTGATCCTTCTGCCGGTTAGACAGAGAGGAAACAGCAGTCATTTCATCTGGAAACAGCAGCATCTCATCACACACAGAGCGGCTGCACACCCCCCACAACAACAAACACACACACACGGGGGTGTGCAATCTATTGACCAGTATTTGTCACTTGCTATAAATGTAGCTGGGAGCGAGTGCGAGGCTCGAGTTGGCGGTGCTGCGGCGTTTCTAGCTGCGAGTGTTAGACCAGCCAGTGTTCACTCCACTTTGTCAATCCCCTGTCAACTTGTAGCTCTGAGACATATCCTCCCTAACACACAAGAGACAGGCACCCACCCCCCTCCCCCGTCTGCTGCCCACCTCCCAATGCAAAGCCACCAGGAAATGGCCGCTACCACCATCCCCTGCACCCTCCCACCACCACTACTTCCTGACAAAAGCCTGCTTGGTCTCTCCATCATCATGACAACCGAGTAAAGACAGCTTGGCTGCATCTTCTTCCTGCACAACTATGTGCACTGGGGGGGTCGTTGGTTCATCTTTATGGGAGGGGGATATGAGCTGTTCAGTTACAAGCATCCTTCCTCATTTATGCTTCGGAAGTAACTGTCTGATCAGCCCCCTACACCGTACATGAGCACGTGCACAACAGGATCATGGGGGCAGAGAAAAGGTTATGAGGTCTGAGCAGCACATCTGTGGAACACCTGAGGAACAGAAGATTCTTGGACCTGTTAGGCTTTGATAACACTTCTGAGCGTCTCAGTCTTCATCCGTTCTGTGAGTGAAATAAGAGATCAGACGCTGATCTTCTTTCAGGTATTTCCAGCATTTAAACTCCTGACTTTCAATTAGAGATGCCTAATCGAGGGGAAAGAAAATCGTCATTTCCCCACTGGATACATTTGCATATGTTGAAATATGTTGTGCAAGATTTAATGTATGAAATATTTTTATTAAATCACACTTGGCTTAGTTTAAGCCAATTGACTGAGTTTTCTTCATTGTTACTTTTTGGAAGATTTATAAAAATAAAAAATAAAAAAAAAGCTTTTTTCTGAATTTTTTGTTGTTTTTTTAAATAATGCAAATCATATATCTAAAACTAAAAAAAACTGTAACCTACAATAAATCGATTTTTCAACCCAATTATAGGGAAAATGAATCGTTACATCCCTATTTTCAATTGTTTCAAATATTCTGTCTTAAAAACGTTCAACTCCTTCAGGATTTTATTTTTCTGCTTGTACTTTTAGTTCTGCTGACTTCAGAAATAATTACTCTAATTTCAGATAATTTGAAACAAATATGACTGATTTCAAATCTGCAAAGATTGTTGTGCCAAACTTTTAGCTAAAAATACTTTTTAGACTTTTAATAATTCAGCAGACAGTTGGCTTCTTTCCATAGCTGTGTAAAAACTCCCTGTGGCTCTTAAATAAGCAGTTTAGGTTTTATGACCAATAAAACCTAAAACCGATGTTGATTAAAACAAAACATGTCTGTTTCTTTCTTATTTTAAATGTACAAAACAGTAAGTGCACATTTCAAGATAATAACTGGAGCTATAAAGTTGTAGATTGATCTTTTGCAACACCTACACTGTTTGTTTTGATTGTGCTTTTTTCTTCAAAGATCTGCAAATCTCACTCAATGATTTAAAAAAAAACTTTAAATTAAAGTCTAAAGATGAAGTACTAAAAATGTGTTAATTCTAACTTATATAAAGATACTATTTGTTTCTCTATCTTGGTTTAAGTCAGTAGTTTTAGGTAGAAAAATGTCTCAAAAGGTGTAAGATGTTTGTTTGACTAAAATTAGATTTCTCCAATAGACTAAAATCAGACCAAAAAACAGAATATTTAATGAGGTAAAACGTGATAAAACATCACATATTTCCATTTAGTCAAAAATATAAGACAAACTTTAATTAACTGTGAAAAACAACAATTTAATCTGTCTGTTTTCTGCTCGGTAACTGAATTATTTACTGTCATTTAATTATTTTATCTTATTCAGCGCTGAAACATGAAATATTTTGGAACCTAAAATTGCTCTCAACAATGCTTTAAATATCTTTAAAGATTGTTAATACTTTGAGACGTTTGTTTTTTTTTTTTAAATATATATTTTTGTCAGTTTTTAATCTTTAAAACAATGCAAACATTTATGGAGATAATTTGGGAATTAATTAACAATTTTAAACTTTCCTGAGCAAATCTAGTCTTCATTATTTAACCTAATAGTTTCTGTAGTTAGTATCAAATTGTTGAATAAATTATCTTCATCTTTTTTTTTTGTCTTTATTTGGCTTTAAAACTAGCAAGAAACTGCATTCATCATTTTAGCTCCTGCAAGTTCTCCAACGGTTGATCCTTCTCTAACACATTCACAGAGATCCTTTAGCTCTCGACATTCACACGTAGAGACATCCAGAAACTGTTTTTTTATAGTTTCGTTTGAAAAGGAGAAGCGGAGCATCGGAACAGACCGCTGATCTGAGCTGCAGGTGGTGAAGGAGTGAATTTGCAGTGACTCCGCTCAGAGGGAAGCTGTGAAGCACCACCTTTTCTTCAGCCGTCTCACCTCTCTGCTCCCAGCGGCTGAGGCCACCGGATCATCAGGAAGCTCAGCAACCATGAACGCAAAAAAAGCTCAAGTTTGCATGTCTGCAGCGCCATCTATCTGCAAGTTTGTTTCAACATCATCTACCTCCTCGACCCCCCAGGGAGTTAGCAGCAACATCTTAAGACTCTTTTGTTCAAAATGTGACTACATAGTAAAGATATGTGGAGAAAAATGATAACATTTCTATGAATCACAGACAGATCAGCTGCTGTCACCTGTATGAAGACACCAGAATAAATGTATAGAGACTTTAATTCAATTTTTTCTAAGGTACAAATGATGACAATCATACTGTTGTGTCTGAACAAAAATAACCCATTATGTATGCTATGTTATGTATGCATGAAGCTGGTAAAAAAAGGCTCATACCTGAACAAGCACGAAGAACCGCCTCTTCCATCTCTTCCACACGTTCTTGCCGATGGCCCAGAGGTACCTGAGGAGCATAGAGCAGCAGCTCAGTAAAGGAGCATCTTCCAGTCAACCGCTCCTCTGCTGATCTCTGCTGGCAGCCCAGCATCACTGCACCCACACATCACATTCTAAAAGTTTTTAACAAGCTCTTAGATCATCTCTAGAAATAATAAAAGATGATAGAGCTTTTCATTGAGAAGTCTAAAAGGTCAGGCAGAAGAGTCAATGCATTAATCAAGAAAGGCTTTTTATAGTGCAACTAAATAGAGGGAAATTAAACAGCAATTCTGTGCAGCAGTCAATGAAGAAAACATGAAAATGAATTTTTAATGTTAATCTGATCATCTTTCTAAAGATCTGGTACCTTCTGTAGAGAGATTTTTAGTCAGAATCAGAGGAAGGAGACATATTCCCAAAATTCCAGCAGATGCAGACTGAAGCAGTTCTTTCAGTCTCATCTGGTAAGGTGTGGTCCAGTTTTTATTGAAGTTTCATGGTTAAATGTTCATCGTTCTCCTCATTAGAGATCATTTGCTTCTCCAACTTCTTCAGCTCTAACATGGGGACCATCAGATTAAAACAATTTCATTTCTCCATAAAACCCTGACAGAACTTCAAAGTAATTCCACATCATCTCCAGATTGGGTCATATAAGGTCAGGTTTCTGTGCATCACTCGTTATACAACTCTGGTAAAAACTCACATTTTCTTGATCAAGGGAACGATTTCTTTAAATAGATTTAGCTGGAAAATGTTTATCAGCTTTGGTCAATTTATAAACACAAGTCGACAAAATAAAAACAACAACAATTATGCAATACATATTTGTTCTAAAATTGCAACAAAAAATACAAATATAAGTCTTTTTCAGTCATCTCTGTGAAAGTTAATTGAAGTTTATTTACTCTTAGATTTCGACACAAAATAAAATTTTCTGTCCATTCAATCTTACCAAAATATCCGATTGCCAAACTGCTTTTCTGATTGAAAGCTCCACATCAAGAAGGTAAAGTCTCCTCTTCCTCGCTCTTCAGCACTGTTTTAGTGGAAATCGCAGTCTGCCCACAGAAGCTGTGATTTTAAAGCAACACTTGAGAGTGAAGAGCTCAGACGCTTTTTTAACCCCCCCCACCGAAGCTCAGCCCACCCTGCTGAGTCCCAGCTTGCCTTTGCCCCCGGCCCCCTCCACAGTGGCTCTGTGTTGTTCTGAGGAAGCCTCCTCCACAGGGCGGCACACAGAGCCAGCATGGATCTTGCAGTAGCCCCCCCACCTCCCCTCGAGCTCCTAAAGGCAGCATATGGACAAGTGGGAGTGAGAGAGGAGACAGTTAGCCCAGTGAGGCTTGGATTCAGGAAGAGCTCGCTGTAACGCCATGACTCAGCAGCTCTGCAGGCTCACGCATGCAGCGCTGCAACGCCTTCTCTCACTGACGTGCACGCTACTGTGCACAGTCACTGCAGCTGATTGCACAGATCCAGGCAGAACTTTTAAAATGGGTGTAAGAACACCAGGGAGGAAGTCACGGAGGAAGAGCTGCTGGGAAAGTTCTGCAGACAAATTCAGGATGTCCACAACATAGCATCTAGCCCCTCCCTCTTCATGTCTGGATCAGGGGGCTCAAACCCAGCTCCTCAACAGCTACAGCCCAGTGACTGTATATGAGAACTGGACCAAGTGAGTGTGTCGTCACCCACAGCAAATGACTTACTTTCAGCTCAGATGAAATTAAGTCAATTTAGTTGCTGTTTTCTGTTAATAAGGATGACACCAGATGTCATCATTAAGCCGCACTTGGTCCAGGTCTGCCTGAGTCAATGTTTCTATGGCAATGACGAACCAATCAGGAAGGAGCTTGTTGAAAGTTAACACCACTATCAGTTCAAAGCAGGCGAATCTGTCAAACCTTTGAAACATTTGAGGTGAGACCACCTACGGTAATGAGGGACCCGATTGGCCAGTTTATACCTCGATTTACTTGCACTACAGAAAAAATATAATAAAAAAAATGTAGGACTAGATTATTCTGACAAATAGAATAACTGAGCAAGACATGTTTATTTCTAAATAGAAGTCTAGGAGATTTTGGCTTCTGTGAGCCAGTAGGAGCCTCGTATTTGGAGGGCTTCACTCAGTCCATGTACTGTATACAGTCAGAGACCACTTTTTTAAGTTAAAAACGAGGTTTGTTTGAGTTTGTATTCTTGTGTTATAGTATGGAGAAAATACTGAAATATGCCACTACTTTCAATATTGTACTTCCAATGCTTTAATGCATGTATATGTAGAATTAGTCAGTATGTACTATTATGGGTACATTTAAGTTAATTAATCAGGAAGCTGAAAAGGAAGTAGAGCTGACAAAATAGGAGGGGTGGGATTTATTAACACGACATGTTTCATTTCCTGTTTATATGTCTCACAGTAAGAGTTCGTTACTTTTTCCTTTTGTGTAGTCCTTAACTTTTCCCTTTTTATGATGAAAACATCAGTCTGTTGCTGAATTTTCTTTTTCATTTCCATGGTTCCTCAAAATAACCCACAGACACTGAAAATGTCTAGGGTCTTACTGGCCCTAAAGTTTCCACCTCCAAAGTTTAACTATGTGAACTAAAAGTTTCTTCTTTGGTTCAAAGAGATTTAGTACCTGCAGTTTTTTGAAGCTCCAGCACAGCATTTGAGTCAGGCAAAAGGTCTGGACTTTTGGTCATTGTAGCTCAGGATGAGCTTCTGACGAGCACAGATCGATTCTGATTACTGTAATCTGATTATAAAGGAGTTCATATTCTAAAGGTCTCTGAAATGTTGTGTGGAGGACCTTAGTTGTGCTTCCATGTCTTTCCTCCTTCAAACTTCAATCTTCTCTCTCAAAGTGCACATATACTGGCCACAAACGGCTGTTGGTCAACATACTAAATTGAAAAAGTATTCTTTTTTTCTGCACCTGGAATTTGCTTTCTAGAACATTTTGGCCCCTCCCTGCACATCAACAGAAGAATTTAAACAGAGCGTGTCATTAAATTTAATGAGAGGTTGCTACAAATTAAACTGAAACCTTTAATGGATGCCTCTGAATTACGGCCACTCTGCAAGACTAATGTTAGCAGAAATGTTCCTAGAAAGAAGAGCGGCACCGTCCCAAGTGATACCGGGCCTTCCCCAAAACGCACTCCAATTGTCTACAAAGACAGTGCCGTTTTCTGGGCACCAGCTAGCTAACCAGCAGTTAAATCAAGCTCAGACTCTTGCAGCTGCAGGAGGAAGCTCACACTTCTGTTAAACTGGTTTATTAGTTTTAAAAACTCTTACTTTTATCTCAAAAGAAAATAAGAACCAATGCGCTGCCCTGTTGGTTTACTTTACCCTAATGATGACTCTGATTTTATCCCCTATGAATAAAAAGGGGTACATGTAATAATCAGAATGATTTAGAGCCTATAAAGTTTGATCCAAAATGTCCATCATAGCAGCTGGTGACCACAAGAGGGAGCTAGAATATTATCTTTGGAAAATATCAGCTGAGGACACTTGTTCAAAAATACCTAAAAACTATGGAATGACAAAAGAAAAATACTTTTTTAAGTAAATAGAAGAAATGTTTGCCAACAGATTAACCACAACCAATAAGATTTGCTGAAAAGAAGAAATTAAAATTAAGTAAAATGACTGATTAGTTTGTGAATTTAGCTCCTATCTAATGGAGAAATTTCTATGTTGCATCAGAACCACTGACATACTGACCAAATGTCTATCAGGAACTCACACTTACCCACAATGCTTCATGTTCTGGGGTTTGTCCATACGGATGGCCAGTTTGATCTTGAGCTCATCTGAACATCCTTTGGAGACGCTCATCTTGTGGAGCTCGCACTGTTTGGCGCTGTTGGGTGTTGGATGAAGGACGACCTGAACACGACCACACAACAAGGTTTGTGCGCTGCAGTTGTTTGTTGCAAACCATGCTAAACACACACATCTGTGACCTACTCTGCCCAGCTCCTTGTCCTCCAGCGCCAGAACCCCAGTGCTCTCAGTGAACAGCTTCACCTTCACTGCAGGTAACGGCTGGGTGGTGGTGAAGTCCCCCTGGGTGCCCCAACTAGACACAAATAAGACAGAAAAAACTCGTTTGTTGAGATGATTGTGTCCGTCAGCTGACAGCACTTTGATCAAAACCACATTCTTACCATAGCTGCAAAAATGAATACCTGCAGCGGAGATCCGTACGGTTTGGAACACACGTACCAAGGATGTTTTGAAGTACTTTAAAGCCATTTTATTTGAATAATATTTTGAAGCTTTTCTAAAATAAATTGTAGGTTTTTATCTTGTTATATCATCCTGTTTTTTCCTTTTTACTGATTCGAAAAATGATCTTAATCAAGACTCTAAAACCAGGACAAAATCTGAACCATGAGTTTTGTGATCCGTTGCACCCCCGAATGAGCAGGTAAAAATTAGAAAAGGCATTCCTCAAAGCTCTGTCCTAGGTCACCTTAGTGATCCGCACCTTTCTACCAATCATCTACTTATTTACAAACACATTCCCACCAAAGGAGGAGCTCTACCCCACCAGAGGTAACTAAGGATTTAGCAACTTGCCCAGGAATCTGACATATCCAACATCTACCATTACCAGATATCTACTGTAATTGGATGAAGGACAACAGATTATCCTGTCTACACTTTGCTTATAAAATCTGTTACCTCAACAAATCCAATACTGATCGGATAAATGATGGGGGTGAGACACTAGAGGACCCCTCCCTTCTCAGGGGCAGGGTGGTGTGAACTCACGTGGGTTTGGATGCTTCAGCTTGGTCTGTCTGCAGTTTGTGCCCCCCCTCCACCTCCATGGTGCAGTAGACGATCCTGTTGGGAGCCAACGACCGCAGCCCCTGCACCTCCATGATCACCACCTGGAAGGGGATAGTCCAGTGACTGATGGGAAGTGCTGGGTTTTTCAAAGATAAACTCTGAAAGGTTCCAGCATCAACTATGATCTCTGAAAGTGTTGTTGTTGAACCCTCATATGCCATTTCTGTGTTATATATACCATATTTTTGCACAAACTGATTCTAAATTTGTTAAATGTGATTTTGAACTTAAAATCTTAAAATCAGTTGCTCACATCCATAGACTAGTATTTAAATACACCTAAAATCAATCTGCTCTTTACCTTAATGGAAAAATTGGAATTTTCTAAATTAAACTTTTTTTTGCTTGTTTATGATGCGTTTTCAGTATTCTTTTAGCCTTTTCTCAATGCAAGTTGTAAAATTTGTACTTTATAATCAAAATGAATAGATTATTCTGTAATCTTTGTGTACTCATTGTTGTGTTTTTGCACTAATTGAGCTATTTTATTGAAATTAAAATAAACATAAATTTTTTTTTATCCCAAACCCAAAAAATAATCCAAGTATTTGCAGGTTCTTTAGAGAGAAAACATTAAATTACAATTTTACTAGGACATCAATAAATAATACAGTACAGTTACATGTTCACGGTGGACATCATCTCGATGTTTATATAGTTCAAAATGAATGACATGGGGACTTGGGTACCTCCAGAGTGAAAGACAGCACCACGTCAGACTTGGACAGGGTGCTCTCGTCCTCCTGACCCATGTCCATGATGGAGGTGTTGTGGCCCCGTTTTAACTTCTGCAGCTTGAACTCTCCTCCTTTGGACACCGGCATGCTCTCCAGGTTGGCCATCAGCAGGTTGACTGAGGACCTCAGCTCCTCAATGAACATGGCTTCCATCTCTCTGGAGGCAAATCGTGGGAACCGTCCTCCAAGCTTCACAGAACAGGAGAGCATCCTCAGTTAGCTGACATTCAGCAGAGGAGCACATTGTTCCATCTCCTAAAACTCACTGCTTAAGCTCATAAAGAAATGCAAACGTTTATTTTAAAGTCTCGCTCTTATAAAAGCATTCTAATTGAACTTTTAATTTTGGTTATAGTCTTAAGCCAAGATTTTTTTTTTTTTTTTATTAACATTGTTTATTAGGCAGTAGTTTATTAGAAATTCACCTCTGAATTGTGGCAACCCCGCCCCCATTTCCATCATCCACACTATGTTTACCCTCTTTCCCACTAGCTTACAGCACAATACCAGCACAACTAAGAATGGCCACCAATACTGGACCCACATGCCAGCTCAGATAAGGAGGACATGGATCTTGCCATTTTAAAGTGGGGCGGAGCCTGTAGTTTCTATGTCACAGTTATACAACATTTTCTTCTTCTGCTCCTGATTCATTTCAATTTACAGAAAGAAATACTTAGAAATCCCATTTTGAGGTTATTTTCTTTACATACATCCTCTATCATGAGAAAAATGCCACAAGAACACGATAATAACACCAAAAACTGGATTTTTCAGAGGGAGTCTACATTGGTGATGTAGCGCAGCATCAGTGGGATGAAGGTTATGTTTCTCCCCTAATGAACTCCACATCACCTCAGTGATCCTGAGTTTTTTTATTGTAACACTGAATATCTAACCATAAACTGACCCACCCACACTGTGCTCACCTGGGTCACCTGCTCAGACTTTCATCAATGCCATCAGTTGCTTTCAAATAACTATTTTTTCTCCTGTTGTGGATTCATGGTTGTCTACAGAAATACTTCACAGTTTAGAGTTCTAACAACGTTAACCTGACTGCAATGGATTCTGGGATTGATGTAATTCCAGTCTTCTCACAAAGAGCGCTCTGTGCGTTCTAAGAAGAAAGAAAACATCACACCTCCTTTTCTTGAAATGAGCAGAACTGGCGCCTCCTCCTCAAAAAGGACACTTTTACTTAAGCTTTGTTTTGTAGTGGGAGGGAAGGAGGTGATGGATCTAGAGATATTTGAAACATTGATTTAACTCTGTTTCATTTTGAATCGAGAAACTTTTTACTGCATTCATTACATTTATTTGAAGTCAAAGATCAATACAAAAATATCTTTGATCAAACATAGCAATTTCCATATCTTTAGCATGAAGGTAATCAGTAATGATGAGCTGCTTTATTCTCTTTTCTTTTTGTAGCACCAAACAAAAGCAGACATCTGTCAGCTGTTCCACAGAAACCTCACAGGCCGAGTCTTGCTCACTGTAGAGTTTTTGAATGTTAGTTCTCTCCATTTCTTCCCTCATGCGTCCTTCATCCTCACTTCTTACCCGAGCGATCTGATCTGCCATCTGCAGCCGGCCGTCCAGCTCTCTGCGGATCTGAGCTGCCTGCTCGTCTGGGTTATCCAGCTGAAAAACACACACACCTGGGTTAAAAATCCAACCAAAAGCTCAATGAAAAAACTCTTATTAGATCAAGCCAAAGAAAAACCAACATCATTATGAAGAGTGGTCTGCAAGGATCCCGTCTGACCGTAGACTCCTGGTCGGTCGCTGTCAGGTTGATCTCATCTCTGAGCTCTTTGTTGTTCTGGAGGCTGAGCTCTGACCTTTTGCATGAAGCTGGATTCTGACCTTATCTCTGCTGTGTTTCCACCTCACTTTTGTTTAACTCACATACCGACTTTCATCCCTGTGTGTGTGTGTGTGTGGGGGGGGGGGGG
>NC_050516.1:14501980-14503218 GCF_002922805.2 Oryzias melastigma | reverse complement strand
CCTCATAAGAGCCAAGATTTGCTTCAAGATTTCACTTAATTTGAAAATATTTTTTGAAAGTCTCCTATAGCTTTTAATTTGGTTTTGTTTGATTTATTACAAGACAAAATAATTTAAAAATGAATCTTCCTTTTAACCTAAATTTTACTAAATCTTAAGATTTATTTTCAATTTTTTTTAATTGTATAAATATCTTTAGTTTTATGGTTTTCATTTCAGTGACTTAATTTGTTCTTAATTGAATTAAATTGATCTGATCATTAAAATTCAGATGGATAGAAACAAACAAAAGATTGTGAAACGACAATAAAGAGAAACTTTGTTAACACAATGAACACTAAGTTTGCTAAATCTGACCGAGGTTCAATCCTGTTCTTCTCTTTGACAGTTAAAACAGATGTTCTTTGCAAACATTAGAGCTAATCATATATAACTAGTAGGGAATCTGTCAGGTTTCCAATAGGCGTCTGTGTGGCAAAAATGAGACCTGAAGGGAGAAATACAGAAGGGCTGAAGTTTGCTTTTGCTCCGTCCAATTCCACAATGTTATGAAAACAGGAATTGACTACAGGAGAACGTCAAGTTTGCATCTTCGTTGAGTTCACCTACTGACCAGACCAGGGGTCTACAAGCTGCAACCTTCAACATTTAATGAGCCATTTGGGTCGATTTCTCACTAACCAAAACCCAGCAGGAGCCACTAAGTCTTTAGAAAAATAAGATAGTGATTTATATTTATGTTTTTGCTACTGACATGATACGGTAAAATAAACTATTGGGTTTTTGCCATAAATAAAACAAAGAGAAAATATTTAAAAATAATGAAATGGTTCATAACTTTTGACAGAGGATGAGTTCCTTTCAAAATAAAAGACATCCTACACCATAGGATCATGTCAATGCAGTAAATGTAGTAGCAAGTGTAAAGTCATCAATGACAAATTCAGAAATATAACCAAAAACTAAATCAGAGCTAATGAATTGACTCCTATAATATATGTTAAAACCATGAGACACTTTAAATCACTGAATTTGTTCAAAAATAGAAAATCTGCTTCATAATCCAGTGGTTATAACTTAATGAAGCTTTAATTCTGGTTGTTCTTATTGACAATAAATTGATTTTCCGTGATAAATGAAGCTCAGAATGAAGTCCAAATGTGTCAGTATGACGTTAATAAACTACAAAGGGTTAAAAGAATAATGGAGAATTATGGCTACAGTTGTTAGGATCCTCG
>NC_050516.1:14469226-14501793 GCF_002922805.2 Oryzias melastigma | reverse complement strand
AAAATAAGGTTCCCCCCGCCACACACAAACACACACACACTCACACGCACACATACACCTACACTACACACCCCCACACACACACACCCACACACCCCTACACACATATAATTCTCATGAACAGCAAAAGAGTTCTTGGAGTGATTCATTTTTTTTGTGCAAAATCAGACGTTATTATTTGAGTTGACAGGAAATGACTCTTCTGTAATCTGTCTCTAGTGGTCCTTAGAGGAAAAAAAACACTTGGTACTTCCTGGTTAAGATGATTTACAGAAATGGAATTTAGGGCTTGGACTAAAAGAGCTGCTTGGTTGGACCTGGACATGCATGGATGCTCTGAGCATGCTCAGCAACAAAGAAACAGAAACCAACACAGTACACGAGAAAAATATGATAACAAAACTATTTCTGATGTAAACAATATAAATCTATTATTTCACAATAAAAACAAAGACTGAGAAGAAGAATTGTAAAGCTGGTACACTCAGTTACCATAAAGCTTCTACCCGTTTCTACTAATGAACACCAGGGGGCGAAGTTTGTTTGTGATTTAACTATTGCTGCACCATAGTCACAAATAAAAAAATGTAAAATTATTTCCCAGAGAACAATAAAATTCATTCAGACTCGTGGCTGATAAAAGAGGAAACAGAAGATCTTTGAAACTTCACAGCTCCAGAATTTGAAGCTTCACCCTCAGAGCAGGCAGATTTTATCCCTCACATCAGTCACCTGTTCACACACCTGCTTAGATAAAAGTTTACAGCTGCCAGAGGGCGGGGCTAGTGCCGTCAGAGGGACCAGACGGCGTCTCTGCTGAGTTTCAGCCAGCAGAAGCAGCCATGAGTGTCATTAGAGGAAGATCTGCTCCATCACCAAACGTCAGGATGAAACTGCTGTTCTCCAGAAGCTCCGCCCTCCATTAGTCTTCATCTTTCCCTTCATGCTCCTCATCTGCCCCTCCCTCTGCAACCGTCTACCATCCCTCTGTGCTTCCTTTCTTGCTCATTCCCACGTTCCTCCCTCCACACTCATCCCTCTTTCTTCTCTTTCCCTCTTCATCTCTCCATCTCCATTGATTTCAAGGAGCTGCTTTCGTGTGGCACGGATGGGCGCACCCCATCTCCCCAAACCCTGATGTGATTAAAACAGAGAAAACACGCCCCTCCCTCCTGATGAGGGGACAACAGTTGGCATGGCAACTGGGAAGGATGGTAGGGGCTGAGGGAGGGAGCGTCTGTGTACAGTTGTCACGGCAACAGTTGTGGTGGTTTGAACTCCTTTTTTACCTCAAATTAACATCCGTGCACCTCTCCAAGACTGATGTGGAGCGCACGAGTTCATCAATACCACATTATAGCGCTCTTCATCAACATCATCATCACACAGAGCAGACATGGAGCCTCGGCCGTCAGCAGGACTTGAAACATGCTCGCAGAGGAAGACTGAGCTTCACATGAGAGCGCTCAAGCCACTCCCTAAAGTGTCTGTGTGTGTGTGGGCTGTCTTTAAATCTAATTTGCCTGTCTGCAGACGTTAACCCACAACAAACTGAGCTCCATGTACCACTGGAGGAGACCATGGACCAACCAGCCAGTCAAGACTTTCTCTACTTTTCATCTAATTGTTTAAAATGATCTGTTACGTGTTGACGTTAAAAAAATAATTGAAAACATTTCAAGAAACACTCTTCCATCCAACCAACATTTCAAATCCTCAGGATGCTCCCACATTCCAAAAAGAATCCAGAGCCAAATAATAAGCTGGAACAAACAACTTCAATCATCTTTTGATCTCTTAAAATCCTTCCCAGAGGTCTTTCAATAATGATTAAACCATTTTTAGCCAAAATCCAAAAAACTGTGTTGTTTTCAAGGACATAATTTCTGCAGAGAGCCAGGAGTTCATTAGAAATTCACCTCTGAGTTCTTGGTGAAGTAAGGCTCCACCTATTCCCCATGTTCCCCTTTTTTTTCCACAATTTCTCCCTCTAGCTTACACAACCCAACCCAACATTACCGGTGCAACAAAAATAATAACCAATATTGGAAATATCCACTCCACAGTTTAGAGCCAGATGGTCATTCCCAAGGTGGATGAAAACGTCATCTTCCTTTTATCTACATTGGAGACATGAGGGCAGCAGTTTGAATTTGGAAGCCCTGAGCTCTTTCCTCTAGCTCTTCCAGACCTGCACTGATGCATAATCTCTCCAGCTCCTGCAGTGTTTTTTTTCCATACAGGAATGATCACAACACCCAATCTGAGTGGTGACACATATCTTCAGGATTTTCTCCCTAAAGTACTAAGAAGCTGTAGAAATCTGGACCTTTAAAGGTTTAGTGTAAGAAACATCAGGTTTTGTTTTGTCTTCATGTCAGGAGTCTTGTTTGATGCATGTTCTCACTCTCTTCAGGGGGGGTCCACATGGTAGCAGTCTGGTTTTATTAGTGTGGTCTTAGCCCGAATAGCATTAATCTACAGCAGGAGAACAGAATTGTAGCTCTGTGTCTATTTTCAGTAAACTGTTGTGATTGTGTTACTTGGATGTATTTCATGCTCCTGCAGGATCTGCTGGTTCTGATCATGGTGCAACTGTGATTTACCCAGCAACATCCTGGTGCTGCAGTTCTTGGGTGAAATGAACCTCTGATGGCTGAAATTACCGCTGATTGTCGTTCATTGTACACATGATTTCATTGATTTGGCGTCCGCTCTGCTCTCATCTTCTGCCTGCAGTCCATTCTGAGCAGTCGGAGGCTTTCAAGGGCGAAGTCCTAATGGCAAAAATCCATCTGACGAAAAAGGAACCGCCACCCACTCTGTTCTTTCCTCTCCACATATCAGCAGACTTGGGCTGCGACTCAGTCTTTTCAGTCTGCGCTCCAGCCATCATTACAGTCAAATGCACACTTGTCAAAAGAGTTGTTTGACCCAAGTACTCATTATGTGGAGGGGGCAGTTAGTCATCTGTGCTGTTCTGAGACCCTCTCTGGTCTGTTGGAACTGTGGACCAAAGTCGAGTCTGTACCTGCACACTCAACCCCAATGCTCTTCAGTCTGCAGACAGTTCCTGCTCACATTTTGACTCATTTCCTGCTGAGTTTGTAAAGAGGAGAGTAGAAAGGCTCATGGACAGAGTTAGGGGAGGACCAGACTGGCTTAGTGAGTTTTCTATACCGTAGAATTTTGTCTTTAGTCAGAGCAGCCTTATATCATCAAATATAGCAGATATATCATCAGATATATCCACTTGCAGACAAATAAATCTCTAACGTGTTTGGGCTGGCATCTGAGCAAGAGGAAAGAGCTCAAGGCTTCCAAATTCAAAGTGCTGCCTAATGACTCAAACGTAGATAAAAGGAAGCCAATGTTTTCATCCATCTTGAGAATGACCAGTGTTTATCTTCAACAGGGTGTAATGACTTCATTTTAACAACAATTTGATTCATATCACAGTTTGTGACTGATGATATAATTCATTAGTTGAAAAACTTCAACCAGTGTGACTCAGGTAATGTACTGAACTGTGCAGGTGAAGTTTTCCAGATTCCTTGTATTTCCTCCAAGATGACCAAGTGTTAAATAAATATGTGCCAATATACATACAAGCAAAAAAGAATGAATGGCAAATACACTGTTGGAACATCCTACCGCATTGTATGGACGCATGTCTTTGCAAAACTCCCAAGTATTTCCACACAGTGGACTGTAATGATGGTTTGTTAAAGGTAAAGTCCCATTAGCTGTCATACAACTAGTTTGTTCTCCACATTTGATCAATCCCCAGTGGGAGCTGCAGAAACAGCTGCACTCGGGAGCCGTTTAGTAGTTTAAGCTCCTAATCCAACCCTTAAAGCAGGAGGCATTGGGTACCAGTTTTAGAGTCTTTGGTAAGACTCAGCCTGGATTTGAACTCATGACCTTCCAGTCTCAGAGCAGACACTCCACCACAAGGCCACTGAGTTGGTTAACTGACATGACAAGTTCAGGCGTGTTCAGGGAGGTATGGAAGTAAGCGTTTTTTTCATTGTTTGCTGCCACCACATCATGTGTGTTGTATCTGTGTTGGCGCTATAGCAAGATAAACCTACTGTACCTCAATCCAAATGGTATTCTTTAATATTGATTAAAGTCTATTTATTTCACCTGGAAACTATTTTACAATAGTACAGGTTGATTTGATTAACTTGCCTCAAAGACTGATCT
Source organism: Oryzias melastigma (assembly GCF_002922805.2). Taxonomy (NCBI): domain Eukaryota; kingdom Metazoa; phylum Chordata; class Actinopteri; order Beloniformes; family Adrianichthyidae; genus Oryzias; species Oryzias melastigma. The sequence goes on along the minus strand of NC_050516.1, from coordinate 14,497,584 downwards.
AGTTGGATTGTAGGAATAAGTCAATAAATCGATTACACCCCTAGTCTTCATGGATAACAATCCCTGATGATTGTGTCACGTTTGATCCATAAGAACATAACTTTTCCAGTATATGGCCTCGAGTTTTGTGGTTAGGGGAGTGACAGTCTTTGTTTAGGTAACTTTAGTTGTCTGATGTGTCAAACTCTGAGTCCTAGAATTCTGATATTTTCCAAGGATATGTTGGAATATATTGATTTCAACTTCAGTAATAAGTAAGTCCCTCTTCAATTTAAAGCCTTTTAAGTCAAATAAGTGCAGCTTTGTCTTTATGATCTCTATTGAAAGTCATTAAGTATGTTTCCTGAGAAGTTCACATGTTGAGGTTCATTCCTGGCATAATGGTGCATTTGAGGTCATTACAATTGTATGGTAAAAAAGAACATTTAAGCCTTCCCTTTATATTCAATTATCTATTAAGTATTATGAGGTACATGCTTCCAGCAGTCTGACTCAAATCCAGCTACGATTTTTCTGCCCTGGTACGACTCTCGCTCCGTTTCATGTTTATAAGGCTGGTCCTTCAGCCTCTATCGCTGCTCTGAAGCATTAAGGGAGTTAGTGCAGATGAGGGGGGGTAGTGACGGGGTCGGCCTCATCTCCACTGGCAGCCTGACCTCTGATAAAGCTGCACTGGCTGATCTGCAGCAGCTGAAGGATGAACAGACATCATTAGATTTCTGCGTCTTCCATCCATGAAGCAGTTTAACAGTAGATTATCTGCAGAGGTCCGTCTGTCACTCTGCTACAGAAAGAAACTCACTCACTTACAGTCCATCATCATCAATTCATGAGCTGGTTTCTGCTTTAAGTCAGAATACCAGTAAAACCCATCAAGCTCTGGAATTCAGGCACTAAACTGTCTCCAAATAAAAAACTTTAAACTAATAAAGTGTTCAAAGGTATGACTTTCAAAAGGTCCAGAAATAAAACCCTGATTCTCTCAGCAGCAGCAGACTGAGCTGCAGCTCAAGCTCTACAAAACACTTTAATCTCTGCACCCTTTCAAGGTTCAATGTCTTGCTCAGAGACACTTCAGCATGTGGTGCCCACCCCTTTCATCAGGGATGAGCTTTGCTGAAAGGTTTCTATCAAAACTCACTCCTGACAGTCAGAAGTTCAGATGCATCTTAAAGGGATCTGCAAACTTGATAAACTGACAGATTATTAAAACATAACACCTCCATCACAGTGCAGACTCGCCTTAGACAAGTGAACTTCTATACTGTGGATAAATTAGTTTTAATAAAATAAAAATAAAAAACACCTTTATAATGTGAATCTGACACAAACCTGTACTATGGCTGACAAACACCAAGTCAGCAATCATCTGTGACTAATGCAACACAAATACAGGAGCAACAGTCTGTGGTTAATTGAAAGATATTTAATGAGACCTCTAGGGAATGTATGTAACACAACATGAACCTGCAGAGGTGTTCTCTAATGTAAACTCCTATTAACGCCTATTGATGCAAGTATGCATCAAACCAATTTAGCTCCAAAATGACCTTAATTTAGCAAAAAGTGAACTTTTTTTAATAGATGGAAATAAATTAAAATAAAGCATCAAGGGGTTAATATCCTTAAGAATGAGAAGAAAATAAAGTTTATTTGGCTGCAAGTCAAAGGTTGTGATTGTTGTTACCTGGCAGGCATTATACAGGAGCTGGTGCTCAAACTTCTTGATGCCAAGGATGCCCTGGAACATCTCGTACAGCTGGTCCTTGCTCAGGATGAGTTCGGAGGCGGCGCTGGCCGTCAGCCTCTGCTGGAGCTTCCTGGGGTCTTCTTCGCCTCGGTAGATGGTGTCGAACTTGGCCATCCAAGAGCTCAGCACCGTCTCCTTACTGAGGCCGTCGATCTCGGGCAAACTGCGCACGCGCTTCTCTATGTGCTTCTTGAACACCTCCCGGGAGTCGCTGGCCGAGCAGCCGCCGCTCTGCACCATCCGGGACACGCGGTCGCTCTTCAGGAAGATCTGCATGGACCACAGCGCTTTCAGTTCAAGGAAGGACCAGAAAAATACTCTGGTTTGTGAGGAAGAGGGCCCGCTGAGGCCAACACATGAACACATTCATGATGACAGAGAGTGGACTGCAAACAACTGATCAGATCACAGATCATCTCCACTACACACTGATAACTGCTTACATTAGGGACCAATAGATCATATTACATATCTAATCTCCATAATGAGCAGGAAGCAGTTGCTGTGGAGAGGAAAACTCGCTCTGATCAGGAAGAAACCTCCAGCGTAACTACTTTCTGGAAGTCGTCTTTGGTTTGATCAAAATCTTTGGCTGAAGATACTAGTTTAGGAGCACTAACGAAAAAACCAAACATGATGATGATGATACTTACTCCATTCAAAGAAAAATTCTGGAAAATATCTTAACATGCACCTATTTGAAATTTAGTTATCCAAATGAAAAAAAATACATACAATAGTGTTGAATCGTTCTTTTATGTGAATATTTTTCGGCCCTTATCAATTGCTATTCAAGACAGATGAACAAAAACATCAATACTGTAAAGAAATGTGGGGTTCAACAGCAGAAATTTCTTAAGTTTACAATTTTCTTCACTAGCGACTTTCCTGGCAGACAAATTTATATGATTATTGAAAAGTATGAAGAAAAATTTTTCTAAAAAAATGTATTTAAAAGGAATAAACTCAACAGCATTATGTGGGATTATTTGCTAGATTTTATGTTTTTTCAATACATTTTATCTATATTTCAATGCAAAAACAAACATTTGACCAATAATTCTTAAAAAAAAAAATATTTGGCAAAATTATCAGAAAAAAAGTTTTTCTTTCAGCTGTGAATGAAAAAAGTAGCACAAAGTTAACTTTTTTATTTAAGGTCATCACAAATGGGAGACATTTTACTATTATTTGTTTGTTATTTTAGGTAACAATGTCTAAATTATAATAATCCTTAATGGCTGCTGGAAAAAAAAATATATATCATCTGAAACTGGCTTATTAGCTCTGAAAAGATCGTCGATCTGTGGGTTTGTTCTAATCGCACCAATAAAAGAAAACTATAAAACTTGGCTCAAAGTGTTCTTTTTAGTTTTATTTTTTTATACTGGTCCAAAAATAAAAACCTAGAGAATCACTTCAGAAAATGTAAGACTGAACAGAGAGAATCCTCTGTGATTCCAGGAGAACAGCAGCATCTTTCTCCAGGAAATAACCTTATAATCCAAGACAACTCTGCTTCTTCACTAACAGTTATTTGAAAAAAATGAGACCCAGAAGGAAAACGTGGAGCCTCGGGTTGACGAGGAAAAGCAGAGCATGATGGATGCTTTCATCCAAATCTTACAGGTTACAATAAAGTGTGTAACACAATGACTATGGAAGACTGAGGTTGTGTCTGGAGTCCTTCTTTACTCACTACTTGGTTCACCATTTTGTAGAACTGAATCTACAATTCCAAAACCCTGTGCCCTAGAAATTTCCCAGAACTAAACATGTGTGTGCATCGATGCTCATTGGACCGTCAAATTTAGACCACAATGCAATGTGCTTGAATTATCTGTCATTTGAAAAACATTTATTTTATTTGCTATAAGCCACCCAAGTTTCCATTTTCAGCAGTGGATTCATAAATAGTCTTGGTAAAAGATTTGTATTTATTCTGTGATGTCAAAAAAAAAAAGTAGTGAGCATGGTGTCCTAATTGCTTTTAAAATCCACCTGATGTTAATAGTTTTTTTGTAGTTAGGCAGCAAGAAGGGAATTCAGACATAGCCTGAGATTTGTTATCCAAATGCCCAAGAAGTTCAAACCCAAAACCACAGAAGGACGTGAAAGGTCAAGACAGACTCACCTCATAGTAGCTCTGGACTGCATTGATGAAGGCCTCGTCAGCCACAATCTGAGTGTCTCCGTTGAGGAAAGCCTGAAAACGATCCTTGATGGTCTGCAGCTGCAGTTTACTGATCTGAGGAGAGAAGAGCAGGGTCACAAACACAGCTCCAACAGAGAAGTCATTTAGGAACGGAAGAGAAGTTAGGATCTCTAACCTCTGGATGGGACTTTCATGTCTTCTGCTTGAATTTTGCAACCCATGTTTAAAGGAACACTCAGTAAATTATAGTCTTATTGGATCAACTATAAGGCCAACCTTTGTGCATGTCAAAGGGCTTGCTGAGACATATTAGGAGATGCACAGAATATTAAAAAATAAGATTTATTGAAGGTTTGTGTATGTGCAAACATGGTAGTGTGTGTAGCAATAAGTTGCTCATGATTTAATAGTGAAATTGTGTATTTCTGCACTCTCCAATATCTTTGGAATTATCTTTTGTACTCAGTACTATCTTTACCGCTAAGCCTAAATGCCTATGCATCTTTGATTGTTTTCCTTCCTTCTTTAGAGTTTTCTTAACATCTGAGGTTCAATTCCGTTCTCAAGGACATCTCAAGACACATGCAGAGGATCAAACCACCAAGCTTTAACCTTGAAGTTCATGAGTGTTTCCACAGCTCAAAAATGGTGATGGAAACATGTCTGCAGAAGCGTTCGTTCACCCCCTCCACAGCCGGTGATTTATGAAACGTTCAGATCAAACTTCTCAAGGTTGTGCAGAGAGAGGTCACCAAAGGGGCCACGGCCACCATGAGCATCCCATTGGTGCAGGAAATCCTGCTCAGATTAGAGGCTGTTCCAGTCCATCCACAGCACTGTGTGTTATTGTAAAATTACTGCATCTTTTCTAAAGTCAGCTGCTGTTGCACATAAGGTGTTTGCATGAAGGAATATTCTAGATGAAGTGAGAACAGGTCTTATCCTGAGTATGAGCTTATTCCAGATTTGATTATTCAATGCACCTGTTTATGTCTTATTTTAGTATTTTAGAATGAAATCAGAGTTAGGGCTGCCAGGATTAGTCACCACTATGTCAACCATCAAAATAGTCTATGACTAATTTAGAAGTCAATTATTTATGTATTCTTAGAATTAAGGTGTGTGCTTTCTAATGCCGCGTCTGCCTTTGTCTTTGACACACATGCACAGTAGTGCTAATCCAGGTCAGCAGTGATGACACAGGAAGTTCTAGGAAGACTCCGGTACCTTAACAACACGCCAACAGTATCGCGTGTTCAACGCATTATCTGGTTAAGATGTGTGTTTTACATCCAGTTTATCCATGATCCGATTACTCGACTAATAATAAAAAAATAAATTAATAAAAAAAAAAAATCGGTAATTAATCATCTATTAAAATAAGTGTTTGTGGGAGCCTTAATCAGAATATCACGGTACATACACATTTATCAGTTATCTGTTCAAAATTTTAAAAACTGCTGAATATTTCTGAAAGATTATTTTGTTTAGCACACACTTTAGCCTCCACGTGAGCAGAATTTCTATGCAAATCCAAAATGAAAAATACAAAGCAGTAATTTTATTTTACGGCAGGGCAGCAGATTGAACATTTTTATTGCACACCACAAGCTTATCACTCATTAAAGCTGGCTGAGCAATGACCACTAAAACCAGTGATGTTTGTCCAAACCATAATGACCAGCACAAAAGCAGGTCTGCGTGAAGCAGTGTTAATGATACGTTTGATATCAAATAATACACAAAAATTTAAGTATAGTGAAACAGCTGCAAAAAACGCTTGGACCAAATATTTAAGAGATGGGGAGCATCAGTCATCTAATGTCTTTGGAGGTTTAACAACCTCATTAACCAGATCATTAACCTGTAGGTGGGGGCAGGGCGGGCTTTGAATCCAACATTTATGGCTGAGAGCAGAAAACCAAATCCTACAGCTTTGTCGTGTCCTCCGAACATACGGGACGCTTTTCTCCACACATTTAGTCTCAGTTTGCTTGGAGAGAAAACTGTCTGAGGCTTCAGCCCCCCATGACAGAAAGAACAGATGTAGAAAATGGACAGATTATCTCAGCTGTAGTCCTGCAGCTCACACACCATAAAAGCAGTCAAACAGAAGAGTCTTTTAATCCACAACCACCACGTCAGACAGGAGTGAACATCTCATCTGACTGCCAGTGGAAGAAAAAGCAGGAATTCTGATTCAGTTATCCCAACCAAAAACGACAGCTTTAGACTAAAAGCCCCAGTTAGAGAAAAGCGCTCACACACAGAAATCCTGACATCAACATGCTGACAGTGACATAACTTCAGACATTCCATAATCCCAGATTACCGTGCAGAGCAGCAACAAAGGATTGAGAAAGTGCTCATCTGGGGAAGATCTGCTGCTGACACAAACACACAAACACACACACAGCTCACATCAACATCAAAAGCATATGTAGCATCAGCCTTTAATGAGTCTGACTAAAGTCAGGAGGCAACGCAAGAGTTGAGGGGATGTGACAGGAAAAGGTTATGGAGATAACCTGCTGCAGCTAATGAGGAATGAGGGGGTGAACCATTCCAAGTTTATGAAGAGATTACCAAGATCTTTCTTAATTTACCAAGTTGACATACAGAAATCACTATTTGTATTAGTCTTGTGTTTAAATGCAAACGACTTTCACACAACCAGCAGATAATATCTGTATATTTGAATGATCTAATCTTAGTTTTGTATTAAAACAAAACAAAAACAGAACAATTATTTTCTTGAATTTGAAAAAAAAACAAGACTTCTCTTTTCTTTTATACTTTAGGGCACCGGCTCTTGAGCACCTCGACTTTAGGTACTGGTGTGATACTCATTCTTCCTTTGCAGTGTTTTATTTTTGTGACAAAAAATACATTTTTAGCTCAAAGTTTGCAATGAAATTGTTCTCAGAATGTGGTCATCTTAAATCTAAAGTGATCAAGTAGAATATCAGCCATGAGAGAGGACAGGGGAGATGTCTAAATTTACTGCGCGGAAGGCTTCAGTTTGTTAATGACTAAGTGTATGAAAACTCAGAAGACTTATAACTACATTAAAACATCTGGAGCCTAGTATAGTGAAACCTTTGAAACCAAAGAGGAGACGAGTCACTGTGAAGTGTGGTGAAGGAATGATAATGGCCTTGTTATAGACCCGACTGACCCATGGTGTTCTCTATATAGAGCAGAGTGTTACGTCATTTATTGCAGAGGATTAAAAAAATAACAAATAAAAATAACTAAATCTGAAAAGTTAGATTACAGGTGTTTTAAGTCTGTAAAACCCTTCACACTTTATACACTTATTAGACAGTCATTTTCACACTTTTCTCACTCATTTAAACTCTCCAAGTCCAAACTTTCTTAGAATATTTAGGCCAGTATTATAGAATAAGATCTGATCATGAAGATTTAAGGAACTCTGGAAAGTTCACTTCTCTATGAGACACACAATGTGAAAGATTGAGTGACAAGATCAACAACCAATCAGAGCACAGAACATGGTGTGATGGTAAAAAAAACTCATTGAAACAGCGAGACTGTAAAAGGTAAATCACGATACCTGGACCAACTTAGAAGCCGTTCACCAAAATTCATAGAAGCTGTGACACACTCCCATGTCCACTAAGTCCATTCTAAGTCCACTGCTTGCTCCTCAAATGAAGTAATGCATGAACAGCAGAAGTTCTGCTGAATGAATGATCGTTTTGGGGGGGTGCAACAGGTGCTTGAAACAGGTCATGGGCACGCCGTGCTCAGCTCCGCCCCTGCAGGCTGCAGTAACGAGCTGCATGTTAAAGTTTAAACAAAAGGACTGACTCATACAGTGTAATTACGCTCCCCTCATGCACTTTCAGTGCACACGTGCGAGGGGTAAACACCTGCATGCTGCATATTCATGCGTGCGTGCGTCCTTGCAGGTGTGTGCACGTGCATGCACAACCGCAGCAGGCCCACTGACGGGGCCTTTCATCATTACTAGCAGCCTACATGCTGTTCTCATGAATTATGCAGACACCATTGAGCCGCAACACATGCAAACATTTACACACAGCGACGCACAAACACAACACAAAAAGAGCCTTTGAAGACAGAAACCAGACACCTCTGATCCTTTCAACCACACCGCGACAACGCACTGAGGATGAGAGGTAACAAACGTGCAGATGAAACGATCCACATCTTCATCTGATGATGATGGAGCAGCAGGTTCAGCAGAACCACAGAGTCCTGCAGAGTCACTCTGATGAATGCTCCAGAGGAAGCATTCTGATGAAGATTCTGAGGAACATCTTTAACTGTTCAGGGAATCTGGGAGGTTTGCAATTTACTTCTAGGAACTTTCCTAATGACAGGTTTTGTTTCCTAACATAAAGAAGCCTTGATGTTTGCAGAGTTGATCCGGTTTCCATCCTTAATCTTGCTTAATGAAGATAAAACCCAGCCAGGTGTCCAGAAGGGAGACTCAAGGATGTTTGCTCAGTCAAAGACGCCAAGATAATGAATCTATCATCAGTGATAATGAATAGTGTCCATCGTCGGCTAAGGCAGCCTGTTGGATTCAATTTAAGTCTAAAACAAGTTAGAAATCACTAACAGGAAACTTCAGGGGCTGTGATCACTCATTTCCAAACGTTCTTTAGTGTCACTGTAGGTGGTGGTTGCTGTTCTCCTGAAGCAGTCACTTCAAAAACAGATATGAGAAAGCCTCTGACTGAAGATACTATTTTGGAAAAACAAGGTTAAAAAGAGAAAGCTCAAGGTTTTCCTCATTCATTTTAGAACAATTCACTTCAAAAGCTCCAGAAATATAGCTACGACAGAGACAGCCTTCTTTACTACAGTCATTTTCTTGTCCTTGACCACATTTAGTATCAAATAATTGCTTCTACATCATCACTAAAATGTCTCTTTTCTCATATTTTTTTTTTTAAATCAAAATCTGTGCATTTATAAGACAAAGAACACTAAGAGAACCTAAACCTCTCATCCATGTCAGTATGTGCAGAAAATGGTTTTCTCTATAAAAGGTTGACAGAAGCTGTAGTAATCCTGAATTTCTATGTTTTTTTAAGGTTCCATTACCTCTAACACAACTTCACACCATTTTTTCCCAGAAATATATAAATATTTTTATTCATAAAAGTTCCAGATTTTTCATTTCTTGTAGCACATTTATCCCTTAGACCCCAAAGATTCATGGAAGGAGAAGTGACGCCTAGCAACAGAGGGACCTTTTATCCAGAAATAGAAGGGATGTGTTTCTGGATAACAGTCCCAGTCTGGATAGTAATTCTGGTCCTTAAATCAGGAAGGGTTTTCACAGCTTCCCCCATCCAGGCTTCAGGGCATTTCTCTGGATATATAACTCAGGTTCAGAGTCTTTGCTTTATGAACTTAGAATTTGACAATATGGACTGTAATTCAACAAACAGGTTTTGTTTTGAAAGGGAAGCACATGAGCACCAGAGTTGGTTATTCCCACCAGGTTTCTACTGTCCCCTAAATTCACTCTCCCAATTCTAGAATTTTCCAGGCAAGAATTTTGGCAAAAATTTCTACAAGCCCTGTCCAACAGCTGATGATGTTGTTTCATTATTGTTCCTCTGCACTCAAATGAACTGCTGTACAAACTTCCCAAATGTTTCCTGTTGAAGCAGTTTTCCAGGCCATTTTCCTCTGCAGCCCTTCCTGCATCCATCCATAGAGCAGTATGGACCTGAGGAGTCTGGCTCAGATTCAGGCTGGGGTGGAGGAGGTCATGGCAGCCCGGAGCCAGTGTGATCAGTGGGCTAAGCACATTTCTGCTCCAAGAACATCTAACACTGGTCTGCAAGGCTGAGCTGCTAAGAAACGATACATGAAATGGAGGTAAAGTAAGACGATGAGTGAAGCTGCGGATCCACTGTAGCCCGTTTGTGGCGCAGAACACAGCAGACAGATGGCCCGATTGTCTCGTTCTCTCATGTCTCACCTGAGGGTTCAAATCCCTGCGGCCCGATTACAAGACAACAGCAACAAGATAATGAGAGGGAACGAAATGATAGAATCTCATCATCTAAAGATCCATTAACAGCCAGTCTGCTGTGGATCTCTGCAGCTCAAGAGCAACAAAAATGAGCTGATGAGGATTAACGAACCAGCACCAAACCAAACTACAGTAACCAGCTATTTCTAACCCGCTGCTTAAAGCTAGACCCACTCTAATGAAAATTATGTTTTTGGTGTTTTTAACATGTTCTTGAGGCATTTTTCTCATGATGGAGAACATATTAAAATTATGCTTAAAATTGCATTTTTGAGTATTTCGTTATTCAAATTGTTGTAAATCAGTAGCAGAAGAAAAATGTCATTGGAAAAAGCTTCCAGCTGCAAGGTAGAGGCTGCAATCGACAGGCCACAAGCTCCCTCCTCCTCTCCGTTGTGATGCATCCACTTGTAGACTACTAGATTCATGTACGTCTTTAAACTCCTCATCTATGTGACTCAAAACTGTACGGCTGGATAACTCCAATATTGCTCGCCATTCTTTGTTGCACCTGTAATGTTGAGTTATGTGCATAAAATAGCAAGAGTGTGTATACAGATGGATGATGGGAAGTAGGGGCGGGCTTGTTCCACAGCAGCAGTCCCGCCCATAACTCAAGAGGTGAATATCTAATGAACTCCTGCTGCTCTGTAAAAACTATGTCCAAGAAAACAACACAAGTTCTTAGATTTTAGGCTAAAAACATCATTATCATAATTAAGTAACCACTGGGAACGCTTTTACAAAAGATCAAAAGAAGATCAGAGTGGGATTTTAACATTTTATAGAAACAAAAGGCAGACGGCAGAACCACAGCAGACCAAAATGCCAGGAACAAAATCCGACAGCTTCGACAGCTGCTCATTTGCACAGGAAGCAGCGAGACTCAAACACATCTCTATCACTGACAGACTGAGCATGTCTGTGCTATGCTTCAGCTGCAGTTGCAGATCACACAGAGAGGTTTGTCCCTCTCTTTTCACCTCACCACATCACCATGGTAACCTGGTGGGGACCTGTGTCCAGGTCTGCTGCAAAGTCTCCTCCACAGCATGACCTGCAGATAAATATAGATGCTGCTGGTCACTCTGGTCCTCGGAGCACATTCACCCTGGTTTCTTTTACCAGTTCTCTTCCTGCTGTCCCTGCTGACAGCAGGTTGGCAGCACAAACAAACACAGGTCAACGTGTGTGTGATCTACACAGACGTGCACAGTAGAGGTGGCTTTGGAAACCGTCTGGGTGTAGATTGCTGTTTGATGAGGATTACTTAGAGTGTTTTATTTTAAGTATTGTTTGGTGTTGTTTCCTTTCCCTTTAAAAAAAAATATTGCAAAACAATCTGTTAAAACTGCACATTGAGCCAATGTATAAAGAAAAGTGATGATCACTGCAGTAAAACCCTACCGAGAAAGCATCCAAAAAGAAAACAAATTAAACAGCTAGTCACTCAGTTCAAGATTTTTTTAGACGTTTAACAGATCCATCCTCTATATTCTTCTTCCTCAAGAATATAGGGATATTGAGCGTTGGATCATCAAGCCGCATGTGGGGTGTGGACCGATGGCGTAGCTGTGCGTCATAATGGTGTGACTAAAGCGGTTCTCCGTATTCGTGGATTAGGTTAATTTCCGTTCCCTTTCACCCACAAATAAGGGGAGATACTGAATGCAAAGAATTTAATACTCTTTGCAGGTGAAGAAGAGTGCAACGGAAAAAACTTTCAGCTTGGATCTGGAGTCAGGAAAAGCGCCTGTCAAATGCTTGCGGTTGTTGTAATACATTTCCACCAATCAATGGATTCCATCATGTGATTACAGTAGTTCCGCCCTTACTGGGTCGTTCCATTTTTCTATGGACCTACAACCAATGAGGGACCAAAAAAGGTACAAAGCGGCCCGGCCTAATGGGTCCCTTTTATAATGGAAACGCTCAAAATACCGTACTGGTCCGCTCAGTGGAAACGAGGAACAAATGTCCTGATTCTGGACCATTCTCCTTCAATATGGTCATTCCGCTCACACCTAGCTTGTGAAGTTTCCCTCTCCCAGATGTAGAACCACCTAAAGCTGGTTTGTCTATCTCCATGTGGAGGAGTGGCAGCAGCTCCATCAGATTGGCTGAAATTCACTTACCGTACTTCTAAAAGAGACCTCCAGGTACCCTGAAGGAAGCTCATGTCCTCCGCTGGACTTTACTGCACATTTCTAATCCACGTCTCATGCTGACAGGTAGGGGTGTGACAACAACTCCAATCATAACATCATTTGTAGTAGCCAATATGAATCATTCTTGATATTGGTTCCTTTCAAATGATTCGATTCACCTAAAACTAATCCAGGACATCTTTAACCAAAAATTTCACCAGTGTGACTCAATTTGATTTTTTTTATTATTATTTTATTTGCACTTTTACAAGATATTGCAAAAAACAGGAATAAAAATACATTAAAAAGCAGGCAAAAAACCCATGAGGTCTTATGTTAAAGCCTCTACCTAATAAAAATTTAAATCAACATAAAGTACAATTTTAAACATTAACAATTATACACTTCACATATATATAAAAATAAAACAAAAACATTTGGATTTATAATACAATCAAGTTATCAACAGGGATTGCCTTAAACCTTTTTTTAAAGAAGTGTCTGATATGCCATTCGTGGCCAGATGGGAAAATTGATTCCAAATTTTGCACCCTCTAAATTGCAAACTAAATTGTGACCTTTATGTGACACATTTAGGAACATGAAAATGATCATTTTGATGGGCGTTATATTGATGGATCTGAAAGATAAATACCTGAACCATGCAAGTGAAGTTTTCCAGATTCCTTGTATTTCTTGCAAGATAATCAAGTTTAAATTATTTTTGTGAATATAATTTACTGTATATCTGGTTAAATCGATTCATCAGTTAACTGTTACACCCCTAGTCACAGGTGAGGGTAGAAACAGGGATCAGTCCATCTCCAGCTCCATCCTTCCCTCTCGTGTAAACAACAAGAACATTTTCATGTAGTCGGTTAAAAAAGGCAAGAATTCTGATAAATCTTAATAAATACCTCCGCCCCCTCCCTTAACCAGGACCAAACCTACCAGGGTGAATGTGGCCTTAGGCTCCTCCATCATTTTGGCTGAGAACCATGGCTGAGGATCATTTGCAGCTAAGTGTGAAACCGTGGTAACAGAATCAGCGCCTTCAATCTATAACACAACTATAACAGAGGGGGGTTTGAATAAAGACGTATGGGTTTTTTTTAAATCATAAATAGTAAAGAGGTCGTGGCATTTTAATGCACCAACAAAAAGAATGAAAGTATCTATTTTAATCAAAATTAGTTTTCTAAAACAAGTCATTGTGACCCAGAAAATAAATGTTATCCCTTGATCTGGATGTCTCATCTGTTCTTACTGTGTTACTAACACACTTGTTCACATCAATCCTCCTCGCTGATCCACCCCGGTGGAAACGCCTTGCAGGAACACCCAGCGAGCACATAGACATTAGAGCCTGGTTACACAGCGGCCAGGGCTAAGCTCTGCACAGTTATCCCATTGTTGACAGCGTGGGGGGGTTGGAACTAAAGAAGGTCAACATCCATGGGCAGAAGTTCAAGTTCTACAAACAGTGTGTGGGGGGGTGGGGGGGTGAGATCTGGCGAAGTCTGCAGATCAAAATTGTTCCCAGTGGTATTTTTACTATCAATCATTATTAATTATTCATCAAAAAGCCTTTGTTGTTTTTTTTTAAGATGCATTTTGTGCGGTGTGGAACTTACTGCTAAAGACTACTGATTTTCCCATCAGCCTTTTGTTTACATTCTATTCCACTAGTGAAAAGCACCTCACAAGCCCAAGCTAATGTTAGAATGGCCCAAAAAAAAAGAAAAAAAAAAAAAAAACGGCAAGCAATATCAGAGATATCCAGCAGTACAGTTTTCAGTCAGCTCAGACAAAGAAAATGAAGACGCTCTTGGATCTATTGTGTGAAAGTGGAGGATTTAGAATTGGAACTTAGAAAAAAAGACATTGACCTACCCATGGCAATGACTACTTTTGGTATTTTTAACATGTTCTTGTAGCATTTTTCTTATGATAGAGAACTTTTATTAAGAATTTAAGATTAAAACTTTGATTCTGAGTATTTTTTTATTTAAGCTTTGATGAATCAGGAGCAGACAAAAATACGGTGTTTGAAAAAGCTCAGGTTTTTTGGTGCAGCAACTGCCAAAGTTGCCCTGCTCTGCTCCAGTTCCAATCGTTCACTTGCAGACAAATAGATCTGTCAACGTCTTCATTTTCTAATCTGGCTCTTAACTGTTCTGCTGCATTGCTCTGATGATGCTCCTCATAACCATTCCCTTAGGGTTGTGAGTAGATGTAAGCTAAGGGGAAGAAAGTATAAATAAAGGAATGCTGGGAATTTAACGAAGGGTTACTTCTGCGTCAACAGTACCACCCATAACCCAGAGGTCATTTTCTAATGAGCTCCTGTCTCTGCAAAAAATTTGTCTCAAAAAACAACACAGGCTTTTTGATTTGGGCAAAGTAATGCAAAATCATAATTAAAAGAGCACTGGGAAAGGTTTACAATAGATAAAAAATATAGTTGGAGTGGGACTTTAAGATAAGGGTCCAAACAACTGCTTGTTCTGCTTTTACCATTCTACCCCAATGATTATGAAGGTATCAAAGCGCCTGAGCAGCAAAAATTTAGGGAGGTATCAACACTACCAATTCATATTTCACTCAAAAAAATTGGAGAGGTCTGTTGTTATGGTACCACAAAGGAATGTAAACTTTATACGTCAGATATCAGCAGAAAAAAATATATACTTTAAGCATACTTAACATGCCATGTTTTTACCTCCATGTCTGGAGGGCCACTATATTGTGCTGTCCCTCCAAAAAAACAACCCTTCTTATTTGCAGTCACTGATTGGTCGACTCAGCTAACCAGCAGAAAGTATGTCAGGGCAACACTGTTGGTCAGGGTTATCAGAAAAACAACAAGTCGAGCAGTGACCCTCCACACCTGGAGTTGGACACTCCTGCCACAGTTGGATTGGACTGGGATCTCCTGATTGGGTGTCAGTAAACTAGGGGGTTTAGCTCTACATTGCTTTTTTTTTTTTTTACATGTGTAAAGGACAAAGCAAGACACTGGAAGGCTGAAGCAGCCCTTGACGGATGCTATATCAGTCTTGGACAAAGAAAAGGATATTTTTCAGACCAATGACTGTATAAAAGAACAGGACTGCGCCAGTGTGACATCACCCATAGAAAATGCTTTACTTCCAGCTTCAGTGAAATGAAATCAATTCAGTCAGTATTTTCTGTGATACAGATGCCACCATTTGGAGCCAGAAGAGGTTAGCAAGTAGTAATTGGTCCAAGTCGGTCTCAATTAGCGTTTCTATGGCAACTACTGTCACTAATCAGGAGTAAGCTTGTTTCAAGTCCACACCCCTTACACTGAAAGTGGGCTTGGGAGAATCTGTCAATCATTTCAAACATTTGAGGCACCAAATGCTTATTTTAAGCATCTGATTGGTCAATTTATAACTTAAATGACTTGCAATAAAAACAATATATCATGGAAAAAAATAGATTAGCAAGAACGTGCAAAAAAAAAAAAGGTATTAGAGCAATAATGGTTATATTGACAAATAGAATTAGTAGCTGTTTATTTCTTTATAGAAGTCTATAGGATTTCGGCTTCTTGAAGGCAGTGGGTGCTTCCTATTTGGAACGCGAGGGGGGAGGAGTAATTCGGTCCAGTTCTCTTATACTTTCAATGGTTCAGACACAAAAACAGAATCTGCTTGAAGAAAGAAGCACAATCTCTTCTATCCCACAACAGAGCCACCTACACCCCAGCTGACAGGAGCTGTGCTGTAGCGGCCGCCCAAACCACATGAAAAAACTAACAGCCGAGCTCATTCTCTGCTGGTAAACAGACCTCCATGCTGAACTGTCTTTTATTTGGTCTGTGAGTTTTGCAGTTTTTCAGCAAAAACAACATGAAGCTGAAGGTGTGAACACCAAACATCACTTCAATTGTGTGCTTTAGCATCTCAGAACCTCAAGGGTGGATCACAGATCTGTGATTATGCCTGGGTTCTTAAAAAGGAGGAAATGAAAGGTCAAATAAAAACAAATTGCTGCCTCAGCTTTAATTAGTTTCAGTTCATGCAGACTACAACTGTGGTAGGGCTGCTTCTGTTTAAAGGTGTGAAGTGAGGTTTTGTTCCCCGTCTGAAACTGTTCTTGAGGTTTATTCAAGTGTCCCAGCAGTGAAGTACTTTATGATGAAGTCTGGTTTTTGAGGAAGCGTCCCACTCCCCTGAAAACCTCAGAGATGGAGCTGACGAGAGAGAAACGTTCTGATGATTGTGACAAAGCAAGTCTGTCGGCTCAGCCTTGACCTTTTACCTCAAACAACTTCCTGTGAAACAGTTACATTTCCTGTCACACAATTTAGGATCTCGATTGATAAAAACTTCATTATTAATTCTCAATTAAGGATTACCCTAAATCTACTGACATTTTACCTAAAGAGCATTCTGTATTCTTGATTTTACTAAAACACTGTTTAAGAACTAAAAATTTAATTTGTAGAAGTTTACGCAGACCAACTTGATTTTGTGACCCCCCAGTGGTAACTCGGTGAAGTGACTTGGCTCCACTTTGTTTGGTTTTTAATTGGACCTCTATATCAGCACCACATTCATACCCATTTCTGACAAGATTTCTCCATCCCGACAGCCTGAAAGGATTTTAAACAAAAAACTTCAGAACATCCAAAAATATCCTGCTTGTCTCTCCCTCATCAACATTATCCTTGTCCTCCGAGCAGTTCATCAATTTCCTGTCGTTCAAGATCCCCCTGATTGCTTTTCAAACTCCTCATGAAAAGAAGAGAGCTGTAGGCTTCAGACCTCTTTTTTTAGTAGAACAGATATTGACTTTGCAGGAAAAGAAACTGGAGGCTTCTTCTACCGTTTTTACTTTAAGCGTTAAATGTGGCTTGTCATATGTTGTCTCAGTCAACAAACCTGCACCAGTCTTCTGCCTCACACACCCCCAGAGAGCAGAAATCCCTGGGGAATCATGACTATGGGACCGCAGCACTGTGACACCACAACAACATGTTGACATGAGCCGTTGATGTTTTGACTTTCAGATGTTTGCAGGAATCAGAAGAACCCTAAAGATCCCATAACAACACCACAAGCATCACACACATCACATCTCATGAGCTTGACCCCACACTTCAACAATCACACTAATCCTGCTGTTCAGGAAATGATGTCCGACCTTTAGAAATCATCAATCTTCATCAAATATGGAAGACAAAAAAAAAAAACTGAAGAGGCCGAACAAGGTGACATTACATAGGGTACAACATCACACAACCGTAATCGATTGACATGAGGTGAACAAAGCTCAACCAGAACTCTACACCCTACTCAAATGTTAAAAGCCCAGCAGACCCAAACTAAAGCCACACTCTGGTCCACATTTAAAAAAACATTATGAGTGAAGAGTAGGTTCCTACTGCTGTTTTTTTGTTTGTTTGTTTTTTGGGATGCAGACAGGAACATTGAGGAACTCTTGTTGCTCTTCAGTAGGAATGTTTCTGGAAAGTTCTGGCTCCAAAGGCTCAGGCATCTACAGTACATCTTTCAATTGATGCCGGTCTCTAATAGCTGCCATGTCTGACAGGTGTTCGTTACTTATAGATCCTGGTCTCTATAGTATTAGTGACTGAGCTCCTTTAAACTTTGTGCAGTGGTATATGACAAAGAACATTCTGCACAATATTTTGAGTGGATCCTAAACATTCAAGAAAGGTGCAAGCAGATGAGTGACATTGAAACAACTACCAGGGGGAGGTACAAAGAAAGCCAGCGACAAATTAGAAGAACTGGTTTAAACATGGGGCCCTGCGACAGACTGGCGACCTGTCCAGGGTGTACCCCGCCTTCGCCCATCAGTAGCCGGGATAGGCTCCGGCACCCCCGCGACCCCGAAAGGGATGAAGCGGTCAAGAAGATGGATGGATGGTTTAAACATGGATTACTGAGCAAAGACAGACAGTTCTGGAGGTGAGCATGTCTCCAGAAAAATGATTTGCATGGAAAAGGATAGGATTTTTGATACGGAGATTGATGATGCTTCAAAGAGAAAAGAAACATTCACAGCCAGGACTTATCAGAACATAATACAATGTTCACATGATTTCAATAAATCTAATTGTCTACATTTTTGACAGAAATTAACCACAAAATGAACCCATTACCCGTTGCCATTATGTCTGTCATGGAATAAAAACCTCTCTCCAATAGACACCCGTCTCAAATAAACGCTGGGCTGGCTGACAATTTTATATAAATATATCCAGTATACAGGGTTATTCATGAAAGTCTACCCAAAGGAACCCAAATATATTCTTTCTCCCTCAGACTACCTGTCTGCTCGATCATTTGTATATTTGCGCGATTCAACCTCTGTGCAACAGCTGAATAAACTACCTCTTATCTATAATGCCGCGGCCTAACCACCTCAAAACCACACTGCATGGCTGGGCATAAACAGTCAAATGTCAAACCAACAGCAGAGTCCAGTTCTGCCCTTCCCTCATTTTCATCAGTCTTCCAGTCCCATTCAGTCTTCTTCAGGTGAACACAATCACGAGTGCACAGAATCAAAGATGATGAGGTTTTTTTTCTTCTTTTTACTGTTTTCTGCACGTGTTCCAATGTATGAATATATGACTCATTACTCTGATCAGCTGTTCCTGCCCACAGATAGAAACCACGGGCAGCACTTGTGAGGGCGGAAGGATGATCATATCTGTGTGCTTAAGGAGATTAAACAGCTTTGTTTCTGCTCTTTAATGAAATAAAAAATTGGCAGCTGTAGAACCAACTGCATGACTGGTGGTTCAATTCCTGGATTCTCCTTCTAGTCAAAAGGCAAGACACTGAACTCAGTTGTATTAGCTTCTCTATTGTGCGTGTGTGGGTTCATGACAAACAAATGTAGCAAGCAGTTTTAGACAACTAACCAGGTCAGAAATCAGCATATTTCATGCAAACTAAGCTAAGCTTTTTGGAACAATTTTGCATCAAGGCGCAGTGGACTTAATTACCAACTCTGCTCTGGGTGCAGGGTTCAAACTGAAGACTTAATTATTACAGGCTGAATGATTCATGAACCCAAACAATAATTTTCCTTTTATTTTGGTAAGTGTTGCAACAATCCCAACCCAGTGGGATCTCTGTGATAGGATCGTGTTCAAGTCAATAATTCTCAAATCCTTGGGGCCAAATAATCAGAAAAACATCCCCTAAAGCCGTTTTAGATTACATTTTCAGAGGATCCGGTTAACAATGGAAGCTGCACTTTATTAGGGCTGCGACGTTCCATTGACATAATAAACGTTACATATCCATCCATCATGGGAGCCAGGATACTGAGGCATTCCCTGGCTAACAGAGAGTTATAATCTATCCTCTCTTCTCAATTGAACATGCCTATAATCCCCTACTAGAAAAGGCATCCAAGTGGCATTCACTTCACATGTCCAAAGAGTCTAATGTGGCTCCTCTTGAGCCTCTATTGGTGATCTTAACAGTTCATAATAACCCCGAGCTTAGAAGTGAGGGTAGGAACATAGATAGACCAGTAAACCGGGAGTTTTGCCTTCAAACCACAACACACCCACAAAGACTGATGCCGCATGGATGCATTGGTCACTCCATCCTTCCCTCACATGTGAACAGAAGACTCCTGATATGTAAACCCCTACCTAACCTGCGAGGGGTACTCCAACATCTTCCATCTGACGACCTGCAGCTAAGGTAGCACCATCAGGATAAGAACTATCAATCACTAAGGTAGATGATTAAAAAAGGCAAATACTGAAATAGTGTTGACAAGTTTTAATATAAAACTTTACTAAATGACTATGACTAAATGTTTTTGGATTTTTTTACTAAAACATACACTGTTCTCAGCGCAAATATCCTTAAGGTTTTATTGGAACCATATGGTGAAAAACAAGTTTCTGAAGAACACAGATGTAGCAATCTGAATTTCTGAAACCTTCTGTCTAAAAACATGAACCAAAGCTTCAAGGCTTAAGTCTCACAAAGACCAGTGACATCTGGCAACCAGATGAAGACTTGAGGATCTTTCACCTGAAGTTCTGATGAAGCTTCATTGTCACATTTAAAGTTAGAAGAGACAGCAAAGTCCCTATTGGCATCTTACCCTGATAGCAAAAACCTTTAAAGCAACACTGACGCCACACTGGACAACACACATTCAAGCTACCACTTCTAATGAAAAATCTATGTAAACGAGTGAAAGCGCATGTTTTGGGCTTCTGCATTCAAAACTCTTGCATCCATGCATAGCTATGCAAGTTTTTACTTCCATTGTCAGGATATACATACAAAAAACGTGGCACTCAATCCAGATAAAACTAACCAATCACATATTTTTATTGAGTAGTGACTTATAGATTTGGTTTATCTGGTGAATCTAGTTGCAGAGACGAGTCTGACAAAGTCTGGGTTTCTTTTTCAAATAAAGAAACCAAAACTACTCCTCTGAAATGATGGTAACCTCCACTGCAAAAATCCTTGAATTGAACCAAACAGTTTGCATTTTGTGATTTGGTGTAGGTACCATGTGTGTTCAGCCTTCCAGATCGGTATGGGAGCTTGTGACGGAAGATTGTAATTGATCCAGACCATTGGAATATTGATGTATATTACTGGATTGGCCACCACGTGACATAGGATTGTGGAAAAAGAACTTCAGGTTACAAAAGG
Organism: Oryzias melastigma; assembly: GCF_002922805.2. NCBI lineage: Eukaryota > Metazoa > Chordata > Actinopteri > Beloniformes > Adrianichthyidae > Oryzias > Oryzias melastigma. The sequence goes on along the minus strand of NC_050516.1, from coordinate 14,476,787 downwards.
AAACGTAAAATGAAAGCAAAAAGATGTAGAGCCCGAGCAGATCTCGACACTAAGTCGTTCAAGTGGTGCTGCCGTAGTGTCATGTCCTCACTAGTCGCAAGCCTACGGATAGGGCAGACTGAACGCTTGAGCCTCATTTCCACTGAACAGTCCGGTACGGGACAGTCCAGTTAATTCTGGTGAGTGTTTCCACTTAGCCAAGCCTCACTTCCACTGAGCGGTTTGTTTTCACGGTGCATGCGTTAATCGCGTCACTGTTGTGCGACGACTAGAAAAGCAACAACAACGGAGATCATCCAGCAGGATCCAATCAAACCGGACTGCTCATAGGAAACAAGGGCATTTGACATTTTGCACCAAGCCTCTCAACCGCAGGTATAGCGGACAGCAGAAAAAAAAAACCCTCCCTGCTTGTCCACTGTGAACAAAATTGCATAAATGTCCTTTCAAGAATGGACATACTAGCATGTTTTTGAACGCATATGTATGTAGCTTAAAGGATTGAAGCATTCGCCAACAAGAACATCAAGGATCACTAAAATCATCAGTCTTCTAGAAAAAAAATGTTTAGACTCAACCACAACCTTAGTATATTCGAGCACAGGTGATATTAAGACATTTTTCCTGGACCTGTCAATGTTTCATCTCAGCCTCTACAGGCCTCAGCTTGACCCTAATCCATGACAGTGCAGAAGACTGAAAAAGAACACACAGGCGAGACTGAGCTCCTAAACCTGCATTAACCATCTGCAAACCAAAAGTTTCACAGTGAGTTACAAACAAGTGTTGTGCTGAATCTTCATCACTCAAAACTTGCACCAAAATCAAATGAACCAAATGACTCTTAAGATTTCAAACAATAAAAAAGGATAAAATCTGAAATCTCTTCTTAGTTCTGTTTTACTTATCTTTTTAATCAACTTCATTAAATAAGAACACTGCGGGCAGACAGTTTTCCAGTTGGATCTTTATCAATGACCCTTGTGGATGACAGGGGGCGGGGTCAAACCTGTGTCACAGCTGAAGTTCAGTAGAAACGTCAGAGGAAGCTGGGGTGGTCACGCGTGACTAGTGATGAAGAGCATCATCTTGTCACTGTGATTTTTTCGGTTTTAAACTCACCTGACTTTAGCTTAAGTTTAAAGCAGCGCGCGAGTGAATGTGCGGGGTTTCCCGGCCTCTGCCTTCAGGTGTTTAAGGCTGTGATCACCTGAGCATGCCGCGTGCACGCGCTCGGAACACGGAAATCAGATCCAGCTGAGGCGGATGAGGCTGAACTAGATTTTCCTGAATGTTCCTCCGCCGCAAGAGCGGAAGCAACAGTTGGTTTCACACTTTAACCACATTAGAGTTGGGGGCGCGCGCTCACCTTCTGCTGCCTCCGGGCCATGTCCGTGGGCTGCTTGGCGTTGAACGGATAGGCGATGCAGCGCATCACAAACACGTACAGCTGGAGCCTCTTCTTCCTCTCCTCTTCCTCCCTCTGCATCTTCTCCAGGTCCTCCTTCTCCTTGTCGCTGCCCGCCGACGGGCTCGGGCTTATGGGGCGGGCGGAGGGGGCCCCGCGGCCGCGAGACTGCACCCCCGCGCCGCCGCGGCCGTCGGCTCCTCGGGCCGGCGACAACCGCGCAGCCCCGCCGCTCTTTGGCGCCTCTTTGCGCTCCACCTCGAGGACTTCATCCCCTTCCTCCTCGCTGGAAGACGGATCCAACATGCTGCTTTTTTAGGTGATTACACCTGCTGTTCTGGCGGGGGGGGGCAAATGATGCCGAGCCGCTTCGCAGGGAGCCCCCCCAGAGGGAGAAATCTCAGGAGCTGCTCACCAGAGGAAGGAGGCGGCTTCGGTCCCTGCAGAAGATTACAAATGAGCGAGTTCGGTCCAGCAGCTGTTGACCCCTGCTCCGAAGGAGGGACGGCCTTACCCGCGGGAGGGGGGCAGGAAATGGTGCGCGGGGAGGCAGGGCGCGGTGCTGACCGCTGTTCTGAAACCCGACACCTGTGGACGCATCCGCGACCACCTGATGATCCAGCTGAGCTCACGCGCGACCGGAACCCAGCACGAGCGCCTTTCAAAATTGAAGCCCGCCGCCTATCGTCTCAAGGAAGAAACACGCAAATGAGGATGAGCGTCTGCGCGTGTCCACGAGGGCTTTTATTTTGAAAAAAAAGTATATGTTGGCTACACTAAAAAATATTGTAAAAAAAAAAAAACGCACAAAAAAGATACAAAAAGAACAAATAATGTGTTGATTAATCCAACACAGTTTTTTTCCCAAAACTCTGAGTTTAATATGACATTTAAACATGATGATCTTTAGGAAAACATTATTGTGTTTAGATATTTAAAACATTTTTATATTTTTAAATACAAATAATTACTGCTATATCAACAAAAACAGAAGATGCGATTTAAGTTTTGGCCACGAGTTCATAAATGAGAAAAAAACTATTTGATTTTACATTTTTTTTTATTTTTCTAAATTTTTCTAATTTTTATGTTTGTAATGTCTTGTTTTTATTTATTTATTGACCTTTATTTAACCAGGATAGTCCCATTGAGATTTAAAACCTCTTTTGCAAGGGAGTCCTGGCCAAGAGGCAGCCACAGTTAAAAATACATCAAAACATAAAGACAATAAAACATTAAGACAATAAAACATTAAGACAATAAAACATTTAAAATGCTGTTACATGTTAGCAATACATATAAACCTAAAATATGTGGAGTCATAAAATATGATGGATTAAAATAATAGAAAGGTGATTAAAAGAAACAATTACAGCATTCTGTTGACTTTTGTTTTTCTGTGAGCTTGGCCTTGAAAACCTGTAATGATGGGAGTTCAATTAGTCTCCAACCTTTTTGTAAAATGTTCCAGGCCAAGGGGGCTGCGTTAACAAATGCTTTCTTCCCAAACTCTGTGCGGGCAAATGGGACAGACAACAACAACTGGTCATTTGATCGTAGGGAGTGGGAGGGAAGGTTTCTGTGTTTAAGTAATTCACAAATGTAGGGAGGCAGTAATCCAGCCAAAGCTTTGTAAATAAAAATATGCCAATGGTACTGCCTCCTACTGGAGAGAGAAGGCCATCCCACTCGCTTGTACAGTTCACAGTGATGTGTCATTGCTTTACAGTTGGATATGAACCGTAAGGAAGAGTGATAAACACTGTCCAACTTTTGAAGACATGAGGCAGGTGCATTCATATAAAAAAGATCACAAGTGCTGTTTTTCGTGTACAGCACTTTAAGCCTCATTTGCTGATGGTGAAAGGTGCGTTTTAAATTAATAAATTAAATGATATTAACATTCAATCAAATAAAAGATTTTCATAAACCTCCAAAACAAAGTTTAGCATCCTGTTTCTGACAGCAGAAAATCAAAATTGCCCTAAAATAGCTGCAAATTGGCTGTTTCCAAAAAATATCGCTCTAATATTTAAAAATCACATTTCATTCCTGCTATACACCATGTAAAACCAGTGATATTGATATCAATGCTTTCACCCAAGTTTCCATGGCTCTGCAATCTTTAACTCTAAATAAGCCATTTGGTCCAGTTTCTTACCGACCAAAACTCAGCAAGAGTTGCAAAATCCCACTTCCCCATTTAGAAAAAAATGTTTTTTGTGTGTAATCATTAACCCATATATTTCTCAAATGTAGCATTGAAATATTTACAATAACTTAATTATCACATGTTGTTTTTTTCTGTTTGAAGCAGATTTATTTTCTTTCACATATAGGCTATTCCTTCTCTTTTCAAAATGAAAAGAACCTCCTGCTGCTGCAGATTTACTTGAATTAAAAATAAAAGAAAGCCAAGTCAGATGTGGTGTTTTGTATTGTTATGATTTTAGTAAGCAATCATTTTCTATTTTTCTTTAAAATACGACCCTGACAATAGGTGTAGATTGTGCAGCAGAAGATTAGAATTTATGATTAAAATGCACTTAATCTTTTACCATCATACTATCAGTTATTTGACGTGCATGTATGTTGGAGGAGTGGTAAAGCACACAAAGCCTCTTGATTTAGTGTAATGTCAACAGTGATGCAAAAAAAAACTAATTAAGTAACATCATAACACAAAAAAAAAACTAACAAACCTATTTACGCATATAATCATTAAATCCAAAAAGCCACAATGGAGGAATAAAATAGAGAATATTTCAGAGCTGCAGGTTGCAGATTCCTGACCTAAATGTAAGGCAGGACCTCTTACTGTTTGTCTAACTCCACGCTCAACAGGAAAAGAGCTTTGCGGGGTGAAGTCAGCATTTTCCATGCCAAGCTTCAGCTGATATATGTGTGCCAGCAAGCTGCAAGGCCTTTGGGGTTGTTCCTTATATTTTGTAAAGATTACCATACATTCAACAAGCATGATTTCTATGTGTTATAAAGACCACGTGAGCTGATGATACAGGAAACTTTTTCCCTGCAGGTGCTGCAACCATTTGACCAGTGATTACGATAAGCAAATCCTGAAGGGGTGTTTGGGAAGTGAGGGCCTCCTTAGGTCACATAAATCCTTTGCATTCCTGTACTGACTTTGAAGTCACCCTGGAAGCATGCAGTGTTGCAGCCCCTCAAATGACCACTGGAGATCTGTTTTCAGGAGTTTCTTATTGCCTCCCATGCTCAAAAGTTTACCTTAAGTACAAACAAACTTATAAGCTGTTTAGTTTTTGTGAATGGGCAGCTTAGTTACAAAAATAATTGTTTTTCCCTTATTCTCCATTCATAGCAACCATAAGTAGGGGTGAAGGGGTTCAAAAGATGTCATTACAGCCTGAATTCTTGCATGATTTGGAGTTTTTTTTTTTGGTTTACTTGCAGTTGGGTAGACCAATAAAAACAACTGACTTTACTTTGTCCTGTTCAGTCACCCGTCTCTGGAACAACAGGTGGGTGGAGTAAACTCCAGTAAGTATTGATGCCTTCAGAGATTACTGATCTGGTGTTCATACCTCTGTAGGTGAAGCAGGAAAACTGCAAAAATCAAGCAAAACAAACTTGGCAAGTTTAGACTGCTGAGGGTCCTTATAGGACAAGCTGTGAGTTTTCTACACAGTTTATTTCCTATGTGAAAACGTTTTAACTCATGAATCTGTCTTGTCTCTCTTTTTGACTTATAAGAGATCATTCTTTGTTCTAGTGTTTGTCAAATTCTTACGTGCATACCTCAATCAGTCAAGAGTAACTTACCCGACACTTAAGAAAACAATATTTGTTTGTTTTTTACTGTTTTATTGACAACCTACGTCTCTCAAAGTAGCAGCAGCGTATTGATTAAAATGGTAGCAATTGCAACTCCTCTCATAGCAAAGACTGTATAAATACAGATTGTTGACCCATCCTAATTGAACATGCAAACAGCAGTATGTGCTATTGTACACTTTCATTTTCTGTGCTATCAGGTGAGGGCATGTCTGCCCTTTTCTGTCCAGCTTTGGAAGAATCCTGGCTGTTTAAATGGACTGGAAAATTCCAACGGAGCTGATGTTATTTATTTTTTAGGGCTGGGAATTGATTTAAAAAAAAAATTCATTAATTGCAAACCTGGAAAAAATTAATCACCATTAATCGCTATCATTTTTTTTAAGACTAAGTATTTACCAACCACTTCTTATCTGTGATTAATCATAATATGAAATCACACAAAACTTTACATTTAGAACATTTATTTTTCATTACTGCTGTCTATCAATAACAAAAAAAAATCGCATTAATCGTGCCTTTGTGTTGGGATTAATCACGATTAATCGCAATGTTTACCAGGTAAAATTTATTTGAACAACATGGCACAGAACATGGATCATATAATCCGCTTTTTGTGAAAAAGTGATATAAACCAAAAAAATAGCAAGAATAAAGTACTAAAAAAACAACTGAATATTTATTTCTTTTGTAAGTGGCCATGGTATAAGAGGGATAATACCCGACAAAATGTTTTAATGCATGCCATGGAAACCTGAACCCAGTATAAAGCGAAGGACTGCTTCTTAGATTAATTCGCGTTAATACATATATATTAATGCGTTAATTCTTTTTGATTAATTGCATACGTTAATGTGTTAATGTTCACAGCCCTATTATTTAAACAAATATTTTGGAGGTGATTGCAGCACTTGTTTAAGGAAACTAATTGAAAAACAACAGGGATTTGCAGTTCTGTTGCACAAAATCTGCCACTAAAAAAAAAACAACACTTTTTAAATGAACCTAATTAACTTGAAACTCTCTCAATTCTCTAAAGAGTATCTCATACTAACATACCTTAACACCATTTATTGTTGAAGCTATTGCATTTTTTTAGTAATGTTTTACTTATGCCTATTACATGTTCATTAACTAGTATTTCAGATCAATAACCCCCCAAAAAAGTAATTATTCAAAGCAGTTGTTAGACCATAAAACATCATTAAAAGAGCAACAAAATAAAAAAATCTGCTTGTTGTCTGTCACTTTAAGACTTTTTTTCATTAATTTAAACTAAAATTATTGAGCCAAATTTACTATTAGGTTTCATAGACACTTTTTGACACTTGTGTTTTGAGTTTAGTCCTTTTTTAGTCCACTATTTTTGATTCTGCTTCTGCACACAATAGTTTTATCTCTCTTTGATAGGTTAGTTTGATTTAGTACACATGTTGCTAGATGTCTGTTTGATCCGTCTTTGTTCAAAGTAGTTTTCTCTTGTATGGACCAAACTGATTAAAGTTGGTCCTCCAATATTTTCTACCCGCTTCACCAAAATATACAATATTATTAGCAGTCATTCTAATATTGCCCTGCGCTGAATTACATTTGTCACTTTCTTGTAAGTTCTTCAAATGCAAATTTCAGAAGTTACTTGAAAATACAGGAGTCACATTATGCAATTGCTTTTGTGGAGCAGTAATCTTGTAAGATTGCACAACACTGGCGGATAACGGCCAGCGGAGAGCCGTCAGTATTCACACTGTCAGCTGGTGCACACAGTCCCCCCTTCATTTCAGCAGCACCAAGACCAAGAAAATAATGATTAACTTCAGCTGGGCTTCCATTCACCATTCACTGATAGACATTCAGGGCTCTGATGTTGAAACCTCCTCATTTACCTGAAGCACTAACCGTTCTGTCAGCAGGTCGCCAGAAGAGCCAGAGTCACCTCCAACTACTGAGGAGGCCGAGGTCCCTTGGTGAGTGCAGGACCTTTGATAGCTCTGTGGGGGCTTCAGTGGTCCTCCACACCATTGAATGCTGGGCAGGGGGGCAGCATGTTCAAAGACAAAAATAAAATCACACTGGTAACCAGAGCCAGTTCTGTCCTGGACTGCCTAACGGGCTCCATATAGAAGAGGGCAGACAGAGAGATCTTTGTCAATAACACTTCCCACTCTCTTCAGCCCTGTATCAGCACATACTCACTTCAGCTAAATCCTTTGTGCAAAAAAAGGTGCTGGAGGAAATCTACATGACTCTGCAGCCCATAACAACATATTCTTGTTGTTGGCACAAACTCTTTTGTCATTTATCTGCAAAAATATATACAGTATGTATATTGGGTGTTTAGTT
>NC_050516.1:14445911-14469191 GCF_002922805.2 Oryzias melastigma | reverse complement strand
GTGCGTTTAAAATGTATGCATCAGTTTTCTAATTGGTTTTCAATTTAGAATTATGGCCTGAATTTTGGCCTTAAAATTTTGCTTCTGGTGATGACAGTTTGGTGACAGTTTTCATGAGTGGGATAAATAAAATACATCTCATCATATCTTCTACTAACTTGTTCTATCCTGGGGCTTATTCTAAAATTGCACATGACAATGGCAGATGCCCATATCTAGAAATGTTGAGACACAAGAACATTTTCTGATGTCTAAAACTTTGCCTTCTGTTGTGCGCATACCTGGGGTCAGGTGCATACAACCAGGCGTCCAGCCTGTACAAGGTGGAAGTAGGTGTTAGATTTTTGATGCTTCCGGTTTGGAGGGAAAGTTAAGGGAAAATGTATTTATGGTCCTAAAGGAAATCTTGAGTGAAAACTCAAGATTAAATAAAACTAAGTTGCTGATTTGTGAAAGTTCATTAAAATCGAAAGTTCTGCTTTGAGACAACTTAAATTGGCTTCTGGGCAAAATGATAAATCATTGTAAATATTTTTTGTTAGTTTGTTTGTTTTATAAATCCTGATCAATAATTTAATGATCTTTGACACAAGTTTTTTTTTTTTTTTTTACTTGTTCTGTCCAACATCTGAGTAAACAGATACGAACTGAGAGCTTCTTGTGTTGGACAGATTTTACTGTAACAACAGAGGGTTTTTTGATCTTCTGACACTCAAAGTATATATTTGTATATACCCTTTTTTGTATTTTATGCTAAAATTGATCATGTTTGTGTCCTTTTTTGACACAAGTTTCTTAACAGGGTGTTACCTAATTAGCTCTAGAGAAAATATGTTCCTTTTAGAAGTTTTCATATATCATCCACTGTGTTTACTGAATGGTCATTCTCTGTAATAGCTTTGCCTTAGTACACATTAAACTGTGATCAAATATTTTTCCTTAACATTAAAATTGAAAACTTTAACTAACTTTCACGTTGTCCAACTTTTAAGGTGCAGCAAATATAACTAAATAAAATGACAAAGCTGTCCCAAAATCTCACATTTTTAAAATATAATAGACATTATTCCATCATATTTGCAAGTTAGTTAGCAGCGTTCTTGTAACATTAGAGCACACTCTGTCAAAACACATCACATGCAGAGAAGGCTCAGAACAACTGTTGCAATAAATCCATATTTTGAATAGAGCTTCTGTTTGCTGCTTTTTTTTTCTCTTTTAGGTTGTAGACCTCTTCTGTGTATTCACTGGCTCTATTCTGTAGAGATCATTTTTCTAAAGATGGTTTTTTTCAGTATTTCTAGTTACTTAGCTAGCGTGGTAATGTTTTAGGCTGCAGCAGCCACTTTAAGAAAGTAGCGGATGTATTAAGACGTGCGGCTAAAGCGAGCCACTTTACATGCATCGGGAGTGAGTCATAGATGGATGTGGTGGAGAGAATCCACTTGTTTTCTAAAATAAAACATTAGTAAGCTTTAGACAATAAACAAACAGAAATAACATAAATATTAGGGGTGTAACGATTAACTGATTAATCGATAAATGGCTTTATATTCCTATGATCCCACCAGATCGATCTGTCTGAGGCCAATCTAATCCAATTCACCTGTACCATTGTAAAATTATTTCAAAATGAAATTAATCGAATAAATCAATATTGGTAAGTACCATTTGAATAGAAGTACGGTAAGTTTGTTGTACCAATGACAAAATACCATCACAAAGGACAACACGCATGATGACAGTAAAAAATGACTATTGTGTGGGAATGTTTGGCTAAAGATGTTTTGGATCGATTTTAGGTCAGTGAATTGTATCAAATTCAAAATGAACCAATATCGTCTTTGAATTACATTGGCAACCATAAATTGTGATGTCAGAGGAATCCTTGTTAAAATTAATTGTTACACGCATAAATAATGTATGTTTTTCTGTACAACCATGTGACCACAGATCAGTACCAGTCTATGTAAATTCTTACCTCTCAAATCACGGTCTTCAGAAGGAGACAGTAAACCGCTGAACAATAAACATTGTGTCATCTGCAAATAAAACATATATTAACACCTCAAAAACTCTGTCCTAAATATACAGTATAATATGACAACTCTTTGACCAAGGATTAAACTTTCAAGCCCCCCACAAGTGATCTTGGATCATTCTGACTTTTTTTTTTTTTTTACTAGTAAACACTGATCTTTAATATAAAGTATATCAAGAGTATATATATTGCTGTTGTATATTGTGGGGATGAAATCTACTTCTTTCATGTGTTTATAAGTGTTCAATATATGAATAAGCAGTTTATAATTATGCTGAAACTGATACTCCAGAAGCTGGAGAGTCACAAAAGGCCACAACACCATGGTTACTCTCTGTGAGTGGGCACAAATGGACCAAGTGTGTGGTCACATAACCAGCTGGTTTGTACTGGGTTATTCTGAAGCCAGATTGCCAGCTACATGACGTCACTGAACTCTGACCCCTGAAAGATGGACAAATGATCAGGATAAACAAATCCTGTCAGTCATTAGAACTTATTCAGAAAAATGCTTCAAGGATTCACCAGTGCAATCTGTGAGCCTCCTTGTGGTCAAACTATGTGATGTTTAAGCTGGAAAAACCCTTAAGAATGTACACAATGCTGCACATGTACTACATTTGTGTACCTTACTACATAGACACAGTTTTTGAACTGTGTGATGATTGAACACTTTCACAAACTGTGGGCAGCAATCTTCAAAGAGAGAAAACTAAAAAGAGCAAAGGCGCTGCTGGCGAAGATCTAACCGTGGAAACATGGATTTCAGTTTGGTGTGAAGAAAAAACTGGAGACAAAATCTGAAAGCAGATCAGTGATTTAATGTCTGTGTGGTGCACCGGAAAACTCTATTGATCATTTTTATCTCTTTGATGTCTCTTATCAAGCAGCACAACAAACACACATGAGCAGACACACAATTTTCTTGTTTATAACTTGTAATGTGTGAAAGCCAATTATTAGCATAGATGAAATAAAGAGTATTTGAAGTTATAATCTACATTGTTTTTAACTAAAAAACGTAATTGTTAAAATTAATTATCGTAAGTAAAATTATAACAGTCAGAACCATCTATTCCTTTTCTAAACCCACTTTATTATAATTTGGGGTATCAGGGATGCTGGACCGACCCAGTTTCTGTAGAGCAAAGGCGTGGTACACCCTCAATAGTTTGCCAGGGAAACACAGGGAAACACAGAGACAACACAGAGACAACCAACAACCCACGCTCATTTTCACATCAAATGGACAATTTAGATTTACCAAATAACCTACAAACCGTGTTGTAAGTCTTTGGGTGGAACCTGGAGTGGCCGATGAAAACCCTCACATGCTTCTAAAGGTTCATCCATCCATCAATGAGTAATCCTCACTTGTTGAAGAATAAAAATTTGATTTGTCTTTGAGGTTCAGTTTAGATAATCTGACAAAAACAATATTCCATTTTCAAAAATTTGATTAGCCGGTAAAAAAAATTGCAAACATCCAATGTTTGTTTTTTGGTTTTTTGCAGGTTGACCCGTGGAGGTCTTTCTTGGAATGGGATTATCTCACAGGCATTTCCAGGTGGGCTGTTAAGGCCAAGATGAGCCGATGATTCATCTTGAGCTTTTTCTTGTACCTGACAGATCTCTGAAGTGTCTTCTGTTGAACCATTTGAAATTAGAATATCTAGACTTTCATTACTAGCTTAACTTATAGAGTCTGATAACTACCGTATTTTTCGGACTATAAGTCGCACCGGAGTATAAGTCGCAGGGGCCAAAAAATGAATAATGAAGAAGAAAAAACCATACATAAGTCGCACCGGAGTATAAGTCGCATTTTTTTCAAGTAATTTATTTTACAAACTGGTTGAAAAAAACGATATTACATCATCCTGGAAGGTAAGTTATAACATTCATAAGTGAATAGAAAACAGGCTGAATATGTGTCAACACATATTAACATATTAGCATCGTGAAAAAAACGAAAAGGTGTAGCATTTATATAACATAACAGTTTTATTTAACTATAGCCTCAAGAACTCATCAACTTTGTATCTTTACTGTAATTAATTGCACGCAATCTCACTCCATATCACTAAATCCGTTAAATTCTTCGTCCTCTGTGTCACGTCTGAATAACTAAAGTAAATAAAGTAATTGCATAGATCACCATAAGAGGGCACTCTAGACTTACGGTCCATATCTCATCTCATTAAAAATTCGTATATAAGTCGCACTGGAGTATAAGTCGCAGGGACATTCAATCTATGAAAAAAACCGCGACTTATAGTCCGGAAAATACGGTAAAAGGTGATGAAGGTTTGTCTTCTATGTTTGTGAGCTGAAACTGTGTCATTATCTTATTTGCAGTGCTAACATAAGAAGCCTCACTGAAAGGTGCATGATTGGAAAGATTCTGTATTTAGGGTCAATGTGCTGCATACTCTTGAGTTAATTTAAGAAAAACTGATGGCCGTCCTCATCACATAGGTCAGGGGGTCTGCAACATCTAAAAGTAAAAGAGCTAATTGGGTCTGTTTCTTAAAGATCAAAACCCAGTCAGAACTATAATCTTACTTTATCCTTAAGGATTTTTTGCATAAATAAAAGCAGGAATATGGAGAGAAACAAGCATTTCCTAAAATGTGAATTAGCTTTTTATTTTTCACCAAAGCTCGTATGACTTTCTTTTTAAGTAAAAGACTTCCTGTGCCACATCATCGCAGTGCAGGTAATTTACCAGAAATAATTTAAAAAATAATATTTTTTTTCTACTTAGTTCTACTTTAGAGAGCTGTCATCCTTTTTCCTTCTCACTCCTGTTGTTAACCTGAATACAAACATGACTTCATTGGTTTATGATCCAGGAGATTTATTATATAAAGAATATGCAAATATGTTTATTTGAGCAACTGATCCACTGGTAGTTACAAAATGTGCTTTAAACTTGTAAAATAAACTGAGCAATCAGAAAGATCAGACGTTTTACCAAAGTTTGGTTAGTGTTGGAAATCTGTGCATCATTGAGGAAGGGTGGAGCAAAAAAGGCCACTTAATGTCAGCAGTGATGTAAAAACCTTTACATAGCTTATCCTACTTCTACCTAGGTACACCTCAACCATAAATGTATAAACTTGAATCTAAATTAACCACCATGGTGTAGCAGGATGCTCGACTCCTGATTGGAAGAGGACAGATTTGGTTCCTGCCTTGCCCTTCCATATGTTGAAGTGTCTTTGGGCAAGACACTGAACCCTACATTGCCTCTGGTGGTTATAGGCTGGCACCAGTATTTCGCAGCAGAATGTGTGTATGTATGGGTGAATGGGACTGTGAAGCGCTTTGGGCCTTCAAGGAAGGTAGAAAAGCGCAATACAAGTATACGCCATTTACCATTAAAACTCCCCCTCTGAGGAAAATCGTGTTTTTTGAGTTTTTAAAACGTGTGTTTTCTTATGAAAGAGAACAAATGTAATAAGAAATTATTTTGTTTTTGCATTTCTGAGTATTTCTCCTTTTAAATCGCTGTCAATCAAGCGATCACAGAAACGCTCTGAGTAAAGAAATGGGCCTTCTTTATGTCAGGACAACTCTGCTGCACATGCTCAAGACCCTTCATCTGGTCCGGCTAGCGTGCCTAGGAGAAGAGAAGATAAAATCAATACTAATTTAGCAACTCTCACTTTTAAAATTACTACTGTTTTATTTTCTTCACCCCGACAGGCTGAAAAAATGGAAGGGTGAGAGTCAGACATGGCTCCTGAGCCTCAGGTTGCAGACCTCTGGTAGTGTTAAATTGTGTCTTTGTGAATCCCTCTTCCCGTGTTCGCTTTGCTCAAGCAGTCTCCAGCCAGATTCAGTCATCTAAGTGAAAAAAATAATCTACATTTGTCTCTTCCTGCAGTGAGAAGGTCATTGACAGGTAAATCGAATATTTGCACCAGACCTCAGATTACAATCTGTATCAAACACTGTGGTGCAACGGTAGAGCGATTGACCTTTGATCAGAAAAACACAGGTTTAGTTCCCTCCTGTCCATGTGTTGAAGAGTTCTTGGACAAGATTGAACCCAAATTGTTTATGTTGTTATGGGTGGGTGTCAGAGTTTAGGCAGCGGAGCTACCATCAGTGTGTGCATGGGTGAATAGGACTGTAACTGCACTTTGGGTCTTCTAAGAATACAGTAAAACGCTAAAAGTAAACACCATTTACCATTAGGAAATGGGTGCAATTCCATTAACACTGGAGGGTAGGGTCTTAAGAGCTGCAATTTCCCATATAAACTCGTACGTAAAATGTGTGATTTTACACCCAAAATAAATGTATGTTGTAATTTTATAATAATAATTATTATTACTTGTATTTGTATTGCTTTGTTATTTTTGCATAACTGACACCTGAGTGGGTGAGTGTGCATTGTGATTGGAACACAAATTTGCACATATCTAGCGGCATCTTTTTTTAAAGGCAGAGGGTAAACTCAATAATGTTCAACTTTACCTCGTTAAACCTAATATGTTTTTTTTTCATTTTTTTAATTAATTTATTTGTTGTGGGCGGGGTCAGCTCCCGTCTAGGTGCTCGTCCTACTTCTTAGTAAAAATTAATAAACTCGTAATTATCAAAACACATTTTATTAAAAGAGTAAAGTTTCTCGGTCCTAAAGTTACTCAATAAACATATAAAAAATACTAGTCAGATGAGTAATAAACAAACATCAATTCCCAGGTGTTCTTTAAGACAGTACGACGTGCGTAACGTGCACGAGCCCGGCCCCGCCCCTCTGCCCCTCCCCCCTTCAAACAGAAAGCCCCCTGTCCGTCCTTGTGATGTTCCCTCGCTGCTCTCGTCAGAACCAGTGAAGAACCCTGGCTTCTCGAAAGCAAACCCGGTTCGGTGTTCGGTCCGTGTGTTGGACTAGCGGTTCTCAGCCCCGAGGTTCGGACGGGGACGGCTCGTTGTGCTCCGGAGCTCCCGCTTGGCCTCGCGGCGGTCATCTCCCGCTCATTCATCCCGAGCAGCAACCATGGCTGCGGCGGACTTTAACTTCCTTCTCGCCACGGATTCGTACAAGGTAATTCTCCCTTATCCCGGTTCTAAGTCCAGATATCTCGGGGTAAGTGCAATTTCTGTCGGAATGACTTGTCAGCGTGGTTGGCGCGCGTGACAGCTCGCGTCCGCAAACATCAGAACCGAAAGTGCTCTCCGTTCGTTGTGTTTTACTTCAGAATGACGCTGTTTAATCTACAGAATGAATGTTTGACAGATTTATAAACGTTTTCGAGCGAGCATGGCCTAAGCAGGGATCCCAACGAGGCGTGTTGATCTGAGGGTACAGCAGCGATAAGTCATGACCTGGGAGCAAAGATAGTAGAAAACGAAGATGCGCCACTGACTCCATTCCGCTGACAGAGTGAGAGCTCTGTCTGTGGCACGTGGACAGAACTTTGGAAACGGACGGGTCCTCGCGGATATGTACAGAATAAAACGAGCTGTGGAGCCTTTGGCCCAGATGTTCAGCTGTCACAGGGACTTCTTGGACTCATCATGCCATTGCAGATGCGCTTCAATTGTTCTTAATGGACTTAAAGAGGATTCCTGTACAGCAGCAATTGTGATAGACTGAACCGGGCTAACAGGTTCCACAGCCCTGCTGTGACAGATCAAGACAGAGATCTTCTCAACTATAGTAAAAACAATCATTTTATGAACGAGGTTAGCTTTTCAGAGCCTTTTTGTCAGTATGAGACAGTGGTTCTTCCAAACATCAGTGATGAAGCAGTTGGTAGAGATTGCCCAGGACAAACTTTTGAGGACATAGTTTCTGTAGAGTGGCAGTAGTTCATCAGTAATTCACCTCTGAGTTGTGGGTGGAACTGTTGACTTATTTCCTTTTTGTTTACACTCCTGCTAGCTTACAGCCCATTATGACCCCAACCTGACATTAGCCGTGCAACAATAACAGTGAGCAATATTGGAGCCAGATGCCATCTTAAAAAACAAAGACGTACACGAATCTAGGTGTCTATAAGCTGGTACATTGGAATGGAGTAGAGAGCTTGTGACACGCCAACTGCAGCAGCTGCATCATAGCTACAGGCTCTTTTAAACGCCATTGTTTTCGTCTGCTCCTGATTCACAACGATTTGAATGAATAAAAAATCAAAAGCACAATTTAAAGCTTAATTTTCTCTACATATGTGCTCCATCGTGGGAAAAAATTCTGCAATAATAATAAGTTAAAAACACCAAAAACAGGATTTTACTTGGAGTGGATCAAGTTAGTGCACTTTTAATAATATACTTTTTAATTTTATTTCTCCCTTTTTCATTTAATGTTTTTGTTATTCTCTGTGATTCCCTTAAATTGCATGTGTCTATCTACACAAGTTGTTATTCAAATAGACCAGGAAGGCGCATTCAGCTTCACCACAGCTGTTCAGACAGTTTGCAGTATTTCACGTCAGGACTGTGACAGCAGCACGCTGCAGATTATAGCATGGACTGCCTGAAAAGATTCTGTGAAGTCTATGTAACCGAGTTCTCATTAAATTGAATCAAGTTCTGCTGAAGTTGCTCAATTCGGGAAACAGTTAGACCTCTGAGAGGAGTTTAGAGGACTTTGCTCTGATAGCCGGAGCTTTTCTGTAGAAATCTCACGTGCCGGTCCGGTGCATGAGGACGTGTGCCGGATCTGCTTAAGAAAAGGTTCCAAGTTTTCACAATTGCGTTTCCTTGATCTTCTCATAATCCCATGAGGTAACATTTTCAGGTTCCCATGAAGGCTGCCTTCTCATCCTGCTTTGTGGGTGAGTTTGATTTGTTCTCTTATTTCAGATCACTCACTACAAACAGTACCCCCCAGGAGTCAGCAAAATTTACTCCTACTTTGAATGTCGACGGAAGAAAGGCTCCCCGTTCAATGAGGTGGTGTTCTTCGGCCTTCAATATCTGCTGAAGAAGTACCTGACAGGTATGTTGGATTCCACACATATGCACATTTGAAAATGGGTTCTGTTCAGCAGGATTGGCTTTTAGGAGTTTCTGATTTAAAACAAACCCTGATCAGCAGCTAAACATGTCTGCTTATAAACCAGTCAGTCATACTCGAAAAGCTTTTGTTACTCAAAGAGCTGCTCAAACGTAGTTGAGGTTCCAACATTTTTTTTCCTTTTTACAAAAAAATAAACTTCAAAGCTTTTTCTAGGGCTTGGTTGATAAAATCGATTAATCTATCTGAATCGATCTAAGCTTAATAGCTCAATAACTCATCCATAAAGGTAGAGTGCTAATGGTATTTCTCATAGGACGGCTAATGCTAACTAACACTCATTTGACCTAAAAAGATATTGCTGACTAAATGAACATCTTTATAAACTCACTGGCAGGAATTTTCCAAACTCTATTTAGGAAATATTTTTTTAAGTAACCATTTCTTCACGTAAACACTTCTTCTGGAATAAGTTGTAATGCTACAGCTAAATAAACACCTAGTGACCAAACTGAAACGCCCTCCAGGAGAGGCGGAACAATTGTTGGAGCTTCTCCGTTTGAGAAACCATGTGACACTGTATGCTATTAACAATCTCATTATAATTTCACTACTAAACATTTACAGTATGTGAACTGTATCGAATTAATATGAATATCTTCAAAACATAAAGTAGATGATTAACATATTTCTAAACAAATGTGTAAACTCAAAATGGAATTGAATTGAGAGAATCAAAAGAATCAGGCTCTGGTGAATCGAATCGATTCTGGAAATTATTTAGCTTTTCCCATCATGCTCCAGACCACATTTACCGGTTCTTTCCTGGTTTCCCCGGATAAAGCGGTTCATCACGAAGCTCTGTGGTGTTCAGACCTTTGAATCAGACCAACTACAGGCCTCCATGACTGCTGTCCTGCTTCTAGTCCATCCATCCAGTCCTCTCTGTTTCTTACCAGACTGACACATGTAATTCAGGTAATTGGTAACCAACAGGGCATGGAAATCTAAAAATAAACAACATGCTTTCTCGTTCCTCTCATGCAGACCACGTTGTGGCAGAAACATGCTTGTGGTCAACTGTGATCCATCATTGTTTAGTCCTGATTTCTTAGAGAGTTTAGATCAAAACTCTTTAAAAAGAACTGTGAGTTCTCCTGTGACATGTTTTTAAGAATGAGACATCCACAGCAGTGGATGATCAGGTGTGTCTGAACAGGTAACAGTGAAACCTGCCTGACGCCGTTTCTTGAGTACCAGGACTGGTAAACAATAGAAAGCAGATGCTATGTTGGGAGAGTGTGCAGTTTATATGAATGGTGTACTGTAATTAGAAAAACTCGTTTTCTGGATTGCAGACAATAAACGGAATGACTGTCAGGAGTTCCTCTGCAGCACAGGATCTGTCGTTGTCCTGGAAACTAAAGTCACGAGAAGTGAAAGGTCTGGCATCAGTGCTGCCCCGTCTTCAGACCTTTATTATATTTATTATATGATGTGAAAAATATCTTATTAGTGAGAATATTGCATTATTAGTCCATTCCAGTTTCATTTTTTGCCACTTTTTACTTCCCCAGCTGTGCTCAGGAATGCAAAACAGAATGAAAACAAAATTTGACATGTAATAGTTGAGCAACAGAACAAATAAAGATAATAGAGAAAAGTTGGAAGCATAGAAAAGACTCAAATTCAAAGGATGATGAAACCTAGTTTTACAGTTGCATAGGGAACATTTTTATCCAAAGCTTCTTACACCAGAAAAGCTCCAGGAAATCAGATTTATGGTACAAGATTACAAACATGAAGTAATTCAGAAGAAAACGTGATGTATTGTTACGTTAGTCAGATTTTTAACCCAGCTTCCGTTTTTGAATATTTGATACATTTGTTGAGTTACAAAGTCACGACCCTGCACGGTCAGCAGGGTCAGCTCTGAGCAGAAGACCGGGTAACCCGATGTGTCGTCTGCAGGTCCTGTGGTCACTGAGGAGAAGATTCAGGAAGCCAAGCTCTTCTACCAGATGCACTTCAGACAGGCTGTGTTTGATGAGGAGGGCTGGAGGAAGATCCTGGAGGTAAGTAGAGATGCTCGTCACCCAGGCTGTGTCATGAAGGCAAACTTGAATGTGTTTGACCTGACGGAAGGTTTTTGCAGAAACACGATGGTCGCCTTCCCATTCGGATCAAAGCAGTTCCAGAGGGTCGGATTGTTCCGAGAGGGAACGTGCTCTTCACTGTGGAAAACACGGACCCCAGCTTCTACTGGCTCACCAACTACATCGAGGTAAAAAAAATGTACTGCTTGACATATTTCAACATCATTCCTTTCTGTTTTTACTCAATTTTATCTTCTCATTTTTTTCTGCTGTTAGACTATGCTTGTCCAGATGTGGTACCCCATCACAGTAGCCACTGTATCCAGAGAGTTCAAGAAGATCCTAGCCAAACATCTGAAAGCCACTACAGGAAGTCTGGAGGGCCTGGACTTCCGGCTGCACGACTTTGGCTACAGAGGAGTGTCCTCGCAGGAGGTGAGGATCTGTGTCTCCTAGAGCATGAGGATGTTGCTGTGGCGAATAGAGCAGAGGTGTTTTGGGGTCAGTCTGCATCAGAGAAGTTTATTACTCAATCTTTAACCTGCAGTCTGCGGCGCTGGGAGGAGCTGCTCATCTGGTGAACTTCTGCAGCACAGACACTGTGGCTGGAGTGCTCATGGCTCAGAGGTATTATGGCTGTCCAATGGCTGGCTTCTCCATTCCTGCAGCTGAGCACAGGTAAAGGGAAACACATTTTGAAGCAGTGAGGGAAAAAATAGGGTCATAGGCCGCTTTTAACGAACCTGTCCAGTAAATATCAGGCTTTAGCATCTTCTTGTAGCATTTTTTTCACAATGGAGGACATGTATGAAGAAAATCAAGCTTAAAATTGTGTTTCTGAATTTCTCTTTCAAATTGTTGTTAATCTGGGGCAGACGAAAACAAAATGCTGTTTGAAAAAGTATGTAGCAGTCATGTAGAAGCAACACTGATGACTATATTCATGTATGTCTTTGTTGTCCTTGTCTGAGCTGGTATGCAGCTAAGAACTGTACGGCTGGATAGCTCCAATATTGCACAACATTTTTGTTTCACAGCTAATGTCAGGTTGGGCTTGTGAGGGGCTGTAAACTAGCAGGAGAGAGTGTAAGCATGGGGATGAAGGGAAGTCAGGGCAGGCTTACTCTGCCCCAGCAGTCCTGCCTAAAACTCAGAGGTGAATTTCTAATGAACTACTGCTGCTCTTCAGAAACTATGTTCCAGAAAACAACTCATTTTTTAAATTTAGCCTAAAAATGACATTATGATAATTAAAAAAAAACACTGGTAACACTTTGAAAGGGCTTAAGTCCATTTAGGGCCCATTTCCCGTAAAAGTAAAACAATGGGATTTTCTGGATTTTTTTTTCTTCATTTTGTCTCTTAAAGTTGAGGTATACCTATGATTTTAGTGCTATTAGTGATATTAGTTCATTTATTATGTATTTTTGCTGCGTATTGTATTCTGTTTCTTAATTGACTGTACCGTCCATATATGTCCTCTGTGCTGTGTCTCATGTACACAATGTATTTAGTTTGCCACATTTACATACATTTCACAAGCAGATCTTTGATTTCATTCTATAATATTGGATTTATTTTCCTATAAAGGTTTGAACTTTTAGAGTTTAAAAGAAAGAAAAGTACAGGTGCAGTTGGTTATTTTGAGAGCGTGTATCCCACGATAAACAATGGACTACTGTATTTACAAAAGCATTTTGGAGTTAATGAAGATAAAGCTCAACTTTTGAGATATAAATTACATTTTTATATTACATTCATTAATAATCTGCACCTGCTTCCTCCTAAGTGGAGTCGTGGAGGTTGTCTCTGTCTGGCGCAGCATTTATGGCTTAATGGTTTATCATCATAATTCATCAGGCTTGTAAATATGACAAAGGAGAGCACAGCTGTGGGCGGAGCCTCCATTCTGATAAGTTTAGATACATAGATAAATTGTGAGTCCATACACAAACATCCTGGAATTCATAGCTGAATTGGTCTTTAAATGTATCCTGTGCCGGGTCTGGCTCTGAGGTTAGGAGTCCCGCCCTCACAGACCAGCTACAGCTGATTTCCTCCTCCTGTCCTCCAGCACCATCATCTCCTGGGGCAGGAGCCGGGAGAAAGACGCCTTTGAGCGGCTCCTGGACCAGTTCTCGTCGGGTCCGGTGGCTGTGGTCAGCGACAGCTACAACATCTTTAACGCTTGCAAACACATCTGGGGCGACAAGCTGAAGGAGAGAGTGATGGAGCGCAGCGAGGACTCCTGCCTGGTAATCCGACCGGACTCTGGAGACCCGGCAGAGACTCTACTTGAGGTGAGGACAAGTGTCTGGCAGCAAAAGCTGTTCTAATGATTATAGGAAAAACATCTCAGGGTAGTTTCGTCATTAAGTTTACAAAAAAAGAGTTTAAAAAGAGTGCAACTCAGTTTATCAACCTAAAAAAAAAAAAAACACTAACGCCCAGGTCTATCGCTTCTCTGTTCATAAGAAATCCTCAGTCAAACCTGTTCCAGGCTGAGCGAGAACTAAATACCATGAAGTAAAAACATGGGAAGAGTACGATGCTTCTGCTCAGGAGTCATGGCACAGCAGATGTGGAGGTGGTCAGAGAATGTTGGGTAAAGTTTTAAGAAATATATGGTCTCTGCAGGTCATGAGGATTCTGGAGGAGTGTTTTGACTGCTCTCTGAACTCTGTGGGATTCAAGGTGCTGCCGTCGTACCTGCGGATCATACAAGGAGACGGGATCGACCTTCGCTCTGTGAATCAGGTCAGAAACTGAGCAATCAGCCAAGCAAAGAAAAACAAAACTATTGGATTCACAGGTG
Source organism: Oryzias melastigma (assembly GCF_002922805.2). Lineage (NCBI taxonomy): Eukaryota > Metazoa > Chordata > Actinopteri > Beloniformes > Adrianichthyidae > Oryzias > Oryzias melastigma. The sequence goes on along the minus strand of NC_050516.1, from coordinate 14,455,260 downwards.
AAAAAAAATGTCAGATGGATTAAAAAAATATAAATACCTCAACTTCAAGTTTCTCCATCAATTTTAACTAAAGATTTATGCAGAGGAACAAAAGACTTGAGTAATGTTACCTCCCATTACCATGACCAGTCCCGTCAGGCCATTTTACATCAAGGAACTTAAAGGTCGCAATGCTGAATATATAAATTTATAATCTTTGCCTCTGGCATTCCACAGTATTTACCTGTAAAGATACGGTGTACTCTTTCAGAAACAGCGTCTGCAGCCATTATTGCATAAAGTTACTGCTTTGTCAGTTGTGCAGATTATAGGGGCTAAACATCCGGCTCTACCTTTGATAAATCACTTTGCATTTGCTAAATTGGTCTATTTGCATTTTCTCCGTCTAGTTTGACCGTTCTACCAGAAACACTCATATTTGCACATTTGTCAAAGGCAAATGTGTGTAATCTTTTTCCATCTAACAGATGGAGTTTGGTCCATAAATCAAGTAGAAAGTGTTTTTGCTCACGCTTCACAAAACAAATTCATTATTTATTGCCTTCAAGCAAAGTATTCAATAGGTGTTACCTACATGTGCTGCTACGGGAGTCACTGTCTTGAGTTTCGGTGGTTACATCAGGAGTTGATGGCTTCTATAGGCATGTTTGTGCATGCCAGTGACTACATCTGTCATGAGGGTTTAGGTCTTCTACAGAAATGTTTTGGTTCCCTTTAAGTGTTCAGTTGCAGAGCAGCATCAGTGTTGTAAATCTCTCAGAGGATTAACTTATCTTCCTCTCTTTTAGTCCAGCGGATGAAACTTTCTCTTCTCAGAGAGCCGTATGGAGTTAGAGTTGATGCCTAAACATTGTCTGTCCATTAAAAGGTTTTGCACTTGTAATAAGAAATGTATTTGTCTGTAAAAATGCTTTGAATTTAGTATAAAATAAATGATCCGTCTGCAAAACAGATTCTTATTCTTGTTGAAAAAAACGTTCCCATCCGTAAAATAGTACTTACAATAAGAAATTTGTGTCTGTAAAACTAGTTGTAAAAAAACCGTTGTGTGAAATGTCACGCACAAATATGAATATGCGTACTGATCTACGATGACACAAGTACAATTCTTTTGCTTCTCAAGAAGTGTGCCAATCTGCAGCCTGAGGCTATGTACACAAAGGACATTTGACACACACTCCCATGGTGTTCACTAGGGGTGTGTATTGGTAAGAGTCAGGCGATACGATACGTATCCCGATATATATCTCATTGTACGAAACATATCACAATATATCCCATTCTATCCAAATCCGAGTCTGACTGGTCAAAGTTTGACCTGGTTTAACTGGCAATGTGCATCGAATGACCACATTCTGTATGTAGAGCCCATATATGGTCATAGAAATGTATGCAGCTACGCGTAAACGCAAGACTCTTGGATGTGCAACCCCAAAACCTGTATCTACACGCTGCCTGGACCAGCCAATCAGAAGCACGATATCCATACCAAGGGAAAAAAAAGAATGTTCACAAAGAAGACAGAGGATTCTTCGCTGTTGAGACCTATCGTAAAAGTGGCTGATAACAGAAAACATCACAACACAATCATTCAGTCCTGTAAAAGAATACAAAAATTAATAAATACATGTATGTAAATATGGACAGTTTATAATCTCTGAATTATAAAACAGCAATGAACATTACAATTAAGATTGCAAATTGTAGAAGGCGATAAATTGTTCTTTGGTGAGTGAAAAAAGAAAAGGGGTCATGAACTTTATCTCAAAATATTTTTCGGTAAATAAAACGACCATTGTAAAAATGTAAAATCCACAACATTTGAAAACAAAAACAAACGTGAAATCCAGAATGTGCGTTTTCCTGTCTGACTCTTCCTCTGCTCTCTGCAGATTCTGGAGAAGCTCAGCGATGAAGGCTGGAGTGCTGAGAACGTCGTCTTCGGCTGTGGCAGCGCCTTGCTTCAGAAGCTGAACAGAGACACGCTGAGCTGCGCCTTTAAGTGCAGCTATGTGGAGACCAACGGCAAGGGGGTGAGTTACGCCCCCTACAGGTCAAGCTGTGAATCTATATGATTTACTGTATCTGAATCCTCCAAAAACTGAGGAAAACTCTGGATGAGGTTGTCATTTTTAAAATATTTTTTTAATTTTGTAGATTAAAAGACAAATAAAAATCAAGGAAAGCCTCATGAAGCTCTGTAAACCAGACCGCGTAGATGCTAATTGGCTGGTTTAAATGAATTTTCAATGAAAGTAGTGAATTGGAAGTCAAACATCTTGCCACAGAAAGCAAATCTGATTATTATGGTTTTAATTCAAGAATTTCCTTATTGATCCAACGTCCTCCACACTCTGTAGGCTTGTAGCCCAGATCATTATTCCACCTCTGCCATGCTTTTCTGTAGGTGTGGAGTTTCTTCTTCCGGCAGACTAAGCTGTGATCCCCAAACCTAAAAGGTTGATGTCTGGTCAGAGCTTCTCATTTATCTGGAGTACCAGGAGACTTTTTTGTTAATATTTTGTTGTTGATGCCAGATCCTCACATTTCTAACTTTCTAACTCAGAAATAAAAACCTTTCTTCTTTTGTCCTGTCCAGAGGGTGGCGCTGTTCTTGTAACTGCTGTGTGAGAGGAGGTATAACGGTTGTTACTCCTTTCAGATGGATGTGTACAAGCAGCCGGTAACCGACCCATCCAAGAGGTCCAAGCGGGGCCGACTGTCTCTGCGGAGAAACTCCGACGGATTCTTGGAGACGGTGGAGAGCGGGGCGGGGAAACCCGAGGAGGTTTGAACAGATGTTTAGAGCTCCTTTTTCCAGTAACTTTTATTCTAAAAATTAGAGCTAATAATAGTGGCTTTGCTCTGCAGGACTTGTTGGTGACAGTGTTTGAGAATGGCTGCCTGATGCAGGACTACACCCTGGAGGAGATACGGAAGAACGCCCGGCTGCAGGACGACGAGCCGAATCCCGTCTCGCACAACCAGGAGCGGGTGAACCAGCGCATCATCAACGGGGTCCACTAGAAGCAGCAGACACAGGGGCCTGAGGAATGCAGTTTCCTTAGGGGCCCCACCATCACGAAGCAGAGGCTCAGTGTGATTCCTGAACACTTTGACTTTAAGCGTCAGAGCACCAGCAGCTTCAGCGGTTCATCCTCCAAAAGAAACCCTCAGAAGTTCCCGATGGAATAAAGACTCTAGAATGAGGAGCACTCTGCATGAAGACGGTCAGGATTCCTTCTTCTCTACCATCAAACAAAATCTCAGGACAAATTGCATGCCGGATGTGGGCCAAACCTCCCACAGACTTAATGACCATAACCCTAAGCAGCACTGCCACCTACAGGAAGAGGAGGACTTTTTTTTTTAGTTGAACCAAGCATTTCTGTCTTTACAGGCGGTCACGCACTTCCTTCCAAAATTGTAGTTACCGACGATGAGAATCTTCCTGAATCTTTAGGAGGCTCACGCGTGATTTCGGGGCAGAGCCGAGGACAAAAAAAAAGAAAACAGGCTTTGATGAATGGTAGTTTTCTGAGTACATTTAGGTGCATTTTCAGATATTTTAAAGCAAAAGAGAAAACCCTCATTAATCTCAGATGGGATTTTACTCTGCAGTGTTGATTTTTTGTGTGTCTGAGATTATGAGTTGTTGTCACGAGAAGCTGGAAGTGGTTTTAAAGTGCGTCGTCAGTATTTGAGACCTGAGGAAGACGAGGAGTGGGTGAAAGTAGACCTGTTGGATGAAGGTTCATCAGGATGTATTTGTGCTCTGGCATTCCCCCCCACCTGCCTTCTCTATCTTTAGAACACTGATTTCCTCAAACAGCTGCTGCAGAGCTTCTCTTCAGAAGCTCTTCCAGGTGTTTCCTCAGGTGTGTGTGTTTTACTTAGATTTTTTTTAAAGCTCTTAATTTGAGAAAGTGGAAAAATAAACATCTGAAGCATCATCTTCACACAATAATTGCTCTTAAAAACTCATGTTCTAATTTTTCTTAACAATTTTCTGGTGATTGTGCATGGTTTTTGATTGAACTGGTCAGTTTTGCAGCACCTTTCCACAGCAGACCAATCATTCCTTCATTCTCAGCCGGAGGAACGAGGTTTAGTATTTAATGCCACAAAAAAATACTACAGTGACTGTTTATGCATAATTAAGAGTATGTGTTCTGTAAAAATCAAGTGATTTATTTTAAGTGATTAAAAATGAAAAAAGTGTTGTTTTTGACTTAAATCACTACAGATTCAGACAAAAATGTTTTTTTTTTAAATCCTCCCTTTGGATCTCACTCAATTGAAGCTGCATCATGGAAAGACTCATCCGATTTTTGTGCGTAATTATCTCATACAAAACATTTTGTGCTTAACTTTATGTACTTGCAATTGTTTTTACTTGTACAAATCTACAAAATGAAATGAGGCACAATTTTAAATTATTAAAATTAACTGGGAACTGGCGATCACAGAAGAGCTCTGCGGTGAAGACGCTGCAGGCGAGCCATGAGGACAGAGAAACTTTAGTGTTGAGGGATTTAAAGATGCATTGTTAGACTTTTATATTAATGTCAGGCATATTTGTTTAAGAAAGTGGGAAAACATCACCGGAAAATATTAACAAGCGAAGTTCAAAGTGACAGATAAGAAAACTCAGCATTCTAACAGTATTTAAACGCATCACTTACATACAAATATTGGAGATGCAAAGAGAGTTTTAAATCAAATTTGTGCATAAATGCAGTTTTAAAAGATTTGTGCATTCTTTTTTTTAGAGATTTATGTGTAGTTTTAAGATGTTATAATTTAAAGCTGTGCATGTGCAAATTCATTTTGTAATTTTTGAACATACAGTTGCAAGTACATGAAGCTGTGCACAAAATGTACTGTATGAGTTACAAATCAAGAATTACACACAAATCGGATGAACTCTAGATACGGCTGTTTCTGTGTTATGCAGCTCAATTTGTAAACCTCTACAACTGAGGTTGTCCCAAAGCTCCTCACAAAAAACAGTTTTGAAAGTTTATGATCCAATTTCATCCAGATTACTGCATCATTCAATCCAAACCTATAATATAAGTGAGCAACAGATTCAACGGATTTTAAGTGTAATCCCTGGTGACAGAGGAGAGGAATACTGCCTCTAAATAGAAGATTATAAAATAAACCTTCAGCTGAAATCTGTCATGGGTGCTGAAAAGACGAGTTAGCTGATAAGAGGAGAAAAATCAGACAAAAGATAATACCACTGGAACATCCATTAATAAAAGTTATGACACTTCTGTCCACAAGTCTAGTGTCAAAACTTAACTGATGTTGTACATTGTGATAAATATCTCAATAACTGATTAATCAGACCATAACATGTTTGGTGAATTAAATAATAATCAGACGGGAGTTATATTATAATGTTCTTTTGAGTTTTCCTTGATTTACAGCAACACCAGTTCCGACTTCCTTCAGCTTTTCAGAATAAAAGCATATTTACAAATAGAATGGATTTGTTGTTTACATGTAAATAAATGACGTAAGTCGCAGAAAGCGGTGGTGGTTGGGTTCTTAGGTATGTATGGGAGGGTCGAGTGCGGACACAGCTGAAGTTTTTCTGCGCACTTGAGTCGTCATGGAGACCGGGTCACATGTGGCCCGGGGTGAACTGGTCCAGGTGTCGGAGGCTGCAGATGATCCCGGCCAGTCTCGCGCTCGGGACGTGTGGCGCGCGCTCGCCGCTCGCGCAGAAGATGGAGCTGGAGGCGGGGAGGCTGCTGCCGCTGCTGCTGCTGCCGCTGCTGCTGCTCTGCTTCACGGTCCGCGGTGCCGCCATCGACACCGGTAAGAGCGTGGAGGTTTTTTTTAAGTTTGAGGGAAAGTTTAGGATCAGCGCGGATAAATTCATTTTCTCAGAAAATAAACCAACAATATATCTTTATTATTTTAAGACAAACTTTCTTACATATGCACTTAGTTTTTTTTTTGTTTGTTTGTTTCAAATACTAATTTATGTTGTCAAATATTCTCTTTTAGCAACATATTATTTCTTGTCAACTTTGCATCTATAGATTGCTAACTTGACTGATAAGAACAAAACCAATTTTGTACCACATGGTGGCATTTTAAAAATTTAATTTACAAGTTAGGTTTGGTAGCAAACTTCATACTAAGCACCACAGCAGGAATAGTTACGAATTTTACCAACCCTGCTGTTAATGGAAATTTATTTTGGGGTTTAAAATATCAGCATAAAAATACATTTATGTAAAAAGCCAAAAAATGTGGGCAGTCTTAAGTAAAGTCATGAATATTACGATTATGTTTTACCCCTATAAATTTCCTCTCATAAATCTGTATTTGGACTGAAATGAGTTCCATTTCTGATCATTTCTGTAACATGAGGTAGGGGTCTGGAAGTGTCAGTGAATATCTGACAGATCAGGCAGCAATCTGGCCACCCAATCAAAATTCAGAATAAATCAGCACATCTCCTTGTGAGGGGATACGACTGAGCTCACCATTGACCTGCCACCCCTGACCTTGACTGATCTGATGTGTTAGTGTGGGTGGATTGTATCTCAGAGACGCAAACATGCATCAACAGTTTGAAACTTAGTACTGGTCAGTTTGAGTTGGTTGTAAGACGTTGAGTAATTACAAGATTTAGAACGTCACAGCTTGACAGAGCTGTGCATGATCTCACAGAGACCTCAGCTCTGGACTGTTTTAGCTCATTAAAAATGTCCTCAGAGTTTGTTCTGGTGCTCCACAGGGTTGTGAGTCTGGAATACTTTACTTTCTTTTATAAACGCTTCCCTTGAGGAAACACCTTCTGGTCTTGACCTTCAACTTAGCTGTGGAAAAAAGTGCAGGGAGGTCAAACTTATAGTACATGTCACAGAAAACGCTTTTATGCTTTCAAAATTCTCTCAAAAAAATCCTCCCGCTGGAATTTTTTCTTGCCTCTCTGGGTTTTTTTTTTGGGATATTTTTGTAGTCTTTTTGCTCACCATCAATGTAAGTCCAGAGGCTTTGAAAATGCTCTTTTGGTGTGAGTTTAAACTATTTATTTTTTCTTTTTGTAAAAAGTTCCGAACAAAAAGAATAACTTTTTGTTTTGCATCCTTGTCAATAATGTTCAGTTGTGTTAATGAGCTCACAGTGTTGTTTTGTGTTCCATCACGTCAAGAAAGTAAGTTTCTGCCCCAACAGTCCTGTTTGATTAGGGTGTGATGCAGCAAAGCGTCACTCCCTCTAAGCTGATTGGGTCCAACACACATTGTGAGAGAAGCCCAATCCTAGAACTGAACCTGCACTGTAATGGACTCCAGTTCTTCTAAAGAAATCCAGTCAGTGTGATCCTCTATTTATTGAAACCTTTGAGAGTTTGTGTGTACTCGTGTATATGGGTGGAGGTTGTGGGGCTGTGGGGGGGTGTTAAGCCGTTTCCCACCAACAGGAGCTCCCAGGCTTTTGGGGGCATTCCTGGTAGTCGGATCAGGAGGAGCTAGTTGTCTCCCAGGGAAACAGTGCTAATAAACTCTGGCCCCTTCGTAAATCTCCTCATTATTTACCAGTGGCCCGGTGCCAGTGGGGGCAGTGGGTGACCGGCGTGGGCTGCTGGAGCCGGATCACTTGCTCATCTGCCCCGGACTTGCATTTGGATAGACAGGAGGCTGTTCTGTGGCGCTGTGTGTTTTCATTCTACCTGAGGTCTTTAAACCCTAACCTCTCTGGAATTGACCTTGGAAACTCATCTTGTTGCTCCGTGGAACATCAGAGACAATATGACTATATTTAAGACCCAAATATTGTTCTAAAAATCAAATCACTCACTGTAACATTCATTTATTTTGTTCCCTTTTGGTAAGATTTTGAGGGAAATTGTCTGAGGGAAGAAACCAAATCAATGGCGCCAGTGAGTGTGGCCTGCCATCTGTCAGCTCTTCACCCACTTTTGTTTGTTGCTTTTTTTTATTGTTTTTAATAAGCTGGTATCCTATATGTGCTCTCCTGGTCTATGATCACTAAACCCAGGGTTCTAGAGTTGTTTGTACAGTAATTTATAGGTTACTGAACGTGTAATGAGTAAAGTATTACTATTTTAAAAAAAATTGTAATGTTTTACACTTCTTAATTACTCAGTTACACTACTCAATTAATTAATTGAATGCATCTTTGGACATGTGTGCATAAGTCTGCCCCCTGCTGGTGAAAATGTTTTAATACGTCCAGAGGTTAGTTTAAAAAAAAATTAAGACAATGCTACTAATAAACAAAATCAATCAACCAAACGACAAAGTAACTCAAATTAGGAAAAAGCAAAAGATAGATGAGAAAATATGTGCTTCTTTGTTCACTTTTTAATAAAATGTATGAACATTTATTTAAGCCCTGTGACAGACTGGCGACCTGTCCAGGGTGAACCCTGCCTTCGCCCATCAGTAGCCGGGTTAGGCTCCAGCACCCCCGCAACCCCCCCCGCAAGGGACGAAGCGGTCAGGAAGATGAATGAATGACTGATTGAACATTTATTTAATAATATATTTTAGAAAAAAACATGTTTATTATTTAATGTTTAACATTCGCTTTTGAAATGTTAAGTTGAAAGGGGGAAATTATTATTTGTCATGATCCATGTCTCAGTTTTGTCATGTTCTGTTTTCCCTGTCAGTCTCACCATGTTCTGGTCAAATCACCCACAGCTGTCTTCATTTAGTTAATTGTCCTCAGCCTATTTAAGTGTCTGGTCTTCAGTTCTCATGGTCAGGTCATCTGTTCTGTTCCAGCACTGGTTTGTTTTCTCCTGGTTTTGTCATGTTTTGAGTTTATTAAGTAAATCTTTGAGTTTCTGCCACCATGTCCTGTCTCCTGCGTTTGGGTCCTCCACCACCATCCCTGACAGTATGACCTGACCACCTTGGACCCAGCAGGAGAACTTTTGCTGCAGTGGCAGGATTCTCTGCCACTGTAGTCCATGCCATGTCACGCCATGCCAGATGGGACTGCCTGCAGCCACAAACAAGTCACGTCGTACCATGCCCACCACATCTGTTCCTGAGGGGGATCGTCAGGGCCATCGTTCCTGCTCCTGTGGAGGGTCGCCAGGGCTGCTCTTCTTCATGTATCTGTTCCTGAGGAGGGTCGCTGGGGCCGCTCCTTCATGCTCCTTGTCCCTGAGGATGGTCAACTGCTCATCTCCCTTGGTGGTTTCCTGTTCTGGAGGAGGGTTGCTGGAGCTGCTCCCCTTCATGTTCCCTGTCCCTGGGGAGAGTTGCTGGGACCGCTCCTCTTCATGCCTGTTCCTGAGGTGGGGTTCCAAATTGCCCTACATCCGTCTGGCTGCAGGATCCCCATC
>NC_050516.1:14441853-14444481 GCF_002922805.2 Oryzias melastigma | reverse complement strand
TTGATGCCTGAATCTATTTCCACCGATGGGGAAAAAAAAAAAAAAAACTTGTTTTTGGTTTCATGTAGATGCTCAATTAAGGCAGTTTTGGAACCAAAGTGGTTTGGTTCATATTTATTTAAATAGGTGTTGAGGGGTTATTTTTTTGTATTTTCAAAGCAATAAAGTATGAATGTTTTAAAGACCCACTTCAATATTTGTGTTTTTAACATGATCTTGTAGCATCTTTCTTATGCTGGAGGACATAAAGAAAATTATTTGCATTTCTGGGTATTCTTTTTCCAAAACATTTTATTCAGGAGCATTTGAAAAAGCCTGTAGTTGTACATAAAATTTACAGTTGGCAGGCCACAAGGTCCCTGGTTCCATTCTGATGCATCCATTGGTAGATGACTTGATCCAGGTATCCAGCTGAAAGAAACACTTTTATCTGCACAGCCAGCATACTCAGTCACTGGTGTGTTTTTTCAGTGAACGTGGTGGATTTCTGCGGGCAGACCATCCGGAGTGACGGTATGATCGTCAACTCGCACCAGGACTCCAAGAAATACTACTTTGTCAGCATGGCCACCGACTGCCACCTCACCATGCAGGCCAGTTCTCCCAAAGACAAGGTCCAGTTCTACTTCCGCTTCTTCCTGGTCTACAGCCTGCTAAGGGTGGCACCTCTGAGTCCGGCCCCTCCTCTCCCGGAGTCCCCACAAGGCTCCGCCCCCCTCCACCCTCGACTGGAGCCCACATCTGGCGAGGTTCCGGGTGATCCCTGCCACGCCGGCTCATACGTTCAGTTCTACGACGGCAGAGATAAAACGTCACCCCCCCTGGGGCCTCGTCTCTGTGGGAAGAGCCCCCCTCGACCCGTGGTCTCCACTGGAAACTTCCTGACTCTGAGACTGGTGACTCGGGGCACTCAGCCCAGGGTGGACTTTGTGGGAGACTTTACGTCCTTCAGGCTGGGTAAGAAAGGCGTTTGTGAGGCTCTGCTGCCATGCTGACAAACACCATAATTTAATAATAATTCCGGCTGGGCAATTATTATTTTCTCCTTCATGATCAATTTTCAAAAGGTTAGCACTTCCGTGATTTAAAAGTGATGCCATCCATATGTCACTTCCAAATCTGAGACCCTGATTGGTCAAAGTTTAACCTGGTTTAACTGGCAATGTACATTCAATATCCATGCGTTTTGTACTTAGAGCCATAAAATAGTCTTTGAAACTTGTATAGCTTTGCGTGAATGTGAGAGTTTGAATGCAAAACCCCAGAAAACATGTTTACATAGACTTTTCAATGAAAGTGGTCCCTTGAATGTGTGTTGCCAAGGCGGGAGCAGACAGACAGACAGACAGACGGTTTCAGTGCATGCAGAGAAGTTTGACTTTCTGTGTTCCTTTGTGCAGGCATTTTCCTCTAACATTCTTTCTGTCTGAAGGTCATTTTATTCTTGATTTGTCTGTTTTCTAAAACTCACAGCTTTAATCTATAAACTTTTTTATTTGCAAATATTTGTTAAAAAACTCCATCCCTTTAAAGAAAAACAAAGATGATCAGAATACTATTGACACTTTTTAGATGATTTCTGATGAAATCAGAGGCTCTTTATTACATAGTCCAAAAAAAAAAAAATGCACTTCATCTCAGCACAAATGTAAGCAATAATGTACTGTAAGCTCCTCCCCTCTTTTGTCAATGACCCTAATGCCACTTTGCCCACCTTCACATTGAAGTTTCCTTGCTCTGACGCTCTGTTAGTCCTCTTTCTCTGCAGGGTTTAACCACTCCAAGTGCAGCAGCGAGCCCTACTTCACCTGCAGAAACGGAAAGTGTATTCCGGTCAGCCTAGTCTGTGATGACAAAGGCATCGACAATTGTGGGGATGGAAGTGATCTGGAGGAAAACCTGACGACAGGCTGCAAAGGTCGGTCACTGCAGGTGAAGCAGCATGGGGAAGGGCAGAGGGTTTTGACAGGAATGTGAAGAAAAACACAGCTGTGCAGGAAACAAGAACAAGACAGAGCAGCATGATCAACTGCATCTTTACATGGGTTTAGAGATCATAGAAATAGTCCATGATGAGCCTGACAAACCTAGGAGGAAGAGATAGAAAACCAGGCACAGGAATACCAGAAAAAAAATCCTAGTGTTCCATTCCACTCATCTTTTGATCTACTGTAAAAATCTTCCAAGTGTTATTTTACTAGAATTATGATTTTTCCCTTTTTTGAAACAAAATTTTAAAAAATCTGTAGGTCTCTAGGGGATAGTATCTGCGGAGCGGCACTAGTTTATTAGAATTTCCTGACATTCATCTATTTACATGCTCTCCTGCTAGCCTACAGCCCCTCGTAACCCCAATCTAACATTACCTTAGCAATCAAAATGGAGAGTAATACTGGAGCTGTCCAGCCGATACAGTGTTGAGCCAGATGCCAACCCAGAGGAGGAAAACGAAGACATACATGGATCTAGTCATCTCCAATGGATGCATCAAAAGGGCAGGATGCTTGGATGTCACGCCTACAAGCTTTTTTCCTTTCATCTGCTCCTGATTCACAATGATTTGAATAAAAAAATTCTCAGAAATACAGTTTTAATGTAAATTTTTCCATAAATGTTCTTCATTGTGCG
>NC_050516.1:14439771-14441726 GCF_002922805.2 Oryzias melastigma | reverse complement strand
TTCACAATGATTTGAATAAAAAAATACTCAGAAATGCAGTTTTAATGTAAATTTTTCCATAAAAGTTCTTCATTGTGCGAAAAATGCCACGAGAAATGTTAAAAACTTCAAAAACACACATTTTTATCAGAGTAGAATTGACTGAGACACGTTATCTTTTATTGCAGATCTTTGTTTTTTCACATATGAGTGAAGATGACGTTCATCTTTTATCATTGTGAAATATTTTTCCTTACTCAAAAGACCTGAATCTTTCTCACAAAAGGAGCCTCCCTTCTGAGAAAAGCTATCATTTATCAGCAGGTCAGTTGTTACCTCCTGAAGCTTCCCTACCAACAGAAACCACACCTCCACCCTCATTGAGTCCATCTGCAGAGCCGACCGTGCCACACACGGACTGTGGTGAGCCAGTCAGTCCTGAGTCAAACACAGGTAATTTGAGCCTTTTTTCCAAGCAGATTTCTTTTGCAGACCCATTTTTTGGCTGTTTGTGTCTCAGGGTTCCTCTAGTCAGTTTTTAGGGTTTATCTGGTTCAAACGTCTCACCTTAGCTGATCAGAGTTCTTATATTAGATTACACTTGTTTAAAGTTCGAAATCAAAAGTCTCAGATTCAGCAGAAGTGGAAAAGGTGAATCTACTGACCCTGTTTCTCTGCAGTCCCTTCAATTAGTTGTGATCTTCTGTTCTTGACTGCAGGGGGGGTGCCCTCGCTGTCCCTGTTGGTCCTGTATGTCACGCTGGGCGCGGCGGCCGGCGGTGTTCTGCTCTGCTGGTGCTGCTGGTCATCTGGATGGGTCCTGTGGCGCATCAGCATCTGTCGCTTCCTACCATGCTGCAACTCTGCATGCGCCTCCTGCCAGCGATGCGCATGCAGCTGCATTCACAGCAAGGAGCATCGAGTGGGGAAAGTGACCCCACACACCCCAGTGGACAGGTCTGCAACAGGAACAGCGGCCTCTGACAGTACAGAGGACAACGTTCCTACTGTAGCTGTGTAAGGGGGCACGTCATTGATGATGGATGTAAACCACAGCTCTGAGGACTGCAGAGATGCAAACATGTGGATTAAATCTGCAGCAGGTTTGAATCGACTTTCTGAAAAGAAGATAAATGTGCATTAGAGTCAAAGGTCATATGTGAAACTGTTCTGCCCCAAAACAGAATGAAAGTGAACAGAAAGCAGTTGAAAATCATACTGACCTCCATACATGTGCTCAATGACTTTTTTTCCTATCAACAATTAAGGTAAAAGAAGGGTTTCTTGGTGCACTTTGCCAACAAACACCATGTTTGTGAATGTCTATGTAGTCAAGTCAACAGTGGATCAATCTCTGGAGGCTGAAGAGGTGGAATACGTCACAACTAAGGTGCAAGATACTACTGTCATCAATGTTTAAACCACTCCCCCTTCAAGTAGACTGGTCCCAGCTTTGCAACCAAATGTCTCACCTTGATAGTTCTGCTGGTCTACACTATGCTGGTGTTCTCATTGACCATAATTGTTTTTTTTTTTAGAGCTCTGATGCTCATGGAAAGTTCCCGATTCACTGCCTACATGATTGATGCAACCCAAAGGAGAAAGTGACTTTTACCTAGCTCATTGGAGCAGAACCACCAACCCAATCAATTCCTTTGCAACATTTAACCCCAAGTAGCCTTTTCTCGTCTGTACGATTCTGGATTTATAATCAACAGTCGGGCTGCTCTTCCTCACTTATCACCATTCCTGTAATGAGGACTGGACACCCCAGAGCCTCAGGGAGATTCAAAGGAGTTTAATGAGATCATCAAACACATTAACAAGTCAATGTAATGTCTGTAGCGGGGTTTTATGAGGCAAGTTCAGTAGAAGAGTAACAAATCCAAAGTAAAAAATCTGTAAAGTCATTTAAAGAGAGAGCGTGGGGAAATTGGGAGCAAACACACACAGAGAGGGTAGACAAAACCCGTGGT
>NC_050516.1:14424512-14438723 GCF_002922805.2 Oryzias melastigma | reverse complement strand
GGAATAATTTGTTAGACCTAATCAAAAATTTAAGGCAGCCAGGTTACAAATTATTTTAAGTTGAGCCAACTTGGAATTTTTTACAGTGCATGTAGCTCATTATTGGTTGCAATGAATCCCAGATAATATGACACTGAGCCATCCGGTAATCATCAGAGATTTGTATAGATGCTGTCCTGAGGAAAAGAGGATCTGGATAAATGTTTATATTGTTTTAAGATGGTAAAGCAGGGTACCGCCTTGACTGTAGATTATGTGTTCAAATGTGAAAAGTTTCAGGCACACTTTAAATAGTGAGAAGAATACTAGTTGTGATGCTATGGTGGAGCTTTCAGATTTAGAAACTCTGCATGAAGCTTGAGAACAATAAAGTGACTTGTGTTATCATTTCTTCTTTTTTTCAACCGCACTCATGCTGTGTTTGGTCTGTTGTTCCAGATACAGTGTGGTAGGTCTTTGAATGTGCTCTGGAGACATGCAGAGGAAGCAGCCTGAGGTCTGCAGCTGCTCTCCTGAGAACAACAAAGCACAGAGTCACGTAGCGTCCCTGAGGCCCATCAGGGGCAGCTTTCCTTAACCTGTCAATGATTTTGTTGAAGCCAAGAGTATCAACAGCATTTTAACATTAAAAAAACAACAAACACCGAAGCAAAGCAATACATCTAACTTTTAAATAATTTATTAAACTCAAACAAGAAGTCTTATTCCTTTTCTAACAGTGCAACAAACCAACCAACTAGGAAAAAAAAAGTTCAATCAGGTGTCTGTTTAACTTTGATGTTATTTTGATTCAACAAACATTTTTAGAAAACACTACTGAAGCAGACCAAACCAAAAAATGATGGTCCCCACCCAAAAATGTTCTAAAAAATAGTTTGACCATCATGACCTTTCAAATTTGGATACGTTGTCTAATTAGTGTAAACTCAACTGCTCACAAAAAGAAAAGCAGGGCAGGCTTTTTGGTTCAGGTTGGCTGTGTGTAAAATTATTAAAATTCTACTCCAATGATCTTTTGATCTATTTTAAAAGCATTCCCAGCGGTCTTTCAATTATTTCTTGCCGTTTTTAGGCAAAATCAAAAACTCAATGTTGTTTTCTAGGATATAGTTTCTGCATAGCGGCAAAAGTTCATCAGAAATTTGCATCCGAGTTGTGGATGGGACAGTTGGTGCAGAGTAAGCCTGCACAGAAAAACTGTCCAACCGTTTGTTTACACTCTCTCCCACTAGCTTACAGCCCTTCACAACTTCATTGTGAGGGGCTGCATCAAAAATGGTGAGGTCACAGAAGAACAACCGAGATGGTCTTGGTTAATATCCCATCGGATTGAGCTCCAGTTTGCTCTGAATTTCCACAAGGGTGACAGTGATTTGGTCTTTCCATCGACCTTCCACTAGAAAGGTTTTGAGGATTGATATAAATAGATTTTGTTGGATGCCACTGGAAAACACAAGTAGTTCCTGGCCAAAGTTCCACTCACCTAGACAGAAAGGGAGAAATGATTTTTGGGTAAAATACTTTTTGGAAAATGCCCATTTTTAGCTTGACTGTGAAAACAGTTTGAGTGCTTGTGCCTCTTCCCAGCACTGCTACCACTCTATGGGAGGTTGACACCAAACATGAACAAGCCAATGGCAACACCCAGACTCAGTTTATGCTTCCTCTCAGTGCTTTTTTAATGAAAATGACCTTTGATTGGTTTCACAGTTCCAGCTTCCGAAGGTTCCCACACATGTGAGTAGAAGAGCTCAGTTCAAATCAGGATGAGATCACTTCCTGCTCTGGAGCTCTGTGAGGGTTCTGTTGTTTTCAGCTTGGTCAGAAGGTGACCCAGTTGGGGGGTGTGTTGGCTCATAGCCCAAAACCTCACACCTCGGGTATCCACAGACAACCTTTCATGTCTAATCCCAGCTTCTGTAAGCGACAGAAAGAAAAAGGCTTTTCCAGCCCTGCTGTCGCTGTGATTCAACTCCCTGTAATTTACCCTGTGACCTCGTAGTTAAATGGTTGGTTGAGAGCTGGGGGAGAAGTGTATGGGTATGCGTGCGTTGGGGGACATGTCTTAAATGGCAAGATAAGAATTTCTAACATTTATCATCAAGTTACAGGTCACTGTCTGTCCCTAAATGATCAAGTGAAGCCTGAACCAGGTGCCGACCAACTCTGGTCCTCAAGAGCCACAACCCTGCCTGTTCTCCAGCTCTCTCTGTGTCCATCCATCCTGCTGCTGAATAGCTGACTCAGGTGATTCTACATCCTGGCTGACTGAACACACCTGATATAGGTCGGCAGAATCAAGCAGTCCAGGGAGAGCTGGAAAACAGGCAAAGGATTGTCACTCTTGAGGACCAGGGATGGCTGGCCTGCACGTTTTAAGTTTTTCTCTTTAGGTTTTTGGGAGTTTTTTTCAGCTGGCATACCGTCTCAATCCAGAATCTCAAAAGAAGTGTTTACAACTATAATCTAGGAAACTTTTAATACAAGATGAGCTGGCCTAGTAAGTGAATTTGAGACTGACAAAAACTCAAGTTATCATTTCATAAAGTGAGTAAATTGCACTTGATGAGAAAAAAAATGATACCACTTTTTAACAAAATAAATACATCAAAAAAATTTCTGTAGATTGTAAAATTGTGATCACAGCTGAGAAGTCTGTACCAATCCCTCCAGTTTCCTCACTGAAAGCAACGACAAACCAATAATGTGAGTGCGGCGCGGAACATGAATGAGGCCTTGGTTGGGCGATTTATTTCTAGTGTAAATCAATAATCCACGCCGCCCTCACAATGTTTGGTCTGAAGAGCAGACTTTGAAATGTTCAATGTGCACACAGTGAGGTACTGTGGACACTGATCTGCCGCAGATCTTCTGGTTTATCTCCATGCAGCACGATAATGACAGCAGACACACAATCCATTTAAATCCATGAAACTGAAGAGATGAACACTGATGCAGCCTCAATAGCCGATGGAGGAGGTGATCAATAGAGTCAGCATAAAATGTAGTTGCCTAAGGTAAAAATAGAATTTGAATTTGGTGGTAGAACTTCTTCCTAGATGAAATACCATAAATACAATAAATAATAAAGGATAGAAGAGAGGAGAAGTAGATGAGAATAGAGAACAGAACCCCAGAGCTGATCTGAATAATAACCATGACAGAAAATCTAAATTTATATTTAAACGCATAAATATTAATTTATTAATCTAGCCTCACAAGGACCACAGGAGAGGGAATATTCTCTGATTACTAGCTAGCCTGGCAGAGCGCCTGTCCAAAGAGGAATGTTTTTTTACAAAACAAACATTTTAGGAAGAGTAGTTAGAAATGTACTCATCCAAACTTTATGACGATAGAGAATTTAAATCAAAAATCTTAATTAGTTTTTTGCAAACATGAAATAAAGTCTTGTTTTCTTTACAGATTCCAGCAGTCGGACAACACTGCAGAGTGAGGCGTCTTTAAAAGTCCAACAGACTCAAGAAGACAACATGAAGACCAATCCTTTCATTCATTCATTGTCTCGGATGCTTTTTCCCTTTCGGGGTTCCGGGGGTGCCGGAGCCTAACCCGGCTACTGAAGGGTGAAGGTGGGGTTCACCCTGGACAGGTCGCAAGTCTGTCGCAGAACACCAATCCTAAAAACATCAATCAAATGAGAAGATTAAGACCAGCTCACAGAAGAAGGTTGAAACTACACAGAAAAAAAAAACAAGAAGAGGAAGATTCAGAGGACTCACCAAAAACAAAGTAAAGGAAGCTCTGAAGTTGAAGTCGTTTACGAAGACCCTGTGATCTCCTCAGTCCAGCCAACAACAGGTAGGATGAACAGACAAGTGGGACTCTCAAACTGACTGAAAAAAACAATGAATTAAAATTTATTTTCTCTATTTCTGCATCTGTTGTTGAGATAAGTTTGGTCCATCATCCTAAAAAAAATTGGAGAGAAGGCATCAGTCTATGTGTTGATGTCAGAAACAGGCAGACGGCTGGATCCAAGTGCAGCAGGTTTATTTGGTACAGACAGGGCAATAGGCGTGATGCACAGCCAAAAGTCCACAAAGCTAAAGCTGGGTCAGACAGGCAGGGGTCAATCATCAGCATGAGGGCATCAGAGGAAATCCAGAGTGGTCAGAATCCAGGCGAGGGTCAGGGCAGGAGGCAGGCGAGGCAGGGTCAGAGGAAACAGAAGATCAGGTCAGGATGAGCACGCTCAGAGATGCTGGCAGAGTGGCACACACAAAACTTCGCAGTGAGCAGAGCTCAGTGCTCAGACTAAATACTGCTTGGAGTGATTACAGATGAGAACCAGCTGAGGAGCTCCTGGGAGTGACTGCAGGGGCTGATGGGAAATGTAGTGTGTGGAACCAGGAAGTGCTAGAACTCTGGAGACAGTTCTCTCTGAAGGCCAGAGGGGGAGACAGGGAACTCATTCATGACAGTTGACTTGATTCAGATATTTTTTTATTTTTCCCAAGCATTTATTTTTGACAAGCAGCGGATCACACAAGTACCTAACCTTAACCCGGTACTGCATTTGGTGTCAGCGCGTGTTTGGTACCGTGTCCCGAGGACCGGTTTGCATCCAGCCAAAACGCCTAGAACCCTGATTTCATTGGGCCCTGATTGAAAACCCCAAAGTTGTAGTTTTTTTATGTGCTGCCTGCTCCCATTTCAGTAAAGCTAGAGTGTGATCACAGATTCTGACCACTTCCGCCCCAACAGAATCAAAAAAGCAATCCTGAAACGCTGGTGACAGATGACAGATCACATGATTGATTTACATTCTCAACCGTAAAAATTTTGTAATTTTAACTTCTGCCTTATAAATTAGCAAACATTTTGGTAATTAAATGAAAGCAATGAACGCTGCTGTCAGACTATATGGGGAAAGAGAAAAACATGTTTTTTTTTCTTTTCTTGTTTAAATATTATTATTATCTCGATAACATTTTAAAAAGAAGAACAAACTAAAATGCAATCAAAAAAATAAATAAATAAGAGCACATCCAAGACAGCATTCGGCAAAGATAATGTCTGAATTTAGATTCCCATCATTTTATGATGTACAATTTTAGAAACAACATTTTGCATTTAATAACCCAGCATTCACACTAGCATTATCGCAGGTAATGCTATATCTACTACGGCCGTGGTGCAGTGGTAGGGCGGTCGACTCCTGATCAGAAGTGAGCGGGTTCGACTCCGCCTTGCCCGCCCATGTGTCGAAATGTCCTTGGGCAAGACACTGAACCCCGAATTGCCTCTGGTGGGAGGTTGGCGCCAGTGTTCGGCAGCGGAGCCACCACCAGTGTGTGAATGTGCGTGTGAATGGGTGAATGGGTCTGTGACTGTGAAGCGCTTTGGGCCCTCGAAGGAGGGTAGAAAGCGCTATACAAGTATACGCCATTTACCATTTACCATTTAATTAGCTATTTCTTGATCCCAGATTAAGTACAAAACTCTTCCACCAATGCAGAATAAAGTTTTGTAGCTTTGATTGAGACAAAGACATTTGTTTGACATGCACGTCAGGGAAGATCTCTCAGGTGCTGGAACTGGTGCATTTGAAGAGTAGGAATGTTTTGCTGCACTGGACTCAGTCTTGAGGCCCCCAGAGGTCCTCAAGGGAGGAGCTGCTGTCTGAGCCCACAGCACATGAAAATATGAAGGAGGAACTCTAAATGCAGCTCTAGTCATAGCTGAGCACAAGCTGGTTTCACCTGTGTTCTCATTATAAACCAGAAACAGTCTTTTCCTCTTGTGTTTATGTGTGTGGGGGGGGGTGGGGGGGTCCTTATTGTTCCTTTATCTCAGCACTGCAGGCAGCTTAAGCTCCATAAATCCTCCTCTGAACTGCAAAACAAACTGCTGCAGATTTAACGTGTGTGTAGGTGTGTGTGTGTTAGTGAGAAAGAAAGATTTTTTTCTACAAATCTCTCTTTTTCTGTAAATTGTTTGTTTCTATATTTAACTTAGGTCTTTTTTCTGTCAGTCATAAGTGTTAGCATTTTTTTGTGACGATATGTTTTAGGAATTTTTTAATGAGAAACAAAGGAGGAAAATCCTTAAAGCCAGAAAAAAGTTTCAAATACAACAAAAAAAAATGTTTCTTAGAAAAAGTTTCCAGCCACAAAGAAAACAGCACTGCAGAGTCCAATTCTGAGATTCACAAGCAGGGATTTCCATCCTTACCTGTGTAATGGGGAGGGCATTAGGACCCAGGAGGTCGGTGGTCAGCTGCCCTCTCCCATCGGAGAGTAGTTCCGGGGTTGCCAGGAACTGTATAAAGGGCCCGGGGAATGATGCGTTTCCGTGTTTGACGTCACCGGCAGTGTTGTCACCAAAAGCAGCCCCACGGAGGAGAACAGCTGAATGCAGGTAGCGCGGGAAGCCGCTCTCTTTTTAAAGTTTGATCACGGCCGCATGTTGACATTCTATCTGTACAGGGCCACCGTCAAGTCGACCTTGCCATTTGTGTGTGCCCCCCGCCTTCGTCATAAGCGTGCCACAAAGGCAGCGTATGTGGAGCTTCCACACAGATGTAAGTTGGCTGTAACGCGATTCCAAAACGTAAAGCGGGGGCGTATTTTGTGGAGACTGTTTTAATGTGCTTTTAAAACAGTTATGGGGCTCATGTGAATTTTAACCTAAATTCTGTTTTATTGTAACCAAAGTTGTTTGGGAGATTTGTCACCACTGGAGAACCCACAGATGTCCACACGATTGAACAGAGGAAGGGATTTTTAAATGTGAGTTAGATCAGCTTTCCAAATGTTTGTATCGTTTGGTTCCTCACTGTGTTCTTAAAATCTCTCTTGTTGTTTTTAGGATGTATTCATGTGCTGTCATGCCTGTCACTGTTTTTTTATCCCCACTGCTCGCTTTTATTTTTTTATCTCTTTTATCTTTTTTTAATGTGTTTTGTTTGGGGTATTTTTAACCCCTTTTTTACACTTGGCACTTTTAAACCTTAGCCGACGTTTTAGACAGTGGTTTTAAACAGTAACCTGGTGCTGTGCAGGATTGTGGATTTTATTTGCTGTGCTGTCCTCTCGTTTTTATTAAGCATGTTGTTTTTTATTTGAGGGACAATTGTGTGTTTTTTTTAAAGTTATCCTGTCACAGCCCAGCTCTTGAAAAAGCTACTGTGCGGCTCAGTTCCTTGTGTTTTAATAAATCTTTTTGCTACACCAGCTACTGCCTCATCCAGTTAATTCTGGAAGCCTGCCCTTAGTGTGTGTAGCTAGCACCCTTTCCTACCACAAGGGGTTGCTGACTACTACACCTGCATCAGTTTACCTATTCAGTTTCTCCTAACCTAAAATTGATGGGTGTGTGTTGTTCCTGTGCGTGTGTGCCCTCAGCCTTCTCTCACAATCCAGACACGAGTCTCATAAATTGTCCCCTATAGTGAGTGGGAGTGTGTGTGTTTATTTGTCTGCATTGACCCGTGACAGAGGGGTGACCTGTCCAGTCTATATACTTTCTATGGTCACAGTGACCCTGTGAGACGGGGTAAAGTAATGATGATTATGGATGGATGTTTGTGTTTTCATCAATGCAACATTTTCTATTTCTAAAACTATCTTGTGTACAAATGATGAGCTCATTTACTGAACTATAGAAGCTGAAGATTTATCTGGACTGGAAGAAGATGGGTAAGGAAAATGAAAGAGGGGACATGAAGATTTTTTGGAACAGTTTTTCTCATGTTACTAATGACATAAATGTGAAAAATAAAAAAAAGGTTTAAAAAGCAGAACGGAACGATTTCATTTTCTGATCATTTTTTCCTGCAAGAACACAGAAGAAGAAGAAGTAAAGCTAGAGGAGAAATAAAAAAGGAAGCAGCTCTATCTGATTCTATGATGATACAACAATAAAGTTTTTCCAAAATGTCTTATTTTTATAGAAGCAGATGGACGGTTGTGCTTTCTGTTTAACTCAAACACCATAAAATTTAAGAAAATGTTTCATTTTACTTTTGGTTTCCAGTTTTGGTTTTCAAAAATGGCTCATCCTAAACTTCAGCTTATAGAGGGGCTTGAGAAATCACACGTTTAGCTTTTATGTCTGATTTTATTATCCTCTTTCCTTTAAAAAAATGTTGATTCTAGGTCTGAATCCTCAGTTTAAAAGGCAAGTTTAGTTTTAGTGCATTTCTGTGTCTGGAGCGCTACCTATAGGCAGCATAGTGTTACTGCAAAACCCACTAAAGTAACCTGACACTAAGCTTTTTGGGGCTTTAGTTTGTTTCTATGCAAAAGGAGAGCTAAAAAATAATAAAATTGTCTAATGCAAAGTTCATTTTGACAACTGTGAAGTTTATTGTAATCGGAAATTATTTAACTTTATATGTCAAATAAACTTTGATTAAGAGGCAGAAATGGTCAAGATTCAAAATTCTGGTTTTCAGAAGCACATAAATCTTTGTTTGTGGATTTTGTTCCTTGACCTTCAAACAAAATCCTTTAATCTGTTTAATCTTCATTTAACTGGGCTCAGTTATTTTTACATGGTTATGCTGGAAGATTCTGTATTTCTGTCTTATTAGAATGAATAAAGGATTCTGCATAATTTTATAAAGTTTTTGTTAAAATAAAAGTGCAACACTCAGTGGAATGTAGAACTCCAAACAGTTGTGTAAGAAGCAGAGAAACTCCTGGTTACCTGAGTCAACCTTCCTGTTAAATTTATGTTAGGAAGTTTTGTAAATTTCTTTCAACAACAAGTTTGAATAATGAAATGATACAAATCCAACAGCATAGATGTTTGACTACGTTAACGTTTTTTCACAAAGCTGAGGTTATTTGAAGCCTAATCTTTAGCACGCCAGCACTGCAGTCACATGATTGTCACATGACAATAACATGATTTGAAAACTGTGAGCAGCATAGAAACAGACTGTTTAAAAGAACGTTCATCTCTTCTTTCACTGCACATCTTAATGAGCTTTTTTATCAGAGTTCTGTGGAATTTCTTAAAGAGAACTCAAGTGTGTTTGTAAGAAACTGAAACCAAATTAAATATATAAAACAAACTTTATTAGTATAAAAAATTCACAGGTTTGCATTCTTACAAAGTGCGTCTGATACAGACTTAAACTGCTTTCAGGTGCTTTCATGAACTCCTGACTCAAAATCAGTTTTGCTCCTTGAAGTAAACAGGGTTCTCCAGTCTGGACCGGTGACCTTCTGTGCAGAAAGAACTGTCTCTTTTGTTCCAACAGAACCTTTTTCTGGACTTTGGTTCACTCGGCTCTCCCAGCTGGACCACAAAGTGCCCGACTGAGGCTCCGCTCCATTCTCTTTAACCTTAACACAGCTGCAGGAACAGCTCTGCAGCACAGGGGGGCGCTGCAGCCAGACTGTCTGTGAGGAGCAGCCTCTAAAACAAAGTCCCCTGCTGGGATCCAGCTGCTCCTAGGACGCGTGGAGGCGGTTGATTGTGTTTCGCTGGCTGAACCTGTGGCTTTTGGAGCCGTGCAGTATCTGGGTCTTGGTGAAGCCCTCTTCATCCAGAACCTCTCCCTCCTCCTCCTCCTCTGTGGTCCACCCCAGGCTGCTTTGTGTCACAGTTTGAGTCTCATTCCGCACCCGGGCCAGCATGAGCAGCATCTCTGGGTCCGCCGGCTCTCCTGACGTAAAGGGCCGGCACACAGTCTGGACCAGGCCGATGGCTGTTCCCAGAACCGCCAGCACAGAGCCCAGCAGGTAGATCTTCAGCAGGCCCCGACCCGGTTTCTGCCTCAGCATCTCTTTGGCAAACGGGATCAGCTCCTGCATGCTCTCCATGTCTTCTGCTGCTCTGAAAGAGCACAGAGAAAAGTGAGCAGAACATCTTTACAGATCTTAAAAGTCAGCAGTTTAAGAACTTACAGTTAGAGTCTGGTGCTGGTTCTGGTTTTCAGTCAGCTCCTCTGATCCAGTCTGAGGACACAACAGTGCTGCTACAGAGGCTGAGCTCCTTTATAGCCCTGCTCTGCCCTCCCACATCCTGCATATTCATCAGAGCGCTGCGGCCTCTGAGCCAGAACCTTTGACCCACATCTTGGCAGGCACTGTGCGCACTAATCCTCCATCAAGAACCAGCAGCGCTCACACGTCTGTGTCCAGAAAGTTCTGCATGGTTTCTTCCCTCACATGAACTCACAAAGAGCTGCAGTTTGAAAATATAAACTCTTAAATTATAAAAACACTGGAATCATAAAAAACAAGTAAAATCTAATAAATAGGAACAAGAGTTAAACCAGGTTTTAAAAAACTGACAGCAAAACAAATAAGCAGAGATGCTGGTTCCTTCTGAGATTCTTTTTAGTTCCTCCAGGAGCAGCAGGTTAGCTGATGTGAGGAACTAAGATGAGCACAGGAAACTTTTATTTGAAGATTAAAAGAAAACCCTGACATGTCCAGAAATGCTCAGACAAACATTGTAGGGACACAAAGATTGGGGTAATTCGGCCCCTTTCATGTCCATGGGCTTCAGTGATCCATCAAAGATGGGAGCATGGGTCAGTCTGTTTTTTTAACCCGCTGTATCTGTTTTGGGCCAGAAAACCTGGCTACTGATGGCTTCATGATAAAATTCAATATTTACATTCTTGTGGAGATGGTTTCACGAAGGTCAAGAGGGGTCACAGGGCACAGATTCAGCCTGATTGAGGAGAAGGATTTTGTTTCTTTCAAAAATGGGAATCAACGTTGATCCTGTCGATGAAACATGATGGAGAGCATAAAAAAAATCATCCCGTCTGCACCAGCACACAGATAAAGATCTGAACATTTTGACTGTGGATTCAGAAAAAACAAATCTGGTTTTCGACTGAAGGATGACAATGTTTAGGAGACTGGGCTCAACTTTAAGACAGGAACGACCTGAAACTAAAGCGTGTGATTCTCGGAAGTGTGAACTTCTGGCTGCGGCTGCATTTACGTCACGTTTGAGCGTGTTGCTGTGGATCAGACCTCCAAATATTTCGGGGGGGTTGCTCAGCCAGATTAGGATCTGAAAAAGTTCATTCCACAATGAGTGCAGTCAGAAAGATGTCACATCAGGTTTATTCAGCTTAATGAGGCTTCATAGAACAGAGAGGTAGAAACTAATTTGAACTGCGTGAGGAGAAGAAATCACTGGAATGTTCACAGACAATAAATACATTTTCATGCAATGGACTCAAAAAATGAATAAAAACTAGAGCAAAACATTGTCAATCCTCATTTTCATCATCATATAATCTTCATATCCAATCCTGCTTCCTAATCATCAAATATTTTTGGATGTTATCTGTGAGGATGAAGGCGGTCGATCCAGCCTGATCAAAGTTTTATAAGGGAGAGCAGTCAAGGATCCAGGTTGTCCTGGAGCGGAGTGTCCTCTCTGTTTGGACTGGCAGACAGCCACCCAGGTGAGCAGGGTTCCCACCTGCTCCCAGCCAGGGGAAAGGTTAAGTCAACTGCTGCTGACGTGAGTCCATGCAGGAGGCGGGAACACGTATGGCACGAGCTGAAGAGACCAGACCGTCCTGAAAACAGACCTGGCCCGGAAACAAGAGCGTTTGAGACAAAACAAGGAAGGAGAGGTCAGGTGGGAGGAGCTTAATTAGAAAGAACACAAACAAACGCGATGGCACTGTTGTGGTTGTGGATCTGAACCACCTTCATGTAAATCTTTAACCTCAGACTCCACACGTGATAGAGTCAAAAACTCACTAGAATGTGATGCATTTATTGTTAAAGCTTATCTGGTCTCAGATCCCACACTCCCAACCTGTAAAATACAGAATTGGTTAGAGCAGCATACTAGCTGAATGATCCAGCTGTTACCTTCAAATCAGCATGAATTTGGTTTGTTTGTAAATGTTTTACAGCATTATTTTACATCCACAAATCTTTAACCATTTTACTAATTTGCCTCATTCAACCATCAATGTTTTCAGCTTTCAGGAGATTTGTGCTCCAGAGTTTCAACTTCCTATCTCCTCCACTTTTTAAATTATTCAACCACAGTTTTTACATTTCCATTGAAAACAAAGGTTATAACCTCCAAGTTCCCCAAATTCAATTAAAAAATTGAGCTCAACATAATGAAATGTGAATTGAATCATCATTAAAATTAATTGTTTCACCCCTAGTTGATTTTTTTTGTTTGTTTTTTGTCTTAAATTACACGTTTATTTGGATTTTGTAGCAAGTTTTGTTGCGAGTAACCAGATTATATCTCTCAAATATTTTGAACATCCAGAAGGTTTCTCAAAAAAAATCAACAAAAAAAAATTATGTCCAATTCTTTTTATTTTCTCATTAGTGGGCTTAATATTGGTGGGTTTAATAAGTATTGTCATTCCAGAGCTCAACCTTCTAGAATAGAATACCAATAACAATAAGAGAAAGTGCAAATGTTGCCATTTTTTTAAAAAAAGGTTCTGAAACTGTGGCTTTTTAAGTCTCAAATGTGCCATCACAAATTACCAGAAGTAATACAATTTTAGTACAAAGCAAACTTTAATCTAAACATTTTTATGTCTTTCCAAATTATTTTACTCTGTATTTTATTTGTATTGTTTTGTGTAGTGTATTTTACCTGCGTTTTATAATTGTATGTGTACTGTCTATCTCTTAAAATCTGTTTTATTTATTTTAACATCAATCTGCCAAGGAACTCCAGATGAAAATTAACCTGAGGTTATAATCTGGCATATTGATATTTGTTTTAATGTTCATTATTGTCCCTTTCTCTGTAAAGTTGATGTTAATGTCTGTCAAAGTAGTTTCTTCATAAGAAATCTAAAGAAAATCTTGTTTTCTCAGGTCGTATCGTTCTTGTAGTTGTTTACAACTTTTAAATTTGTTTTTTTTTATTTTCAAGAACATTTCCAGTAACCTGTAACACCTTTGTGTAACCACTGTTGAAACCTCTTGTCTACATTTGTTGGTATAAATTCGGTGTCATAGTCATCTCTATTATTTTATCTTAAAGTGTTTTGGACCAAGTTTCTAAAGATACATATGCAGTTGTGTGTTTCTTCAGGAGGTGTGAGTTTCAAGCAATAATTGTGATCTAAGAGTGATCTACCTCCTTCCATTTACCATCATTTCTTGGACCCCACCAGCCAATCGTAGCTGTGCTGCTTTAAAATACTTCACAGGTCATGGATACTGCAACCCCCGTCCTCTTATCTTATTTGTAGCATCTGTAATTTTATTCTTTTTCCACAAATCAATTTTGAAATCCTGTTCCTACACCCCTGGTTTCTGACGTGCACGCTCATGTCAGGGCGGGTGAGTAAAAGTGAGTGTGAAGATTTGGGAAAGGCTGCCGCTGTGACGGATGAGCTGCAGGATGTGAGCCAGCCCTTCTCCTGAATCCTTCGCTGGAGGAGCTTCTTCTGTCCTCCTGATTCAGCTGGTGAGGGTGAGGCAGAACCTGCCTGCATGTGTGCACGTGTGTGGGTGTGAGTCAGAGGACCCACCCTGTACTTTGTGTGAGTCAGAGTGAGCGCTCAGGCCTCAGGCGATGTTTTCTGCACAACAGGGATGATGAGAGGACACATCACAAGCAGACATCGACGCCTGCAGGGTTTTGTGCTGCATGTCTGCAGCTCTGAGGCCAGCAAACCTCCAGAGTTGAGTTGTGTCTGTCCTCTCAGTTCCCTCGTTTGAGGAATCCTAAGGTGTTTGGCAAAAGCTCCTGTTTCCCTCTATGCTGCACGTGAGCAGAAGAACAAAGCTGTTCAGACACGCCTGCTGGAATTCTTCTCCGTCTCCATTAGCTTTGCAAGAAAAACGGAACAGTTGAGCTTTATGGGAAACAATGGGACACCTGGGCACACAGATAAGGACGGCAGCTCTGCGCTGTAGCTGTGGGAACAGTCAATAATGTGCCACCATTTGTCGCAGGTCTGAGGGTGTTTGTCAAGAATGCTTCCCAGAAGGAAATACAGAGAATATCACGAGAAAGTGCAGCCATTTCCATAATTCCATTCTAAAAATGTAACTTTAATAGAAAATAGATTCAGGACTCACTGTATAATTGTTTATTTTTACATAAATTGGGGTTCTAGCTCAGAAAAAACACAAAAAACAGAATTTCAGAAATGAGAATACTCTGGAGAATCTGTCCAAATTCATATGAAAGTATTAAACAGAATTTCACAAACTTAACTCCACACAGTTGTCATTAAAATGGTTCAGTTGAATCTATAAATAA
>NC_050516.1:14391275-14424464 GCF_002922805.2 Oryzias melastigma | reverse complement strand
TTTGTGAAGGACAGACTCTCAAGCTGTCATAAATTGAAATTAATTTAATTTTAAAAAATCCATCTTGACTGTGGTGATTCTCCTTCCCATGCCTTGAATTGATCAAATCAATCACTTCTGTCAGCCGGACTCAGAGATTCCAGATTCCAGGTGGCTCCTCTGTGCTCCTGTCCCTGCCAGTGGACCTTGCCTCTGGCTCGTCTCGCGCCTCCAGCTGTCTCTCAGCTCCATCTGGAAGAAGCTCATCTGCTAAACTATTCAAACATTTATTTATTGAACATTTCTAAACAATGGGAGGATCTGCCCCTTGAGATCTCGTTTTTGAGGGGTTCCTCAAACATGTAGTCGTTAGATGAGCTGATTCTTCTTTAACAGTTTTGGGAGAGGACGCCTCCTTCATGTGGGCATCCCTGCTGTTTCTTCTTTTTTCTCGTAATTGTATTGTTTTTTTCTATGAGTTTTTTCCTCACAGAGAAGGAGGGTCTAAGGGCAGGTCTGTCCATGGTCTGTCTAGTTTAGTTTAACAATTAGCTATTGTTTATCATTTATGACTGACTTCTAAGCTTTTTATAGTTATTGGTGTGAAGCCCATTGAGACTACTGAGTTGTAATATATAAATAAAATGGAATTTAATTGAATTAAACCAAACCAAAACTGCATAGTGCTCTAGAAGACCCAAGGTGGATCATGAAAAATGTAAACGTATCACTATGAAACCTAGTTTTTTTCCGTTCATGTTTTGGTGAAAAGTAAATAAGATACTTTATTGCTGTTGGCTACTAACACTGATCCCATAACACAGTTCTAGGACATGAAGAGACAAATAAACATCACAAACTTTGAATTCACTCATCCTGGAGCTAAATCCATTCCCAGATTAGAAGCAAACCCAGAATTCTGATAGAAAAGGATGTTAAAAAGTTCAACTTTACACCAAAACTAAACATCATAGTTTCCAGATTTTTATTTTTTATTGCTCTATTTCTTTTGAATAACATGTGTTTTCAGTAGATTTAATTAGAGCTCTAATACATGTGTTTTGGGGGGTAATCTTTCTCAGTTCTGTTTCGTCTACCAGCCCATTTTCTGAAGTTGGTGAGATGGAGAGACTAAATTCCCAAATCATCGAATCCTTTTCTCTACTCACACATCTGTGTGGGTGATATCAGAGATAACTGGTTTTGTTATGTCTGTGGTAGAAACATAAAACATGTCAGTCAAAACACCTACAGGGTCGAAAGGGAACATTTTTTTCTCTTAAGTTAACTTTATAAAAATAACATTTATTTGAGGGTGGGAGTTTACTGGCAACAATTACAATCCAGTTAAGCTACACTAAGTCAAATTCAGTGCAGTACTGACAGTAATAGTTTTAGAGTTTACCTTTACCAATCTGGGTGAATTCGGGTCACTTTGACTGGAATAGACTTCTAAAATTAGCTCAGTAAACACCGATTTGTTGGATGTGTGGATCAAAGTTTGATCATGCCCTTTTGGATGGCAGACCTTCAATCTGCAAACCTTAACTAACATGAAAGGACATTGTAGTTTGTTAATAAATTGCTTAAAAAATTACAGAAAATTGAGTCTTTTCCATAAGAAAACTCCATTCAA
The DNA here is from genome assembly GCF_002922805.2 of Oryzias melastigma. Taxonomy (NCBI): domain Eukaryota; kingdom Metazoa; phylum Chordata; class Actinopteri; order Beloniformes; family Adrianichthyidae; genus Oryzias; species Oryzias melastigma. The sequence continues at coordinate 14,422,849 of NC_050516.1, read as the reverse complement.
TCAGATTGATTCCATCAAAACAGGAGGAAAATAAAGCAATTTTTGAAGTTACATTGAAGATTATTTTAAATTGTATAAACCCTTCTGTCTTTTTTATATGTTAGATAAAACTGCTATCAAACGTGAGCCAGGAAATTTGACCTAAAGGTAATTATTGGACCCGCCCTTCCCAACAACTGAACTTTGTTTTCCTCGTTTGGTGAACATTTGGGTGCTGTGATATAATTTCTTGTCAAGGTGGAGCTGAAAAAACAACTCCAAATCAGTTAAAACCACATTTTAATCGCATTTATGCCCTTATTTGAGTTGTGGATAACTTTCTCCAGTTTCAAATGAATAATTTCTGCCTGAATCGTTCTGCTGAGCCCAGATGTGTGTGACTGTGTTCGCTCATTCCTGTGGTTTTGTTTTCAGCACACACTTGTTGCTCTCAAAAGTTCCAGACTGCAGGTTGGATCTTCTGGTGAAGAAGATTCTTCATGGGCTTTCCAGGAAGATCTCTGGAAAATGGTGTCCTCTGCAGATGCTGCTCTGGGTCGTCCGAGGGTGAAAACATCAGAATCAGGTCTGTCAGATGAGAGAGCTTCAGCTTCCTGTGTTGGATCCTGGGCTGGTCGTTTGTTGCTCTGGTGTCTGCATGTCTGAGAGTGTTTGAATTCATGGGTGAAGGGTGGGGAGCTGCTGGGTGTGACTCTGACACACTCTGTATCATTCTGTCCAGGTGAGACGATGTCTATAAAGACGACTGCAGTCAGAAGAGCAGAATTCACTCCACAGAAGTACTCTCAGCGGAGTCTGGATCTGTTTTTTTAAGACTTGAAAGGAGAACAGCATGAAAACGCTTTTACTTCTGGCTGGTAAGAGCAGATGAACTTCTATTTTTTTATTGTTTTTACTGCATAAATGTTTGGATTGTTGATTTTGTAAATCGGGAGCATTCATTCCAGATGGAAGCTGCCGTGATTTTTCTTACTCCTCACATCTTACTGATATTTGTTAATCTGCTTTACAGCAATATGAGAACTTTACTACCTCATTAAAATAATGTGACTTTTGTGATTCTATAGAAAAAAGATTAGTCGCAAGAAGAAAATAATTTTTTTTTGTCCACAAGAGCTCAGATAGAAGACTAAAAGAAAGCACTCATAAGCTGAGAAGCAAGGAGGTGGAGTGTTGATGATGTGGGGTTATTTATTGATCATTAATCATTTATCAAAAAAGCTGACTTGTGAGTTATTGATTATGAAAAATCGATCATAGGTCTCATTTTTCTTGTTCATCAGAAATAATTCGGACTCTAGTTGTGCCCAAATTCCCTCAATACCCATTACTTAGAACAAGACATGGGGCGTTTGCCAATTTCTGACCAAATTCGACAATTCCAGAATCTGGCAATTTCCCAGAACTCTCTGCGAAACACTTCTGTGGATTGATGCTCACTAGTTTGGCAAATATAGACCACAATGCATTGCATTTAAACTATTTTTCATTTGAAACAAAATGTATTTGCATATTTTTTATATAAATCATCCAAGTTTCCCCAGTAGAACAGAGCGAGTTCACAAATAGTCTTTGTAAAATATTTATATTTATTAGGTTTTTACTTTGGCAAATGGGTTACATCATATTTACTGTAAAAAAAAAAGAAGTTGTAAACAAATTACATTAAAATCCATAGTACTGGATAGTCCCGCACTATATGGTCTTTTAAGGTTTAGGTAGAAGTAAGGGACCTCAGAAAGAAAAAAAAAGCCTTTGATTAAAAATTTCTCATTTTTACATATATCATATAATAAATCGTTTATATGTATTCCTTTTACAAACATGTAAAACAATATGTGTTGGGATTTTTTTTACTCCAAATGTCCAGAAGGTTTTTTTTTCCAGTGTGATAAGGAGGAATAGGATTATGGATAACATCTATTTAATTGTTTAAGAAAATAAAATTGTAATTCAAGTCTCACCTGAGTAGAAACCAGGCATTTATTAGATTAAATTTCATTTAAAATCCATTAAAAAAAAACACTCAGTTAAATATTTTGTTCTAACTGAGCAAATGTCTTGTTGAATCTCCTGTAGAAGCTAAACTTTGAAAGAAACTGTCCTCCTAAAATCATTGCAAAACTTTCAGAATGCCGTCTTTATGAAATGATATTTCTAACCAGACTATCTCGGCAAAGGTCAGGAGGCGCTGACCTCTGTCCTGGCTCATCTTTGTCAGTCGTCCAGGGTGGTTTCATCAAGAGCTAGTTGTTAAACTGGATGTGAACCTCTCGTCTTGCAGAACTTTACCAAAGTGAGAAGTCTTTCGTCTCCTTTTGTAACACTGCTCTCGTCTCTACAGTCATTTCTGCAGCATGTCGGGCACAGACCGACTGCTCTCTTGGGGCGTGTTACCCCCCCAGCCAGGACCTGCTGCTGGGCCGGGTTCAGCAGCTGCGAGCGTCCTCCACCTGTGGTCTCGCTGAGTCTGAGGTCTTCTGCACACTCTACCAACAGGTATCTTCTCAGAAAAAAACAGCTTCAGAGAAAATGAAAGCTAAGCAGACAGCCGTGACGCTCTGCAGGAGGTTACCACAAGCAGAGGTCTGGTGGCGAAACTGTTGAATTTTAGAGCCAGAAAAATTGTGTTGAAACTGTACTTTCGACCAACGCTTGCAAAAGCGTCCACATCCATCTCCTGGCTCAGCAGAGCAGCTCCTGAAGAGCAAAGGCCGTGCACGCAGCAGCAGGCAGGCTGCCGTGATGCAACATGATGTCTCATGTTGGAATTACAAAGATTTTGACTATATTAATTAATGTAAATGATACAATTTCAACTTCTTAGTAAACATTTGAGCCTGTTTAACCTTAACCTTTTGCATGCTTCTGGAATTTTCAAGTTTAAAAGTGAAACATTTGCATCAACTAAATGAACAGAAAATGATCCTCTAAATTTCAAACACAAACAGCAGCTGCTGCTAAAGTATAGATTTAATTATAGAATAAAAAGAAAACATACAGCTGAAAAATGAGGATGGTTTCTGTATGCAGAAGGAGTTTGGAAGATATTTGGAGAAACTGCTGCTCTGATGGAAACACAAACATGAGAAATCTTTCAGTTTTCCTTCCTGCTTATTTTTAACACTAGTTTTTTATAGACTGGTGATTTCTTCCTTTTCTATGTTTGCAATTCTACCTTCATAGCAAAACGCTGAAGCCTAGTGAAGCATCAAAATGATCTGAGTGTCGTGTGAGCAAAGATTCAAGTGTTTTCGAAGCAGAGCAGCATATCCCTTCTAAAACACAAATTGTGCATTTTCCAATTTCACATGAAATAACAGATTTTTACAAACATTTACTTTATAGAAACATTTAAACATCCATCATGTTATATTTGGAAGTCTATGAACCCAACCTGGTCTTGTCAAAGTTAAAGTCCCATTTATTGTCACACACCTATGTGTGTGAAATCTCTTCTCCGCATTTGACTCATCCCCTTGGGGAGTGGTGAGCTGCAGACACAGCTGAAGTGTGAACCATTTGGTGGTTTAAGCCCCCCCCCGAATCCAACCCCTTAACCCTTGAACTATCCTATGGGTTCAGATGACCTCAGCCTTATATTGATGTGTTATCCATCCCATGACAGGATTTTATGTCTGCCATGAACACCACTGAAAATCTAAAATCATTGGAAAAATAAAGTGTCTTGTCAACATACCTAGGACAGCAGTTCATACTGAGTGTCAAGCATGGAGGCACTGGGCTCCATTTTTAGGTCTTTGGTATGACTCGGTCTGGATTTGAGCTCATGACCTTCCAGTCTCAGGGTGGACATTATCTGTTTTTTAATTAATATTCATAAAAAAGCGGGAAAAAGGCATTTTTTTAACATTATTTTTCACAGGAACGCTGTTTTTTGTTGTTTTTAATTCAGAGTAAATACCATTGAGACAGTATGCGGTTCCTGTTTGTTTCCAGAGTCTTAAGCTAGGTCACTGTGAATAATACTGGACCTTACATTTTCAAAAATGTTTTCCTTTCTCTGATGCAATTTAATGAATGTAGGGCAGCAGTCTCCGACTTAACAGACAAAATCCTGTTGGTTTTTAAGAAATCCTGCCTCGTCTGCAGCTGATTACCTGGATCAGGTGTGTTTAGCCAATGAGAAGCTTCAATGGCAGGTATTTGGAAAACATGTATTAAACCGGCCCTCGAGGCCTAGAGTTTGAGGCCTGTGTTATAATGGGTGCCAACAACAAACATTTGTGCCAAAGTGGTTAAACTTTATTGCGTTGGGCCCAAACACTAATGGACCAGTTCAGAATCAGCCACAACGCACGTTATGTATTTATGTGCTCAGCTGTTACAACAGTGAGTTAAACTATAACCAGAGGATTCTTCAACCAGCAACACCTCACATAAACTTAGAGGAGTGTACTTATTGTGTGCCCACCGCAGACTTTACACCCCCATGTGGACCTGTAGCACATCCAGCCAGTTGGCACCAATGAGAGCAAACAGACTGTGTTTGCACGTCTGGCTCTGGAGGTGTGCCCGAAGGATGCAGATTCCACGTGGAGTCACTTTTCACCCGCATGTATCAGTGGGCTGAGATGAAAGTCCCTGACACGCATCAGGTGGCTGGCAGACGGAGAAAGTGACGAAGAGTCTTTGACGAGGACGGCCTTCATGCCGCAGATTAGATAAGGTTCACTCCTTTTACAGTCAGGACATAAAAGCTGCTCAGGTGACTGTGCTCAGGCTGGAGCTGCTGACTTTGCTGTGGCTCCATGTCACGTCATTCAGAGATGCAACATTGCAGCAGAGCATTCAGCTTAACCCGGACCAAAAAAGAGACTCAAACTCATCAGAGCTTCTGGTCTTAGAGCAGCAGAAGATCAGCATCAAACATCACACCTGCTTTTTTGCTCTTACATCATCTTTGAAGATCCTCTCTGAGGCCCCGCCCCCTGCTGCATCAGGGCTCTCCTGATTTTGTAGGCGTTACCCACAGTAGAACTACTCCCTTAAGAAAATCACTTCCTTTCAAGATTCCACAGGAGATCTTCTTGGCTTCATCAGAGACTCCTGCTGGTTAGTGGTGGTATTGTGAAACTAAAACCCATTCTCTGGGTTTAGTCGTTTAGGATGAGAGCGAGAAAATATTTGTGGCGTAAGAGGTGTTCTGATTTGTCTGTTAATATATAAACGAAAGTGACTGAAGTTCTCCAGGTTTGTCATGTATGCTCCTCATTTAAAGATCTGGATTTTTATGTTTGGATCAACGGTTCTACAGAATTTTGCTTCCTTCTTTGACGTAGATGGAGAAGGGGATCCGTTCAGATCTGGATCTGGATCTGTGTCCTCATCAATTCTTCAGGCTCGCTAAGATTTGTGTGTTTCTGACCCTCCTACTGGTCCTGAACCCGCTGAACATTGGTTGATTTTTTTAAAGGTGCTATAGAACATGTGTGAGGTGTCTGCAGATGAAACCGACTCTAGTACAGGACCGTCCTCTTACTGAAGTGAAGTTTGTGCTGCTCAGTTTGTGGTATTCATCACAGAGAGGATTATATTTATTCTGCTGAAGTAACAAATGTCTGTTTGTTACTCACAGAGGAGGATCAAGTGCTGCCCGTGCGACTCCAGGAACCCCAATGGTCAGTTGGCCCACACCGTCCAGGATGTCCTGTCAACTTCTGGACCAGAGAGATGGTGGCAGTCCAGGAAAGGTGAGATTCACGAGACAGAATTGTGGAGGCAGCTATGGTTCTGACAGGGTTCCTTCTGGTATGTAGAATCATTTCTGATGCTGTTTTTGCTTTATTCAGGAGTGACTCCAGTTAACCTTCAGCTGGACCTCAACAGTCTGTTCCAGCTGGACAGCTTGGTGCTCAGCTTCAAGGTATGACAGCCTACAATCATCAGTGTGTTCCTCAGACATGTGGCTTCACTCTTCTGCTCTCTGCATCTGTAGGGTCCTCGTCCCGGCGCCCTGGTCATCGAGAGGACCCTGGATCACGGCCAGACATGGCAGCCGGTTCTGTACTTAGCAACAGACTGTCAGAGATCTTTTCCCAGCATTCCCACGTCGGCTCCTCTCAAACTGGAGCACACATACTGCCATCCCCTGAAGCCAAACGGAGCCAACCCGAACCAGGAGCAGACAGTGAGTTCCTTCTGCTCTACTTCAGCAGCTCTTTCAGTTTGGACTCAGTTTCCACTGAAAAGTTAGAAAAAAAGTCAGAATTAATCAAACAAGTTTTCATTTTTGAAGGCAGACAGAAACATAATAAACATACTCTAATTCTTGTCTTAACTGGAGAAACAGATGCTCACACAAATGAAGTCTTCTTTCTTTGAAGATCCCCTTTGTCAATCAGAACTTACAGGTTCAAGAGCCTGAGCCCACAGTCCTGAAAAAACATGCAGACATGAGAAAATTTAGAAAAATGAAATTTACACTATTACTGCACAACCAGGAAAACCTCAAAATGCTTCACCAGAATTCAAGAAAAAAGTGATTTTTTTAAATATCTGTCAAGATTAGTTAAAAAATTACAAATTAATGTTCATTCATTCATTTCCGTAACACGCTATATCCCTTTTGCAGTCACTGGGTTGCTGGAACCTATCCCGATCACTGTTACTTAAAGTGACTGACAGATTAATTGGATAATTTTCATTGCAAATTTTATTATGGGGAAGAAACTGGCCAACTTCCTGCAGAACCAAACTTAATAAAATAACAAAACAGCAAACAGACAAACCTAAAAGCAATGGAGCATCTCTATTAAAAAATAAATTAAAAAAGAGATGATTTAGTGACTGCAAACATAAAATCTGCACTAATAATTAAGAAATGATTCAGAAGAAAACTCTTCGGTGTGGAAAGTAAGGGAAAATTTCAGTTTAAACAAGAATCTGGCAACAATCTCTGCTTTATCTGAGTTCAGGAAAAGAAAATTAAAAATTAGGAAAGCCTTCTAATCTATAATTCTTGTATAAAAAAATTTAATTTCCTAGTTAAATTGATTAGTATTCTTTATTATCAGCAGCTTAATAGTTGAAATGCATTCTGTGTTCATTACAATAATGTTACTTTTAGATTTATTTAAAGGCTGAACATGATTGGACCAAGTATAGAACCCTGTGGTACACCCTGACTCCGCTCTGTTAGACTCATTTTGACCAACCAGAGTCTATCAGACTGATGTATAAAAGTGGGATGTTTTGTTACAGATTGACTTCAGCCCTCTGCGTCAGTACATGTTTGCCCCAGCCTCCCACAGTCAGAAGGTTGAAGGTAAGTGTGCCGACATGTGACTGCTGTCATTCAGGTGAACTGAGGCTGACTGACAGGTGCTGTCTGCAGCGACGTCGGGGTTAACGGGGCTCAGGGTGAAGCTGACCGAGCTGGGCGATGTGCCTCAGCTGCCAGGGAGGGGTCTGAGCCAGTTCTACGCCCTCAAGGAGATGAGAGTGATGGGCAGCTGCATGTGTCACGGGCACGCCAACCGCTGTGTGCCGCAGGACAGCGCCGTACAGGTGAGTCTAGGTACCCTCAAAGATCTGGGTATAGGTCGTTTATTTTGACGCGCAATTGTAAATTAAAAATAATTATTTTAATGGATGCCTGTTGCTTAGTGTACATTTTTTAATTTATTTAGTTGCCATCCTGGAGCAATTTTTTACCCTCAAGGTTAATCCACAAACTGTAAGACTACAATTATTGGTAAAAAGAAAAACTTATTCATGTATCCTTTCAAAAAGTAGTTTTGAAACTGGAAGATAAAATATTAGAATAAATAGACAAACCTAACTATAAAATTATATCTTTTATTTCATGGTCATTTAGCAGAAACATATTATTTTTTAGCATTCATGGGTTATAAGGCCATATGAGGAAGACTACATGCTCAGGTTTTAGAATAAACATCATTCCATTCAAAGTTTCACAACAAACTTGGTTTACGTTTGCAAAGGCATCAGCTGGATACATGTGATCTTATGCCAGAGGCTTTGAGAATCGGCTCCTCTGTTGTGTCTGCAGGTGAGCCCTCAGTGCGACTGCCAGCACAACACGGCGGGTCTGAACTGTGAGCGCTGCGCTGACCTCTACAACGACCTGCCCTGGAGGGCTGCTGAGGACGGAAACACGCACGCCTGCAAACGTAACATCACTCACGTGCATCTGTTTGTCCAGTTTGGTCAAATCTGCTTAACGTTCGTGATTGTGAAGAAACCGCGTTTTTTTTATCTTAGCACAAGTTTGGGCAACTGGATTAAATCGGAAGGAGTCCAAACGGTTTGGAAATGGTTTAATAAGCTTTTCTAGATTAACAGGCAGGAAGGAACAGCGGCTCCTCTCAGACCTGTGCAGATGAAACAGGAAGGAATACAACATAAAGCCAGATTCAGATACGAGACGTATCTGGCAAATATAAACTATGATACAAGAACTCAAAAATTAGGCCAAAAGTGTTGAGTTTTGGATACATCAAGATGGTAAAGTTTAAAAAAAAACATATACTGGGAAAAACATTCCCAAAAAATGGTCAGAAATATCTTAAAATGCTATGTCACATCAACATTTATCTATTACTGAATAGAATAGAATAGAACTTTTGTTTTTCTGAAGCTCTATAAAAGACAGACTCCTGATTTCATGTGTGAGCTCATATTTGGTAGAAAGGTGGAACAATGTTGAGCAGAAATTAATTTTCTAACAGTTGATAGTCTACATGAAGGCCTAAGCTGTAGTTTCCTGTTTTTTACATGTCCTTGAACGCCTCTGTCCCCTTCAGGGTGTGAGTGCAACAACCACGCGCAGAGCTGCCACTTCGACTGGGCACTATTCGAGTCCAGCGGGCGGCGCAGTGGTGGAGTGTGTGACAACTGCATGCACCACACCACCGGGCCGAACTGTGACCGCTGCGCCCCGGGGTACCAGCCGAACCCCCGCAGCCGGATGGACCGTCCTGACGCATGCATACGTAAGTGAAGATGAGCTGCATGACCCCAAAGGCTCTTCAGCCAACTGAGTGTCTGCTGTGTGGTCCCCCCCCCCACAGGCTGTTCCTGCAGCGCTGATGGGACAGTGGATGGGGGTCTGTGTGAGGACAGCCTTGACTCCTGTCGCTGCAAAGAGAAGGTGGAGGGCCCCCGCTGTGATCGCTGCAAAACAGGGTTTTATGGTCTGAGCGCGTCAAATCCTGCAGGCTGCAACCGTGAGTCCTTCTCACCCTATTAGCCATCACTGATTTGGGGGTTTTTGCATGAAAAGTCTTGAATTTACTCACTAATATTTTGCTTTTACCCTGCTCTCCAGCATGTTCCTGTTCTCCAGACGGCTCCATCTCAGGCGTGTGTGACCCCGTGACCGGTCAGTGTCCCTGCCGACCCCACTTTCAGGGCAGAACGTGTGACCTGTGCTCCGACGGATATTGGAAGCCGGCCCTGTCAAAACGCTGCGAGCCCTGTGGCTGCGACCCCACCAGCTCAACCAGTGACACCTGTGACCAGGTAAGCATCTCTGACCAAACAGTCTGGAGACTTTACGTGTCTGACTGTGGAGGCTGTGAGGTCGATCTCAGTCAGACTGAGGAGGCTCGCTCTAAAGATGCAGCAAAAATGTGTCAGGAAAAGTTCTGTCACCTTCTGTCTGACTTCATCACAGGGAATACAGATGAAAGATGGTTGACAGGCTGAAGAAACAGCTCCTGAGAGTGTTCAGACCTGATCACGTTTTCATTTTTGTGTATGTGTTCTGACTTGTGCTGGTTTTTCTTGCAGGTGACCGGTCAGTGTCGGTGCCGGCCGGGCTTCGGAGGCCGAACGTGCACAGAGTGTCCAGAAGGTTCCTACGGAGACCCCCTGACAGGTTGCCGGCGTGAGTCCAGATCTTTGATTCCTGCATTCATGTCATGAGGCAGAGCAGCTGTCAGAAATTTAATTCAGGCAATCAGGAGACTGCTCAAACACAAAATCCAAACCTCAGGGACCTCCTCCGCTTCTCATCTGCTTGGTTGTGTTTGCATCGCAGGGTGTCGCTGTGACACTGAGGGCTCCCTTCCTGGAGGCTGTGATAAGCAGACGGGGGCGTGTCAGTGTCGGCCCGGCGTCACCGGCGCTCGCTGTGACTCCTGCAGTCGGGGACACTGCAACTCTTTCCCAGCCTGTAAAGAGTGTCCCTCCTGCTTCTTCTCCCTGGACGAGCAGCTGAGAACCATGAGCCTGGCACTGGAGAGACTCTCCAACAGCCTCCTCTCCCGCCCTGGGACAGGTGCTCCTCTGGACCCTCTCATTCTGGCCCTGGAGGACCAGCTGGACCGAATCAGGAGCTCGGTCTCTCTTCCACCTGGAAGTGTTTCAGAGGTCAAAGACACTCTGTCTCAGCTGGAGGAGCTCAGGTGAGGAGTAGCCGGATTTCATGTTTCTGCCTGAATTTGAAAAAACGTGAAAACATTTGTCTGCTTAAGAGATTTTCCAGAGCTGTCAGGAAGATTTCTTGTAATTTGAATGTCTTTAATCAAATTGGTTTTCTTTTCTGACTCATAGAAAGCAGTTGGATCAGGCTAACGGAACTCTTCCGTCCATCGAGAAAACTCCTGACTTGGCTTCAGAATTAGACAAACTTCAGGATCTCCTCAACCGCCTGACTCTGATCTACAAGGCCAAAAAAGCCGGCTTGGAGAACTCCATCAGCTCTGACAACACGGGTCAGGAACAGCTCAGAAAAGGATTTTGCTGCACATGCGGAGCTTTCAGTTATGCTGACTTCAAGGTGTGTTGTGCAGGGGCGTTTGATGCCATCAGGAAGGCCTACGACGAGTCTACTGAGGCGGCAGAGAAGGTGAACGACACCAGAACCACGCTGCAGGAGGCGGCCGCCATCAGACAGGAAGCCAAAGACCTTCAGGGTCAAGTTCAGCCTACCAACACCAGAGACCTGGGGAAACTCAACCACAGCATGGCCTCACAGCCAAACCTCACCCCCACTGCCAAACAGGTACTAGTAGAACAAACAATGAAATGTGTAGTAGCGCCCCCTTCTGGTCAGTTTGATTCCAACATGCAGTATTTCCTTGGTTGTTGCATAACAGCAGTCTTCATCTTCAGGAAATGGCATCAAATGTCACCAAATTTGGCATGCTCATGACGTGGTCCTTGAGGGAGATAAAAACAATTTCTTCACTGCAAGAAGGTTCCTGATTCAAAATGGATCCTTTATGTTTTTTGCATGTTTTCTTTGTGCATATGAGTTTTCATGAGCTTCAGACACACCCTGTATCTACAAAAACACTTTAGGTCGCGGGCCAAACAGGATAAACATTATTGAACGCTCTAAAATCAAATGTTTAAAACTTTAAAACTGTAACTTTTTAACATAATAATGAACTAGATATATATCATTACCTGTGATAATGCTAGTGTGAATGCTGAAAGTTGAATTTGGCCACCAAAGATGCTAGTGCTGATAGCTGAAGATGCTGAAATGATAACTAAAAATGCTGAAGCTGATAGCTGAAGATGCTGATATTGATAGCTTTAAACGCTGAAGTTGATAGCCAGCTAAAGTATTAACTAAATGCCAAATTAGTCTTAAAAAAACTTAGGTTAGCCAAAACAGCTAGCAGCATGTAGCTGAAAAAAAAATGCTAAACTTCAAAATATCCTTAAAAACTGGAAATGCCCAAATTAGCAGCTAGCGTGTAAATATTAGCCTAACTCCAAAACAGCCTTAAAAAAACTTTAAAAAAGCCTAAATCAGCCAAAACAGCTAGCATGTAGCTGAAATATTAGCTAAACTCCAAAATTGCCTAAAAAATTGTAGTAAATGCCAATTTTTAAAACTTTAAAACCTTTTTAACAGGTTTATGAAAAATAAAAAGGCAGAAATATTATTCCAGAATAAATCAACTTAAACTTTAAATAACTTTCAATATTTTATTCTCCATAAAAATATATTTTGTTCAAATTACACAAGTTAGAAATAAGTCCAAGATAACATCGGGCCATTAATAACATTAAAATGAAATAATCTGGAGAGCTGGATAGAATTTTAAGGCAGAAATGAAGAAGTCAGGAGGCTTTCTCCATCATCAATGCTGGACTTTCTGTTTCCAGATGTCATACTGTTATTTGTGTTTTATCTTTTGTCTCCTGGAAATTCCTCAATTTGAAAATCAAACAACTTGAGAGAAAATCTTCCGATTGTCATCTTGCATGTTCAAGACTTGGGGCTTCATTTCTCAGGTGTGTGGCAGTTCTCGATCAGAGCCCTGCACCCCCCTCCAGTGCCCAGGAGAGGATCTGTGTCCTCCAGAGGGCGCCCCGCCCTGTGAAAAGGCAGCAGAATGTGTTGGTGCTCTTCCTCTAAGTCGCAGGGCGAATGCTGATGCTGAGGATGTTAAAGAGCGACTGGGGAGGCTGAACAAGAACATCACAGAGGCAGCAGAGAAGGTAGGGAGAGAAGAGATCGTCCTCTCGTGGTTTTCATCATTTCCCTGGTTCCAAACATACATTTTTCTGTCACAGCTCCAAAAAACACAGGAGAAAACCAAAAAAGTGAGACAGTCTGCTGAGCAACTGTCTGATAAAATAAAGCAGGCCAGAGATGTGTTTGAAGAAGACCTGAATGTTACACGTGGATTAGTGAGGGAGCTCAAGAACTTCCTGTCAGGTACAGTAAATTCACAGGTCCACCCAAAGGAATTCTGGGAATAGGGCTGTAGACACTGAAGTTTAACTTTATGTGAATCTAGACCCGACCTCCAACCTGAACCAAATCCAGGAGGTGAGTGACTGGGTTCTGGCAGCCAAGTTGCCTCTGAGCATCGCTGATCTGACGAAGAAGCTGGATCAGCTGAAGGATCTGGCAGCAAATCTACCAAACAGCACAGCAGTGCTGAAGGAGGCGGAGCCTCAGCTGGAAATGGCCAGGAGGCTGCTGCAGGACGCTCAGGACACCAGGTAATACTCCACCTCACCAGTACATCTAAAAGATGTAGATGTTTTAGCATGAATCACCACTAGTTTGGGCTGTCAGGGCCTGCCGTGGTATCCGCCTTATTTCTAACTAAAATAAAAATGTCAAATGTTTTTCGTTTGTTTCATGTGCAGAGATGTTGCACTGGGAGTGAAAGCTGATGTGAATGAGCTGCTAAAAGGATTCAGTAATACTGAGGGCGCCCTCTCTGACCTGGAGGACAAACTGCAGGATGTCAACGATCTCATCGATAGCCTGAGCAGCAATCTGAGTCTGGTAGGCAGAACGGGGATACATTTCACCAAATAACAAAGAACTAGAAGGACCTACAACTTCTGAAATGAAATATGTTTGCTTAAAACCTGCAGTTCAGCAGAGAGACTATAGCTGAACATTGTAAACATTTGTAAAATTACAAAGTTCTTGATATGACTGATCTTTCTGGGGCTCACTTGTGTTTTAAGTGCTGCTTTAAATATAATTCAGGTTCAAATTTCTTGAACTAAATGGTAGTGGTGAGCTAAAATGATGCTGATTATGTCAGAAAACCAGAAATATTCTGAACCATATTTCCGTTTTCAGCATTGTCCTCTTCCTTGTGCAACTTCTTTAGCATTTGGTTCTGTTAGACGAAATTAGTTTTCTGTCTTTTCCTAGTCTGAAAACCTGTTGAGTCCAGCAGAGAAGGTCCTGGACGAAGCATCAGCACTGATGAAACCAATGAAACCACAGCTGGAAAATCTGAAGGCTCTGCTGCTGGATGCAGACCAGCAGGCCCAGGATGCTGAAGAAAAGGCAACTAAAGCTGAAGAGGAGGCGACCGCTGCAGATCAGGTGAGTGGGCGGGGCTAAACCCAAGTCCATCTTGCTGACTAAGGCGTCCTTACTGAGGGAAATGACCTGGAAGGGTCATCTTCGAAAAGGAAAAGGAGATTCTCTGCTTCCTCCTTTATCATCTCCTTTAGCAGCAAAAACACCAGGCTATCATTTCTAGAAGAAAAAACGATAATAAAGTCAGTAGAAAGTCAAAAATACAGGACAAAACACACTAATATTTCAAACTCATTACAGAAGTAATAAAATGGACTAATTAGAAAATAGAAAACAAAAAACAAAGACGCACTCATGTCACATTTGATTAATTAAATATTGTAATTATTGAGGAAAGTCAAGTAGAGTTTGTTTTATTGAAAATGAGGGTTAGAGTTAAAGGAGTGGGAAGAAGCACATTTATAATCCCACCACTACTTAGCTTCTTCATTTTACAGTTTTGCTTAGTTATGTAATCCAGTTCTGTTCTGATCAAATGCAAGTATTATTTTTTTTTTGTAGTATTAAAATATAACTTGAAGCATTGATGGTTTGTTTACAAATAAGGCAGAGAATTGTCAGACTTCTTAATGTTTTTCTGTAATGCCTTCATGTTTCGTGATCCACCCGTAAAGGAGATCTTGAAATTCAGAGACAACTTCTGTTCCTCTCTGAGTCATTGAGGATTAAAACAAAGCAGACTTTTAAATGACAGTTAAGCTATTATTTTTTTTATGATGCCAAAGGGAGTATAAGAAACTTGGAACCTTTAGATAAGATTTAAGTTTGAGAAGTTGACCTCTTTTGTTTTTACTCTTCAGTTCTTTTTTCATAAACTCCGACTTGTAACCAAATAAATCATATTCATTTTTTAGAAAACAGAACTTCACGTCTGCTGGTGCAAAGCAGAAACGTTAGCTTTGAACTTATAAGTGTCTTCCTCTCGTTCACATCTGTAGGATCTGCTAAACTTGGAGAAACAGCTGGATCGCCTCAAAAAAGAAGCGTCCCCTGGAACCACAGCAGGGTCAGCAGAGGATCGGCTCGCCAAACTGAAGGAGGACGCTGCAGCTTTGACAAACACAACAGAAATGATAATGAAGTCTCTGGATGGTAAGATTTAAAAAAAATTGTCTTTTGTTGTTTTCCTGATTTTCCCTTAAACTCAAACAAGCAGCATTTGTGTTTGCTTCAACTGTGACTCAGACATGATCAATGTAGTTTTCACAAAGTTTGAGTCAGAGTCCAATCAGAACAATGATTGTCCTCTTGTTTCTCCAGGAAAAGCAGATTCCCTCAGAGAGCTGCAGGATGAAGTTCTTCAGAAGTCCAGCAAGCTTGAAGGACTCAATGCCAGAGTCCAAGATCTCCTGACACAACTGAGGAAGAAAGCTCACGACTTGAGGAAGTGTCGGGGCTGAGAGCCTCCATCCGTGCAGCTCATCATAGATGTTGTGGTAGAACGAACTATGAAAGCATGCTCTGCTGTTTTCTGGTTTCTCTGACACATCTGGTTATTTTAATGTCCAAATTATTTTTTTTATTCTGTTATTGTGTGAAATATTTAAAGTATTTTTTGAGTTTAAACTCATATGGACAAAACTGTTTCTCATGAGTCAAACATTTACATTTCATTGTAAAGCACTTTATTACATCCCAATGCATCTGGCTCCGCCTCCACCTGACCTTTATTCTTTCTGATAATGCTTTTTTTTTATTTTCATTAAAAAACGGTGTCCATCCATGCACACAAAGGATGGGCACGGTTATTGCTCCTTTTAGACCCTGCATAGTGATTTATTTTTTACTTACCTTACGACATATCCTCAGACCATTATGGCTCTTTATAATAACACTGTAGTATTTAGTTCAGTATATTTTAGATGTTTTACTGAAAGATGATGAATTTCTGAACTCTAAATTCTTGCCATGGCGTTTGGGTCAGCCCGTCAAGGTTCCTGTGGTCATAATAATTTCAGGTTTTTAGCACAAAAGACCTTGAACACAAATGCTGTCAAACTGAGAACCTTTTAAATGATATAGTAATCAGATTGATACATTTGTTTCTTTTAAAAGGTTTTGATGGACTCCTTAAATTAAAATATTTAATACATAAAGAAGCTCATAAAGTAAAGACAGCTAGAGTTAGGTTTTCCTTAAAGAATATTCTGAGGTGATTTATCTTTATATCTGCCTGTTGACTGATTTGTAAAAAGTAGTATATTTAAGTGTATGACAAGTACTTAGTCTGAGGCAGTATACTTGAAGTTTACTTTTTACATACTATCTATATATACTCTGTCCATTTTAGAAACTAAGCTTAAAACCCGTTTTTACAGCCAAGCTTTCAACCTTCCATGAGAGTTTATTTGTTTTTTGCTGATTTTTTTCTATTAGTGTTCTTGGTGTTTTATTATAAAAAGCTTTGTGGCAGTTTGGCTATTAAAGTGCTTTATAAATAAAGTTGATTTGATATTGTAGACTTGAAATTTAGATTAAAGAAGAATTTAGTTGTTACTCTACACCTAAATGTAATACTATAGTATAATTGATTAAATAAATTTCATACTTTTTCCTTAGAAAATGCAGCTTATTCGTCATATTTTGGAAGAGTCACTTTTGTTCAAATGGAAATAAAATCAGAATCTGAATTTTTTTTATTGTTTTTAATCACATTTTCTTTAATTTCCCATTAAGGAAACAGTTGTTGAATCAAAGTCATACATGAAATCACCATTTCTCCACTGTTCCAGCTCACTGACAGTCCTTCAGTTTGTCGTGTTGCAGCATTGACTTCAGATCCTGCAGCTTTATTGACAGAACAGTACAAAACATGCACATTTCTACAGCACGGATTTGTCTTCACAGCAGCTTGTGGCACTTCATCAGGTCAGTTATGACAAATGTGTCAAAACCTCCAAAAAAAAAAAAATCAATACTTCAGTCTGCAAATATATACAAACACGAAAGAAATCATCAATATTGAAGGTGAAGACTGAAACAACAGACTATCCATGGGGGTAATACACAACATCAAACTTCACAGATCAAATTATTATTTTATCATTAATTTGATTATTTTGTACATTTTATGATACACAATTTATGTTTTTATATGGTTTTAATCATTTTCGATTCTAAAATGAAGGAATCAGTTAAACTGACAAATAAAGAAACAAAAAATAATAATAAAACTGCATATTTGACACAAATAAAATACTGCAAGAATAAATTAAATGTTTTGCAAAGTGTAAAGAGAAGTAGGTGACATGCAAAAATAAAGTATTTCAGTGAAAATAAATAGAAATAAGTTCATCTGAAAATGCATGAAAAAGCTTCAAGTTTCTGTCATTCCTTAACATGTTTATAGATTATCTATAAATCTGTAAACCTTGAATTTTAAAATCTGTGTATTTTTTTTTTGCCCGTATATTTTTTTTTAAATCAAAAATATGTTTTTTTTTAATCCAGATTATGCAAATGATAAACACAAAACTGTGAATTCAGACAATCTAACACACGTGCACGCTCACGTGCACACACATCAGTGAGGTTTTAGCTGTCGCCCAAACTGACACCTTCAAACGTCCCCCATAAATCAGCATAAATATTATAATCTATGGTCAGCAGAAGTAAACAAGTTCAACAATCTCTGTGGGAAGAAAGGAGCCGTCAAGAACCCCGACGTCAGTCTTCACTGAGCTCTCGAACTGGGCCGGCGGCAGTGGGGGGCGCAGCAGCAGACGCCGTGAGGCTGAGTGCAGGCCTGGGAGCGCCCCCCTGTGGGGAAGAGGACGCCACGCTGTGGGACAGACTGAGGAACAAGAAACATGCTGTCAAACATCAGTTTAAGAGCGGGGATTGGAGTCAGCACAGGTGAAGACGCGGATTCACCTGTATGAGCGGCCCCAAGGCGATCACATGACCGCGCAGACGCCAGACTGCAGCGGGGGCTCCGTCCTCTGAGCCACCACGTCCACACTGCAACACGACACACAGAGAGGGACACGATGAGACCTCCACTCAGAAGATATCACAAGTATGAAAGCATCTTTAATCTCTGCAAGAAGTAATGCTGGAAATGACTCTTATCTGCTCAGCCTCTGACAAATACCACATAACAGTTCTGAAATCACTGTGAAACAACCATTTCTGATGTTTGCATTGGTATTGGTGCTACATCTGTTTGTAGTGGACAGCTGTATAAAAATGATCATCCCTACAGGAAACCGTCAGAGAAGTGGCAGATGGTTGACCCTAAGGTCTGTGCAGACCCTCACCTCTTCACCGGCCTGAAGGTGGTGTCGTTCTCTGGTTGGAAGCTGTGGAGCTCGGTGGCCTCTGGGGTCGCATGACGAGACACGACAGGGTTCCCGTTCGGATCCAGGGGGTCTTTTTTGTCAGGGTGGGGGATGTCAGGCTCCTGCTGGTTCTGGGTGGGGGTCTCGGTGGGGACGCCAGGAAGGCAAAGTGGGGAGGGGGAGGGCTCACTTAGGGACAGCCTCTTCATGTGGTGGATGGCTGTGGCTGCATTGAAGGCTTGCTGTTGGAGAGTGCAGGAACACGGTGAACTCGTGAAAGCCTCCAGATGCTGAAGCCTTTGGCTCCTCCACTTACCTTCCACCTGGATTTGGCAAAGTTCCTCTCCATCTGCTCGCAGACGGACGGGTAGATGTCCAGGTCCTTGGCCGTGTCTGCAGCGATCCTGGAATCAAGACGGAGCGTTCAGTGAGGGGGAAGGCCTCAGGGAGCGTGGCAGCTCTAGCGCAGCACTCACCATGGGTGTCTGAGGGCCTGCTCAGTGGTGAAGCGCTTCATGGGGTTCTTCTCCATCATGTTCCTGACAAAGTCTTTGGCTGTTGAGACGGCATAGACACTGTAAGCTTCAGTTCACTTTAACCCTGTAAAGCCCACTACATCAAATAGTTGACAAACAAAACACATTTTCTAGAATTAAAGTGTTTTTTGAACCTCTTTGATGATGACACGTTGGGTGATTTGCTAAGTTTTTACTAACAACATATCAGCATGAGTGTTTATGAAAAAAGCACCTCATTTTTGATCCACACATTTTTAACATGGTGTAACTAAATTAAAAAAATATTTATCATTTAATTTAGTATTCTTTCAATACAGAAAGTAGCCATGAAAAAAATAATAAAAATAGGTGAGTTAATGTTTTGGAATTTAGCTAAGCTTTTTCCCGCCAAAAGCTTTCATGGAAGCAGCCATTTTGAAATGAGCAGAAAAAGTCCTTCCACTGCCCCTAGTGGAATGATAATGAACTACAGGGCTGAAAACATGGACCAAGTTATAAACAATGAGCTTTTTAAGAACAGTTTGGATCATGCTGCCATAAAAGTCTCATTAATGTGTGGATCAAATATGATACAAATGGTTTTACAGGGTTACGCTTCAGCAGCAGCATCAACCCTGAACCAAACTGTCTGTCCCATTTTACTCTGTTTTCACTCTCTGCACCTTCATTCTACTAGACAAGAGTCTTAGCAACATGTACAAATTGTAAAAATACATAATCACAGGAACATTATATTAGTACATCTGCACCAGGAGCCAATACGATAATACTGGGCCATTATGAGATGTACAACCTACTATATGTGATTTGAATCATTTTAATAATTTTACAATTAAAAGATCTGTATTTGGCGTTTTTCCTGTTAAATTGCCTTGTAGGCTGGGAGCTCTGCCTCACAGCAGATTACACACTCCAATATAAAGCGGGCTGATTGTCCCTTTAGTTTAATCACCAAATACTGACATGCTTTATTAATTTTTATATAATATTTGACTTTTTTAACATGTCTTCACTTTCCATTTAAGTATGTACTTCAGTTTGTCATTTAGTTAGTGTTTAGAAAAGCTGCGCTGAAAAGACACAAGGCGAGGCGGGCAGCAAAACAACAGCGCTTTTTGTGATATTAATAAAGAAACAATAAATTATTTGTTTTATGAAAATATATACAGTAACTTTTACAACATTTCCTGTCCATAAACAGTTAGGAAAACACCAAATAGTCTTTTTGGGGAGTAATCTCAATTGATTGAATTGTTTGATTTAGTTAATAAAGTTTTATAGATACTTGAAAAATGTGTATGTTCAAAGGAACAGCTTTTTAAAAATCAAAACCCTCCTTATATGTGTCATAAAGACATTTGCTTGTATTCTACCTGACTTAAATTCATGAAAAGTTAAAGTGCTAGAACAAATTCCACTTTTGTTCATGATAATATGTTGTATTAGAAACCCTAGTTTTAGATTATTTGCATTTTTCCTCTTTTACTTCTTTTTTTCCTTAATGTTTGAGGGGGGGGAAAGGAGCGGTGAGCTCCCACTTATTCCTTGGTGGTTGCTAATAAAGTCTGGTAGTATTTAGATCACTTTTTGGCTGGAAAACAGCGATTTTATCTGGCAACACTGACTGCAGCTCAGAAATTCAGAGAGGATCTGGATCCACACAAGCTTCATAACTGTTCTGCAGATGTTCACATTAGGTGTACACGCCAGACTGGATTAGGTCTAAAGAACCAATTCTGTTTAAGGCTTCTTCTCAGTCTCCACGTCAACAGAAAACCCGGTTATTGACCCACTATGACGAGTCTGAGCACATGAGCCTCAACTCATCACCTGACCACAACATCATCTAAGTATAGAGTGGGATTTGTTCTCATAATCTTTGAGATTAACCTGACAGAGAGCGATGTCCTCCACTGCCTACTGCACACAGTTATAGGTCTTTGACCTGCTGGATTAGTCCTGATTTACCAGCTGCAGGTACTGACTCACCTGCCTGAAGGAAAAAAGCCTCCCCTACAGGCTTTACTGAATAATTCAGCTTAGTTAGAAAAGAAGGTCACACTTTGGTGTTTGCCTCACAAATATTTTCCTTATTTTGTTTCGTCTTAACAGTAAATGGAATTAAGACTCGTATTGACTCATTTTCTCGTCTTGTTGAGTGTTTTGCTTTTAAATTTTGTCTTATATCAGGAAAGAAACATGTACAAACTGCAACAGAGCCGATGTGTCCACACCTGACTCGGAGATGTTGTCCCAGAAGGGGGAGTGGAAGGCATACTCGGCCCTCATGATCTTTGAAAATAGCCGAGTCTCGTTCTCTTCGAAGAAGGGAGGATATCCACAGAGCCTGCAGACATGGGAGCACAGCAGGTCCAATCAGACAGAGCAACACCCCTCATTCTGAAACACATCTGGGCCTTCATCTGATTCAGAAGAATGTCTGCAGCTTTTTATCCTCACAGATCCACTGATTCAGCACTTTAGTGATGAAATGTCAACTTTTCACAAAGTCCAAGCTGGGCTTAACTAACTAATGCTCTGAATGTGCTGATCATCTTCATCTTCTGTGTCTGGTTCTAAACTTGTATTTTGCCCCTCTGCTCTGTGATGTGTTTCTACGTGTATAAAAAAGCTTCATGTTAATGATGGAGGAACAATCAGGACTCACAGGATGTAGGAGATGACTCCAATGGACCAGCAGTCCACCGCTTTGCTGTACGGTTTCTGAGCCAAAACCTCTGGAGCTAAAATGAATGAAAAGAAGCTTCATGAGTGTAATGATAGAAACCTTAGTATACCTGGAACCAAACAAATCAGTGTGCTTCATTGGTGGAAGGGTTAGCTGACTGGATGAGTCAGCATGGGTCTAAATTCCTCCTTTCATTTGGCTGGTTCACAGCAGAAAAACAGCTGAGCTTCAGTTTGTTACCACAGATGAGGCATGTTTTTTGATTGTTTTTAGTCGTAATTACAAAAAATGAACAAACTTGTTTTATTCCATGATTTATACTTGTCCTTTGATAAACAAATAACAGCAATTATCTCCTATCTTTAAATTTAAAAGCATTTTTTCACTGGTTTTAGAAAAAAAAATAGCTGATGATCATTGTAGTTGTGAGGTTAAAAAATCTCTTTAGTGTAAGGTATTCAAGTTATAAACTGGCTAAATGGATAAAAATAAAAGTATTTGGTCTCACGTCAAACATTTGAAACATTTGATTGGCACAGCCTGCTTTCAAGTGTTAGGGGCGTGGACTTCCAACAAGCCCACGTCTGATTGGCTAAAGTGGTTTCCATAGAAATGCTGACTCAGACTGACTTGGACCAATCGCTGCTTACTGACTTCAACATGGTGGCATCCACAAGGCAAAAAAAAATGTCAACTGAATTGACTTCATTTCACTGGAGCAGGAAGTAAATCTTTTTCTAAGGATGACATCACACTCACTCTGTCTAGCTCTTATATGCAGTCAATGCCGGCGCTCTCACTCTCTCCTCTGATTTTTTTCAGTGTACTACTAATGTTCTTGAATGTAGTGCAGTTGCCATCACAACAAGCCTTAAGGAGCAGAGTTGTGCTCAATCTGTAGCCGGAAGCGGAAATTTCGTAACTTTAGTCAGTTGCGTGAGCTGAAATTTCTTCAACTTTAGGAAACCCTTTCAAAATTATATTTTTAAACCCTTTTCAGAACTATCAGGTTTCAAGCTTTTGAATGTCAATAAACTATTACTGCTTAGCAGTTTAGTGTGCAAGATGAGCTTCAAACGTCAATCATTTTATTTCTTTCAACTCAATAATAATAATAATAATAATAATAATGGATTAGATTTATCTGCGCTTTTCAGGACACTCAAAGTGCTTACGTTGTGTATCCATTATTCATTCACACCTCATTCATACTTGGTGATGGTAAGCTACTACTGTAGCCACAGCTGCCCTGGGGCAGGCTGACAATATCAATATAAAAAGGTGTTCAAACGAGACAGGTTTACCTCCAGAGAAAAAGCGGGTGAAATCAGCTGATCAGAGCAGACGAAACGCAGTATTTTTCTCTGTGACAGAGAGTGCCACAGAGAAAAATAAATGCAAAAGGGTTGATAAAAAAGAGAAGAAACAGGAAAAAAGCTTAAAGGCTTAAAACGGGGGTTTCGGGCTCCAGCAGGGGGAGTGTCTTCTGCCTATTAATTTTCCTTTTGTTTTAACCCAATTTATGTGGTTTTAATTTGACATTTAAGGTCACATGGCAGTTACAGCACTCACCAACATATCCTGGAGTGCCACACGCCGTAGACATGACGCCATGCTCCAGAGTCTTGGACAGACCAAAGTCGCTCACCATGATCTTGGCATTCTCGTCCGTGCTGAAGTACAGCAGGTTCTCAGGCTGTCGGACATGAACAGGAAGACATCATCAGTCTGTGTTCTACCTGCAGAAACTCTGACGGATCCCTCCAGTTGTGAGTGTTACCTTCAGGTCCCTGTGGACGATGCTGTTCTGGTGCAGGTAGCTGACAGCCTGCAGCACCTGTTTGATCACTCTGCTGGCGTCTTTCTCCGTGTACACCCCCTTATCCAAAATGCGATCAAACAACTCCCCGCCTGAGACCCTGCACATGCAGAAACAGAAGTGTGACATCACTGCTCAGTCAAGCAAACCTCTGAACAAGACAGGAAGCAGCATTCACTCACAGCTGCATGACCAGGTAGTAATGTGTGCGGCTCTCGTAGAAGTCCTCCAGCCCCACCACGTTCTCGTGCTTTATCCTGAAACACAGACAGAAGCTCCACAGCTGAGCAAGTGTTCAACTCCGCTTCACCCAGAACGGGGTTCGAAGCAGAACATGCTTGAGGGAGAGCTTCACCTCCTCAGGACGTTGATTTCATTCTCCAGGTTGCTGTGAGCCAGGTGCTTCTTCTTTAGACACTTCAGGGCAAAGAGACGACCCGTTTTCTTCTCCCTCACCATGAAGACCTCTGAGAAGGAGCCCCTGCACACAGAGGAGGAGGCGTTAATGGACAGAACTCATGTCCTCCACCTTTAACAGACATGATGGCTCCCCTCATCTTCTTCAGAGGTGATGTCCATCATTTAAGACCACATGAGCACCCAAAGAACGTTCACTCCTACAGACACAGCTTTGAAAGATGCAGTAGAGCGAAAAACTCAAAACTAAAGGAGCTGTTGTTAGCTTATATGATTCTGTTCCTACTGGCCTCAGGTTTCTAGCTAACTTTAACGACTGTGTGCCACTTGTGTTTTTTGAGCAGTTTCTGCTTCACCTGAGAGAAGAAGGAGGTAATCCCCCAAACGTTCGTGGTCAGGAGACCTGTCCACATGCTAACTGCCTCAGAAATAGCACTCTGGAGTCAGAACGGGCAACACGTTCAGCTCTGGCAGGTTTAAGAGTGAAGGAATCGCCTCCGACACTTTCTGCGTCAACGCCTACCACAGCCCGGCTCTGATCCAGGCAGACGCCATGCTAATCCTCTAACGAAGTGGTGCTAGGATGTTCCTGAAGCCTCCTCTGACATAAGCAGACACACAAACACACACCTGACTCGCACACAGCCAGGACTAAAGCTGCTTTCACACTCCATCAGTTACCACAAAAGCTGCTTGTTGCCATTTTTATACAACAAAATTGGTTAAGTTAAAATTTAATAAACCAAAATTTAGAATATAAAGGTCCTGCAGTGGGCAGGATTATTCCTTTATAATTACAACTGTTTTAATCCATATCCTGATGTTACAACCGGCTAAAGTCCTGGAATCTGTATTCTGCCTTTGGATTTGTAATTGGGACGTTTCCATAACATTTTAGAAGAGTAGAAGATATACGACCTCAATTGGTGTAATGATTTTGAAAATAAACATTACTTTTTGTTTTACTGTTACTTGTACTTTGACCAAAAGGCCGTATCTTTTTGATACATTATCTGATGTATCTGTTTCAGATAAAAATGTACTTAATAGTTTTTCTATCTTTTGCATAAGAGGTCTTAATATTTTAGATATTTGGCAATTCTATGTCTGGATCTTATCTTACTGGAGAAGAAAATGCAGATATAAAAGTAAGATCTTTAGTTGTTGAAGTCGGTTCTGCTGCTGCTAAAAGAGAACATTTTGCTGCTGAAGGGGTCTCTGCAGATACTAACGAAGGATTTCAGCTGCAGAATGAGACTGCAGCTGGTGAAAGGGGACCTGCAGCTGCTGAAGAAGAACTTTAGGAGCTGAAGGAGGTTCTGCAGATACTAGCGAAAGGAGGCTCTGCAGATGCAGAAGGAGACTGTAGCTCCTGAAAGGGGGCCTGCAGTTGAAGCTGAAAGAAGTTCTCAAGCTGCAGAAGAAGACTATGGCTGCTGAAAGAGAATCTTCGGGAGCTGAAGGAGGTTATGCAGCAACTAAAAGGGTTTGCATTTAATGAATGGGGTTCTGCAACTGCAGAAGGAGACTCTACGGCTGGTGAGGAAGACGTGCAGAAAGATCTGCAGCTGTTGAAGGAGGATCTGGAGCTGCTGGAATAGGATCTGCAGCAACTCAAGGAAAAGATTGAGCTAATTTGGATTTTTCCCCCTCTTTTTATCTCTTAACTTCTGTCACTGGGAGGCAGTGTGTTTCACAGCTGTAACCCTGCATGAACTTGGGGGGGGCAGAGTAAAATGTGAATGAATGTTTCAGAAATGAAGATTTATCCACAACACAAGAACTGATTTTGTTTATATCCTAAAAACATCAGAATTGAGTAGATGCTCAGTTTGGTTGATACAAGTGGACCTGACAGATTACAAAGCATCTATAAACATCAATCCCATCTGCAGCATGAAATTCTTCCGCTAATAATGAAGCAGCCCTCATAGAGGACAGGCAAATGGGAAGCGTTCATCCATCTGTGGCCTCAGGAGCAGATAACTCCTCCTGGATGAGAGGGCCCATTGATAAAAACAGTTCCTGGGAGGAGATAACAGGGATTATCCTCCTGAGAGCTAATCTCAGCTGGGTCATTGCAGCATGCAGAGCTGCGCCTCAGCGTCATATTCTCAATCCAACCGAGTCTGAGCTGCAGCCGTTTCTGAACAACACTGAGGCTTCTGGGAAAACAAATCAGATCTACGCTTCATTCACATCAGAGGAAGACTTGTGTCCAGGACAGAAAAAGCCACAGCAGTTTGTTGTACTCCACATCAGAGCTTGAAATGCTTCTTTGTGACACAAAAAAATCCAAAATGATGGTTTGAATGGTGTACAGATGACACCTGTGAGCCAGCTGTGGTGTACCACAGGGCTCTGTGCTTGGTCCACTCCTTTTTTAACCAGTATTTTATCATTCTGATAATAGTTAGCTATTCTTGTGTACCTAACCTGATGATGTCAAGACTTTGAGCATGTCTTAAAGATTTATAGGCTTGGATAAGTTCTGACCCTCTTTTACTTTGGACCAAAGAGCTGCAGGATTCACTCACTTCATACTTAATGCATCATGGTTACACATTTTCAACGCTCTTCTCTTTCAGACTATAGGTTTTTTGGTTGATTCAAAATCTTCTC
The DNA here is from genome assembly GCF_002922805.2 of Oryzias melastigma. NCBI lineage: Eukaryota > Metazoa > Chordata > Actinopteri > Beloniformes > Adrianichthyidae > Oryzias > Oryzias melastigma. Next base: position 14,396,700 of record NC_050516.1, on the reverse strand, counting down.
ATTCTTGAACAGAGGAAGTGCCTTCTGCTGTAGGCTCTCCTGTGGTTCAGATGGTTGTTCTTACTGGTTCTGGTCTTTTCAGAGTCGTTTGGCTCCACTGGGTCAAACTATTTAGTCAAACTTTACTTGAAAAAGAATTACAATTCTAACTGGATTTCTCAAAGAGTATACAGTAAGTTTTAAGTGTTCATCTGCAGAACTCACGAGCCCATTTTTCCTTCGAAGTCGAAGACATCCTTGATGTTACTGGTGCTCTTCTTCCAGCTGCAGGAGATCTCCTTGCGCCCCATCTTAACTCCAACTTGGCTGTAGATTCTGGAGGTCATGGAGGGACAGAAAGAAGATCTGATTTTAAAGTTAAACTCAAAGACCTATTATTTGTTTCACATCTACGTGTGGAAAAATTGCTCTCCACATTTGCCCCATCCCTTGGGGGAGTGGCAAGCTGCAGACACAGCTGCACTCAGGAACCATATGGTGGTTTAACCTCCAATCCAACCCCTTAATGGTGAGTGTCAAACAGGGAGATATTGGGTCTCATTTTTAGTCGTTGGTATTACTCACGATCTTCCAGTCTCAGAGCAGACACTCTACCCCAAGTAGTGAAAAACTGGTATTCATCTCTGGGCTGAATTTCTGTCCACATCTTCAACCACAGTTTTGGATGTTTCAGCTAAATCAATGAGATGTTTCATGACACAATTGAAATGCATTCAAAGGCTTCCTGGAACGTCAGGTGATCTAAGTGTGCCAGAAGAGGTCTGAAGTCAAAGTTTGATTGGATGATGAGGTTCTGGATTCAGGATTCTTCTGCTCTGCTTACATAAACAAGTAAAGCCCATTTGTGCCGATCCCTTACACGGGTTTTAAAAGCGTCCAGGATTACACAGATAATCTTCCAAGGTGCGCTCATGTTTCTCATATTATATACAGCTTCCCTTAAAGGGATTAATCTGGGTCATTCTTCAGTTCTGGACCCAAATGTCCTTCAGTTCCATCAGAATCAGGAAAACATTCTGTACTCTCAAACAGTAAAAATCAAACTAGTGATGCTCCTTCCTCACTAAATGTTCATTTATTTGGTAAAAACTGAGTCTACCATTCACAATTTTGGTTTAAAGAACCTCTGAGAAGCTGCACGGGTTTTGAGAAATCAGAGAAAGAAGATAAAATAATGAGAAACTGCTGATATTTCTCACCCCTAAACACAGCTGAAGAGTTACACACAAACACTTGAGAATGTGAAGACAACATTAACAACCAGAGAACAACACAAAACCATCAAGAATCCTTTCACACACGCAATATTTTCTGTCTCTAGTTTAGTTTTCTTACCTGGGGAACGCTGGTACGGTCCTGCTGAACGGTGCGCGCCTGTGAATGACTTTGCAGGTGCCTCGCGGATGTTCACGCAGTGGGCGGAGCTTCGCCCATTCATCTAAAAGCGTCGTGATGCGTTTAAGGACAAACGGGTAAAACCTACATAGAGACCATACAGACCTACATAAAAAAAGAAAGAATACTATAAAACTTTGCAGTTCAGGGTAAATAAATTAATGCTGTCCAGTTAATTAAAATTTTACTCTTTAGAGTAGTTTTTCAGCACCAAGTACTTATACTTGTTGGCAACTTTATTGGGTGTTTTCATTCATTTACATTTATTTTGAGGGAGCATTTTGTTTATTTTATTGTAAGGTTACATTTGGCAGACTTATTTTTCTCAAATCTTTAGGAGAAATTTATTTTACCTTTATTTTACCAGGAAACCCTATTGAGATTTAATCTCTGTATGTCCATAATAAACAGGAGGGGGACTTTATGTTGCTTAAAATGAGGATTTCAAACAGTAAATCTCACCTTATAGTTACGTTATGACTTTACAACCAATAAGCTTATAAACGCTCCAACAAATCACCAAAGTAGTATGTGATGAGCAAAGAAGCATGTTTTGGGACATAAAATTCAATGCAACTGGAAAATAGAAAAAACAGAATGCAACATCTTTCATGATAAAAGCATAGTTTAAATACTGGTTATACCCAACACATTTGTTTGGAGTTAAGATATTTATTGCAGACAGCTGTTTCCAAAGGGACTGCAACCAATAAGAGAAAGTTTTTTTTTTTTAAGTAAAATTTCAATTTTTAATTTTAGTATAATTTACACATTAAAAAATGAAAGCATACTTAATCTTTCACAAAGGTACTGGAAAGGCTTTTTAATGTTTATATTATTAAAATAGGCATTCACATTTTAAAGCACATCTTATTTTACTTGTGAAAAAAATATGCACACTACACTCTTCTCTGCATGTGTTTGTGTTTTTGCACACGCTAGCATGTACCTTTGTGTATCTGCATGTGAGAGTCTTTGTATGTTAGCATGTGTCTTCATGCACCTGTGTGTCTGCACGTTAGCATGTGCCTGTGTTTACCTGCATGTCTGCATGTTAGCATCTGCCTGTGTTTACCTGCGTATGTCTGCACGTTAGCATGTGTCTGTGTGCACCTGTGTGTCTGCATGTCACTCCGTTTACTTGTGCATGAGTGTGCATGTGTATGTGCAGCTCCCATTTGAGGACGGATTATTGGGGAGATTACAACGAGTCAGCAGCTGCAGGCCAGGAAGAAGCATCAAATCCTAATTAGATTAAAGAAAACTGTAAAGACAAACTAGTTTCTGTCCAGCTGTGGGGCTGAACATATGAAGCAGGTAATCCTGAGGATCTACTACAACCTATTCACTGAAACTGACATTCACGTGCATGTGCACATGCACACCCAGCTTCGTGGTTAGATTATGCAAGCAAGAAGGACCACATGTGTGAGGTTACAGAACTGAACACAAAAGCTTGATGGAGTTAAGATCTTTGTGGACGGGTTCAAACACAGGGCTGGAGGCCATCAAGGAATCCCAAAACCAGACAGTTTATGAGTAGTTTATCTGATGATTGTTCGTGATCATCTTTCTGGACTTACAGGATTTGAGCATCATACTTTAAACTACGTCTATTAGAGTTAAAACTTGTGTCACATCAACTTTCTCCATGAAGTTCAAAATAATTCAGAAATCAAGATGCTGTTCATGACTTTATGAACTGAAGTCAGAAAATAAAGTTATTTATTTTTCATTCACAACCCAGATTACCAATATTTAGTTATTTATCTGCTTCCAGAAAAAAAATCTTAAACCCTCAATGTGAAAATAAAAATGAATTATGTTCCCTCGCAACCACAATCATTCTATTTCTGTCAGGATTTGTCTGTGAGGTTCTGCAGAACATTTGAAAGAATCTGCACCTACTTGTGTCTTTTGACATTTTTATGAGGTCACACTTTTAAGTCGCCCACTTCAATTTAGAGATTATGGACACCACGCTGACAGCTTCAAGAAAACTTGGTGAAAACATTTAAAAATTAAAGCACTTATTTATTTATAGACACTTGACAAATTCAAGCTTTTTGTGTAAAACGTCGTCCGTCATGGCTGCAGCGTTCCTCAGTGTCCCAGAAGCCCCGTTCCTGCAGACAGAAGAGGCTGTCAGTTAAGCAGAGGGCAGACACGTTTGCATGGATGCGATCATTGGACCTCACCTTTGAACCCCTCCTCTGGGAGCCTCACTGTGGAGGAAGCAGAGAACGTCAGTGGAACCTCCAGGATTCAAGAGCGTCTGCAAAGTGATGACTTACCTTGATAGGCGTCATCCATGGCGGCGTAATCTGCGATGGGCTCGTCAGCCTGGTGAGCACACAGTCATGAGTGTTGATAGGACTACTGGACACAGAAACCACTCCCCCAACACCACTGATGTCAAACCTTTAAGCATATGATGCTCTCTGGGACAACGCCTAGACTGCCTAGTGTGGCCGAGTCATCCGTCAGGCTCTTCCCATCAATGGAGAGGTTTTGGTCAAACGGTGCCACGGAGAAGGCGTGCATGATCTGCAGCGACACACGGAGTCAGAGCTGCTCACTCAGACAGTTACCTGCAGAACTCCTCCCCTTTACCTGTATCTTCAGCTCCTTTAGCGTCTGATTGGCTGATACAATCAGTGCTTTCTCCCCTCGCAGTTTCCGATGTCGAGTGCTCCTCCTGATCCCGCCCACTTTGGCTGAGGTGGTCACAGGAGGAGGCGCAGGTGCTGCGGTGCCGTCGGCCAGCCTCAGACGCTTCGCCCCGTCCTGAGACTGAAGCAGGGACGACTGTGAGAAACAGAGCACAGAGAAGACAGCGGCTGAGTAGTCAGGCGGCTGAACCCGCGTGGGATTCCACGCCCCTTTAGAGTCATTAAAAATGTTGTTAACAGATCAGCACACGTCAGAACTGGGGTTATTTCTGCAGACTGAGAAAAACCCACACGCAGCTGTCACATGGGTAGACAGGTCGTGACGCACCTGACCAAAGTCTGGGTCTTCGCCTCCTTCCACCTTCATATGCTCCTCCCGCTCCTCCTCAGCCTCGGAGCTGCTGGCGTTCATTTCTGGAGTCATGTCCTTTACCATCTATGCAGAGATGGAAGCAGCGGGTTAAACTATGACCTTTACACACAGTGAGTGCTCGGAGCACCGCCTCACCCTGGCGTCCTCCAGGACTTTGCGGATGTAGATGGTGGCTTGATTATACTCTCTGAGGTCCTTCTGCTGCTGGAACAAAAAGCTCTCCCTGCAGTCCCAGCACAGCTCTGATCACACAAATGGACAGAAAAACCAGAGTCTGTCAGGACTCCGAGGACGCCTCTTAATCCATCATATTCCTTTGATTGATCCCTGATCAGCATTATATGTGTTTCATTTCTAAAGACCACTTTATTCAGAATATTCTCAGAGATGCCGAACCAGGAACCAAAACATAAACCCATATTCTAAAGAAGCTCATTCGACTTCTTACATATTTTTTTTTTATAAGGAGCAAAGATGAGCTTCTGACAGCTTCAATGCTCTCCAGATATTCAGCGGATCAAAGCAGAAATAAAGATGCCGCTCAGATCAGGAGCTGCAGTTACCGGGCTGGGTGGTGTACTGGGGGGTGGAGCCCTCTGTGCTCTCTCGGAGGCAGTGGATGGATATGGCCTGATCCACGATGAAGAGTCTGCTGATGACTTCCCACTCGCTGGGCCAGAGCAGAGCTATACTGTGCCAGACAGACAGCGCAACATGAGAGCGCAGCAGCAACACCTCACTGTGTATAAGTGTTACAACACATCCAAAGCTACATTTTCAAGATTGTTCAAAGACTTACTCCAAGAAAAAACTGTGTGCTTGGTGTTAGATCACTAGGAACACTTTTAAAATAGATTAAAAATGATTGGAGTGGGACTTTAAGATCTAAATGTCTGATGGAGTCATAAAGAGCTGCTTCATCTCTTATAGGAGGGGGGATAAAAATACATTTAGATTAGGGCTGGGCGATATGACGATAAAAAAC
>NC_050516.1:14351681-14391164 GCF_002922805.2 Oryzias melastigma | reverse complement strand
CTTTGCCATATCGCCCAGCCCTAATTTAGATAGTTAGAATTCACAGAGATTTGTTGTTTTAGTGCTACAGGGGAAGCTACATGCAGTGATCCTGGACCCTGAAACCCTTTTTCCCATCATCACTCAAAAACAGAGAACAGGAAGCTCTGAACTCACTGCTGTGCCTCGCCGCTGATCAACGAGTCGTAGGTGAACATGAACCCCCCATGAGGGCACAGCAGGAGGCTGTTCCCCACATTAGACACTGGAGAAGATTTGGTGGGCCTCCTGCAGAACACACACAGCTATAAGATCAGAACTTTACTCCTGAAGATTGGAGAAGAACGTTGAGCTAAAGAAAACAAACCTGATGAACTTCCTCCACTCCTCCACGAAGAACAGAGGAACCACATACAGAACATCCGTGTTCTGAGGAAACAAACCCAAGTCAGAGGAAAGCTCTCAGAAAAGGAACAGAGACATTGTTTGGTTCTGACCTGAGGCCACTTTGAGAGCATGGGCCGGTTCTTCTCATGGAAAAGGTTGAGCAGCTGGTTCTTCTGGTCAAGCGCCATCATCTTACTGACAGCCTCATTGTCCTTCTCCTCCTGCTCCAACGTCTGGACACAAAGAGGAGGCGACAGCCTTCAGCCTGCTTCACCGACTGATTGTTTTGCTTTCATAACATTGATATCTAAAAACCAAAACTGAATCGGAACAAATCTAAAATAATTCAAAGCGAGCTGAAAATTTTACACAAATGTATAAGTTACCATGTCATATTTTACAATCAAACATTTTTCAAGAACATCTGATGCATCAACGTATGTCTATTCACGGGAAATGTATGCTTCTGCTCTAAAGTGAGTATCTTTTAAGAATATCTGGGGATTTGCAAGATCTTAGGTTGATAGTTTGTTTCATGACACCTTCCTTCTAAGTTTAGTTGATCCTGAAAGCTCCTACAAAGTCAGAGAAAGAGACCGAAACTGTTCCCTCACCAGACACTGTCGACAGGGCTCCTGCTTCTCCGTGAACTCTGGCGCTTTGGGGAAGTACTCTCGAAGCTTGGACCACACTTCAGGAGAGACCAGCTTCCGCTCAGCCTCCAGAATGCAAAGGCCTCCTGGGGAGGAACAGGAGGTTTGAGACGCACGTTCCTGTTACAAAGGCACAAAGGTCTCAGTGGAGGCGAGCAGCAGAAATACCGTGACTGCAGAGGATGTCCTCATTAAAGGTCTTCATCTCCTCCTCAGTGTTTCCCGACAGCTCTGAACTGAACTCTGCAAGGAAAAACGAATCATGTCAGAGCATTCTCAATTACAGGAACTGAAGAGTCTCAAACTGTCTAATCATCAGCTGAAAGCATCAGAAGAGCAGCTCGTCATCCATCAGTTGGGTAGCCTTTAGCTTAAATTATCAGACAGATGACGAGCGGTATCTTGGTCTCCTTCACCTCTTCTTGACCAAAGTAGCTCCAACACCATGAAGATTGTCCTCCACTGACATCACTCACACTTCATTCAACTTGGTTTAGATCACCTCTCATGTTGGTCACATCTCTTCACTGTTGCTTCAGGTTCTCCATCCTTTTCATTCTTCACCAATTACCCTTTAGCAACGGGGCAGAGTTCCGACATCAAGTTTTATATGGATTTGTTTGTGCAATTTATAGTTCAATTAATGAAATATTGATACTTTTGTTAAGTTAAAAGACACAGTTTTCCACATAACTAGCAGTGTTAGGTGAAAATGAAGCATGTTATCTGCTTTCAGCATAAGATTGTGCTGAAAACACAATAAAAAGAGACCAGCTTGACCTCCATGCCTGATGAGGTCATCACCTTTCACATGATCAATACGATCACATTTTGTCAAGATTTTTAGGGACTTATTTTGTTTGTTTTCAATATTAGGAACGACAGGAAAGCAGCAATACATGAATTATGATCATACAAAGGAGGCTTCTTTCTTTTATGAAGTTATTTCATAATAAAAGTGCTCCATTGCTCCATCTAAACCCGTTCTTTTCATACGTTTCCCCATTCAAACATGTGACGTGTGAGAAGTGTAGCTGACAAACAGTAGAAATACCAGACACAGATAATGCATGTACACTTATACTGACAGAATCATTTTACAACTTTGAAACTCGTCCAACCTTGAAATCAATATAAATGCTAATTATAGGGATAGTAGATAATGAGTTTTATTTGGTGAAAAGCTGCCCTGCAGTTGTACACACAGTAGAAAAGAAACAAAAACTAGTTATAAACAGAACAAGGTCACAGCATCATCTGCCTCTGCAGCATCACTTCTGTCAATCAGCCTTTCCTCCACTTTCCCCCTGGAGGTGTATCAGAGGAACAGACCATGAGATTTATTCTTCAGCTTCAAACTCCAATGCTCCCTCAATGCTTCCTGCCTGTGAGTCTAACCAGACACAGGAGTCTGAGCACACTGACCTTTGATGTTGTTAGTGTGTGGTCCCTGCCCGTTGGTCTGGCCATCGCTGAGTTTGCCTTCGTGCTCGTCTTCTTCCAGCTGCTCCAAAGCCAGCTGCCTCCAGCTTCTCAGGGAAGCTTTGCCCACCCAGTAGCCCTCCCCACTGAGACAAGATCACACACAGACGTTTAAAAAAGGGTCTTTTAACTCAACTCCATTGAAGCAGCTGCACTAAAAAGAGGCTGGGTTTACCTGAGCGAGCGTTTCACTAGGTTGGACACCTCCTTAAAGTCTTCATTGAGCTGGTTTTTGAGCCGCAGGACTCGGCATCTCCAGCTGACACAGTCTCTGCACAGAGACGAGCCTGCACAAACACAAGTGTTACATTTAGGAGAATATTACTGCAAACTACAGAACTATTATACTAGGAAAAGAGTACATGTAAACCACAAAAGCATATCTAGAGTTTTTTTTTCATAAAAACATTAAAAATAAATCAAATTTGCTCACATACATACAGCTGCTGATAAAAATGTGCTTCCATGAACTGATCGACATTAACACCCAAGTACAGTTTTTCTTTTTTTTAACTTGAGGTACCAGGACAGTTATACGAAGACAAAGAAACATAGAAGCCTTGCTGACTTTCACAGTGACCGAAAGTGTAGATCTGAAGAAACTCCTACTAACCATCCAGCCTGGGCCCCCCGCCATATCGCCTGTAGAGCAGATCTGCGGCCTGCAGGGACACCCTCTTGCAGTCCCCCACCTTGTCTGGGTGCAGTTTTCCGTGAGTACACAGGAAGAGGGAGGTGTCGATCTCCTTTGTGGCGGTGGAGTCATCCAGCCACTTCTTCAGCCAGTCCAGAGGAATGAACTCGTACTGTTCACCTACGAGGAGGGGGGGGGGAGGGGCATCGTTAGTTTTTTAACGGATTCAAGACTTCCCTACAGTAAACATTTGAGGAACAGTTTTACCAACCATCTCTTGCGGGCAAAAGCTCGTACAGCTCTTTCACCTCTTCGTGCTTCGCCTTGCCTTTGTCCACGCTCTGCTTCCGCATGTCGGACATCTCCATGCACCATTCCTCAAACCTGTGGTTGTCTCGGTCCACCAGCCTCTGAAGGAAGGCTGGATCGACACACAGGAGGACCGTCACAATGCAGCTTCCTTATTTACATTCTCGTCTGACCCTTTTGACTCACCTGGCACCTCAACACTGGTCTCGGAGGGCTCCAGGTGCTCCTCCGCCTGGACCTTATACACCAGCATGTAGGCGTTTCTGGAGCAGTGGTAGCCTTTGCTGCACTTTGGCTTCCGTGACTGAGATTTCACCGCCTCAGCTGCATGAGATGGACACCGGCAGGAAAAAAAAAAAAAACATGTAAAATGGCAATCCTGTTTGCCCACTTGACATATCTGGACATCCTAACTGAGTTTAGCTTCATTACAAGAGGACAGCCATTTATTCAAAGACTGTTTGCATTTATTTAGCTACCCAGCTTAACCTCAAACAAGAATTCATTTGGTAAAGGCTTTTTGCTAAAGACGATTTCTCCAAAAAAAACAAAACCATTACAAAGTTATGATAGATAAAAGAAGAGTTTCATGTTAGGAGGAAACCTGGTTCATTTAGTTTCCGTGGTAATCAAGCTGTCCTCAGGAACAATTACTAAGGTCACACAAACACACCTCGCCTTCAAAGAACTGCTCACCAATGTCTTCCTCAATACCAAGCTGCAGCTTCTTCCCCTCCATCTTTTCAATTTCCTCATCATTGAATTTGTACCAGTCACCGGTCAGAGCGTCCTTCACATGGGCGATGTAGTGTCCCGAGTACGCACTGATGCCCCGATGGATCAGCACTGCGCTCAGTTCATACACACTCTTCTGTCCTGCAGAAACACACAAACACAACCTTCATTATTCTCGTGAGAGCAACAGGTTTAAATCAGCTATGAAAATAGATGCAAACAGATTCTAAAGCACATTTACACTTAAAAATAAAAAATTTTCTCACAGCAAAGTACATGTACATTTAAGGCTAAAGGCTGTGAAAAAATGTTACAAAAATCAGTGAAAATGCAAACACTCAGCATGCATGATATGACATTTTTGGATACATATTTTAGAGCACAAATTATTGGATTTTATATTTAAATTATATTTTAAAACATAACAAGTCTGTCCTGCTGTAGAGTTGACAATGAGTTTGTGATATTACACGACTTATCACCCAAAACCAGACCAGCCACATGCAAAGACATGGCAGATGGGTGACACTCCAGAACCGAGGTTGTGGGACTTATTTTAAAAAAAAAAGTACCTGGTCTTGCCTCCAGGAAAGGCTCCATATCCAGCTGCTCAGGAAAACTGATGAAGGTGTTGAGCTTCTTCTTATGACCGGTTTGTCTGTGGAAAATGGCAAAGATGCTTGATCACACTATCAAACCTCCATCATCATCATCATCATGGACCTGAGCCGTGCTCTCAGCTCGAATGACGGACCTGTCAAAGACGAAGCGCATGAGCTGCAGGTTCAGGGTCGGAGGAAGGCTGTTCAGCTTGATCCTGCGGGTAGCGTTCTGTTTACTCTGACAGCTCTCGCAGAAGTAACGGTTCTCCCCATCCAGCTTCTCCTCCTGTAGGTGTGGAGATGGTAACCATGGTGACAAGACATCAAATAGGTCAAGAAAAGGACACACTTCACCTCATCTTCAGTAAGACTAGAGGCAGAGAGGAGCGTGGTGTGGTAGATATGTGGTGTTGATGTTTCATGTGAAATATCAGCTGATATGAAGATGAGAACAGACGCAGGCAGCTGTGAGGACGCCTGAATGTGGCGAGGAGGCCCTCAAGCCGGAGGAGCCGTTTTGTGTGACTCACATTCTGGAAACAGTGATGATGAACTACAACAGGTACATGAGTTTTTTAGCTGATTGTATTTCTGAATCTAAACCCGTCTGATTGGATAATTGTGGTAATGTGATTAGTCATTGAGTGTGTGGTGGGAAAAGCGGGAGGCATTCTAGACTCACCTTGAGGAACTCTGTAATACACTCCGTCAGGTTCTTGTGTCCCTGGATGTTGAGCTCCAGCTCATAGAAACGAGACGGCAGCGCTGACGACCGTCCACACTGATCACACCTGCAGGGCAGATAGTAGATCAGCAACTTTCCTGAAGCTGCCGGATATCTGAGGGAACTAAATGTGGCCACGTCCAGTTTTCTGATTAACTTTCAGATGTTGGCGGTATGTCTTTGGGACCTGCTAAGGGCACTGTTTTTGGTGCATTCATACCACGCCCTCCTTGTGTATTTCTGGACACCCCCAGTTTGTCAACTGCTCACTTTATCCAGAACAGACAGTCCTAGTTTTGGGGATCTTTTGAAAATGATTTACAAGCATTTAACAGATTTACAGCATAACTGAACTGAGTCCACGGGAGCAGCTGCTGATCATTTCTTCCATAAATGAAGAACTGCGGTGCATTCAGCTTCTGACGTCCGCTCTGTAAAAACTCACTCAGTCACATAGAAGAACTGGCCGCAGAACTGCTGCTGGATCACATTCTGAAGGTTAGGGTTCTTCTGCTTGGACAACGTGTCCTCCAACAGAGACAAGAAAAGCTTTGAAAACTCCTGAGCATCCTGAAAACAAAAGATCAGAAGATCAGAGATGGCACAGGAAGAACCGTACAGTAACTTCTATCATATGTAAAGTAAAGGAAAAAAAACTTCAAGAGAACCAATGAAAATGTTTATTTCTCATTAAATTAAAGGTTTTAGAATGAGTTTTGTGTTTCCCTGTACCTACTTTTTTTAAGTAACATCATTGAGTATTTTTCAGCTAAACTTGTTGCTAATTTATAAATCAGTCCAGTCTATGAACTACTCAATGCCTCATCTCTGAAGGCAGATAGATTTAATGTTAATGGAAAAAAAAAGTTTTTGCTTTTATGAAAATGATTCCTTTTTTCCCCCTTATCATAGGTGAATCATCATCTTTCATCTTTTTACTCAGTCATCCAGATCTGTTTTGGTTATCTGATGAGGAAATTCTGTGCTGAATTTTTCAACTGAATATTTTCAAAGTTTTAAACAGAAGTTAGAAAGTTATAATCTGACAACTTAACCAGACAAAAAACACCAAACATAACCGTCAAAGGGCCAATGGCTAACGTGAAATATGATTGATTTGAACAAATACAAAAATTAGTACCAGATAAACAAGATCAACTTTACATAGACTGAAGGAACTGATTTTAGACTTTATAAGAAAGAAAAGTGGGATATTTCACCAGCAGTTTACAATTCAAAGTACATTAAATATTAATAATATTTTTGCAAAAGAATTTTTAAATCTGTGACCCTAATAAAAATAAAAATAAACTGTCCAGGTGAGAGTTATGAAGCAGAGATAAAATCTGTGAGCTAAAACAGCATCACTTTGTTTTACCTGCTGCTGTCCGGTATCCAGACCCAGAGCTTTGACCAGCCCTGACGGATCGATGTATTTTCTGTTGCTGTTCTGCAGGAGTGCAAACAGATACTGCAGATGCTCAGAGATGGACTGAGGGTCGTAATCTGAGCGGGGTACAGAGAAAGATTATGTTCAGACAGTTATCAGAACAGAAGTTTCCGGTTCAGTTGATGTCTCTGGTTATGGAAAAGTATGGCTGCAGGTCACAAGAACAATAAACTTTCAGGATGATGATGCTGCCAGACCACACAAACAGTGAAGACACTTCACATCGGGTGAAACTATCACACAAAACCACATCTTGTGTGACATATTTAACTGGGATTTTCAGAACTTTCCCATGACCTTGTTGCACAAAACCAGGATCATTGTAGCAAAGTCTGGTTCCCATGGAGACATACTATGGGCTATTGTTTGTAAAATATAAACAAATGTCAGCTAAATTTAGCTCACAGAAAAGAAAATAGCAAGGGATAGATGTTCTCCGATTGTCCTGGTCCAGAGAAGGTTAATAATTAATTGAATGTAATTTGTAATTTATTTTTCTGTCTGTACATTTGCTTTATGTAACTTTGTTGCCTCTTATTTATATTTTTGAAAGACTGGAAAGTTCATTTTAAAGCATCAGAGGTGGCATTGACAGGTCTAATTAACAAACCAATAACGATGCGTTCACTGACACTGACAAAAAAATAAGAAAACACCATCAAGTCTATTTACATGCATAAAATATTTGATTGTGTGCGTTTTATTTTTGTACTTGAGTAACTAGATTTTCCATTCAAGGGAAAATGTAAAAAGGGCAATTTCCTGTCCTCATTAGATAACTGCAGTTATCCTAAAATGAGCAGTCAGATTTTCATCTGCAAGGGACAGAAGACTCAGACTTATTTAAGGCAACTGTTGTTTCCCTCTGGGAACCGCAACAGTGATGTTTACTTTAGAGACATAGCTTATCATGAATCACTTATTTCTACTTTTGTACAACAAGAAAAGAAGAAGAAAATATAAGCAAACAGTCAGCGCAATATTTACCAATAACAGACTGGTGGAGGTTTTAAAAACTAACTAAAGTTTCAAACCTACATAACTAAATAGGGAAGTATGCTCTCCCTACTTCCCCATTGGACTTGGATTAAAGCGTGTTTTATGAGGATCACATTCAGTCAATTTGAAAATGTATGATTACTCCCAATCACCTGATTTTAGTGGATGTGGAAATAAGAATACTTTAAGTGGTTTAAATGAACTTTTTCAAACCAGAGCTCTTCTTGTTTATTTCTAACAAGCTGCTGCTTTGAGCGTGAAACTTCAAACACGTTTCTTGTTGGCCTACATGTATCCCATGTACACCTGCACAGGGTTAGTGTATCCTGGTGTGGAAGTCTTTGAATGCACCTGTTTCAGTGTCATGCTCCTGTGCTCGTGAATTGTGGCATTGATAGAGAATCCTCCGAAGCTCCAGGTTATGGAACCACACCTGCAGGAATGTGTTGACGTAACATGTTGCACCGAGGTTGGTCAGTCCAACAAATGTGTTCTGGAGGGGGAAGCAGCAGACACGGACAGAGGAAGTGAAATACAGACACAATGATTTAAAAAATATATATTTTCAGAAGATTACAGACAGACCTTATCTCTGCGTTCTGAATTTGGGTCGTCGATGTTGTGGAACGTGTTCTCATCGATCTCCCCGAGCCAGGCTTGTTCGCCAATCCCCACAAGACAGTTGGGATTCCCTTTGCAATTTCTTCTGTAAAATTAAACGCAGTTGATTCATTTCCAGTTTCCCAAAACTAACCTATGTCAAACTTTTCATCCCTCGTCTTTCCCAACTGGACTAGCATCCTAAGAACAATTCAAACACAACCAGAATCAAAACACCAATTTTGTCAAAGGTTGGTTAATCAAATAAACGTAGTAACTACCAGTTAAAGTGTAGCCTTAACGGTTCAGTCAGTTTCCAAGCATCTGTGCTGTCTGATAACAAAGACAAAAACCATGTAAAAAGAAACAAAATGTATTAGAATCTCTGTAAAACTAACACTTTATGAGAGCAATTGGGAGGAAAAACAAACCTAACATCTGATAACTGACTTTCTGTAGGGACAATGATGGCGTTTTGAATGTTTGTTTTATGCTAAACGATCACAGCATACGCATTAAAAGTAGTCAACACAGACTGAGGCAAAAGGCTCAGTCCTGCTGTTGCTGTTGTTGTTGTTTATTTTACAGAGATCAGCATGACTCTGCAGGAATGTGCACTTAATCTGACATGATGTTTTTTTTTCCTTTGCAAGAGGAAACTTAGGTATGCAAACAGCAATGTTTGTGTCCAACAATTTGCTATTCTGCTGTCAAACTATGATATTTAAAATTTTACAAATGAAACGCCAACAGAAAAAAATAACACTGTGGCAGTCGAAAATAAAAAACACAGAAGATGGTATTATTAATGATTAAGATTTGTTTCCAAAGAAGATTAATTTTAAGAATTCTTGGTAAAACCCTACAATATGGTATGAAAAATATTACTTAGAAGGTGAGGAATCAATTAAGAAACTATCCTAGTAATAAATCCCCAGGAAGCATCTTTTGTAGAAACATAAGCAACTTAATTTCATTGAATGTATTTACTGTTTAGTTCAAAATAGAATCTAATAAAAACAGACATTACAATACTTTATAGAAAAAAAGTTGTAACCAACTATGTAAAAATGTGTATATATAGAGAATAAAACAATATAAACTAAACCAATTTTGACTCACTGGGTGGGGTTGTGTTTTATTCTAAAACATTTTTGATGACAATACCCAAGTTCAAAATATAAACATTTCTTTCATTACTCAGTAGTATCATGCCCATCCGTTTTTTATATATTTAATTAAAATTAATTAAATAAAACATTTTAATCAGCAGTTTTGCTTTCTTATAAATTATATTATTTTTTTAGTAAGTGTTGTTTTGGTTTTATAAGCTGAATTCATTTATTTAGGATGCATTTCCTATCTTTCAAAGTTGGCGAAACCATATTTTTAAGTACCTGTTAGTTTCGAATTACCTTCCCGTTTGCTGATCATGAGAAAATCCATTTGAATGAATGTTTCCAAAATGCTAATTTTAAACTAAACTGTAAATAAAAATAATGAATGAATGAATTGGTAGCTTGACCAAACAAAAAAAAAAACGTGTGCCTTTGTTGAAAATCGGTTTTCATTTTTGGTAGACAGTAAACTTTATAAAACTGTGGACAAAATGACAAATGCACAGACAGACATCAGCAGTATGAGTATGAGAGCTGTGTACCTGCAGGCTCCTCTCTTGCAGGCCGGGAGGTTAATGCGATATGCTAACTCGATGTGCTCCTGCGTGATTTCTTCTGGTTTCACGTTTTCCACCCAGCGCCAAGCTGCCTTTTCCAACTGTACACGAGGCGCCATTATCCTGCAATTAAACGATCCCCGGTGTTTGAGCGCTTTTACGCAAATTGGCTAATAAGCAGGCTAAGTGTTCCACGGATGCTAACCCAACAAGCTAGCCGGAGCTAAGCTAGCTCCCTGGTTCTCAGAGGACAAAAGTACGGCTTTCTGGTCGAACCGACAACCTTATATTATGCTACGCTTTACAACACAAAGTCCAATGAATAAACACCTAATCCAGGCATCCGGTAAAACTCGTACCATTGTGATTCTCGAACAAAAACAGCTTTACCAAACTCACAACTTAAGTCCCCCCGCTAAACTGCAGCTAGCCCGACCGGCTAAGCCTCTTCCTTTTTACCGCGAATTGACGACAAAATAAGAATTTATTATGTTAAATACAAATATGCCCGAACCTCTCATGAGTGCCGCCACTTTATCCGCACACTTGTGTATTTTGGCATTTTATGTACGGCTTGTTTTAGATTTAGCGCGCTTGCGTCAATTTATAAATACATAATTTCTGCGCTCAAAATCAACACGACGTCACACAGTGACGCAGCAACGTACGCAGTTTTTTTTTCTAAAAACTTTATTATTGATTTTACACACCAAAATGTGTTTGTCAAGGGGGAAAAATAAAGTTTTTTTTCCCCCACATTTTTTAATTAAGGGTTTTAGGTCTCAAGTGTTTGTTTTAGATTTAAAGCCGTTTTTTAAACTTAATTGGACAAATTTGAAAATGGTGTCACTGGACAAATCTCCCCCCAAACCTATGCCTAAAACAATAAATTTCCAACCATTGTGTATGCTTTTATAGGGTTCTTTTGAAAAAAAAAACATGATTTGCAATGCCTACTTAATCTGACACAGAATTTAAAATATAGAATAATATTTTCATGTTATTATTTTCACTGTTTAGATCAGAGATGAAAATGAGTGAGAGCCAACCATTCAGTCTGCATATACTCTTATAAAAACATTAAATACAGTAGATCAATTTAATGAAAATGTCACTGCTGGTGAGTCTTTTTCACTTCTTCTCATTTAAACAGATATAGATCTATATATATGTTTACCTAAATTAATGTGAATTTCATATTTGATGACCAGAAATAAAATTAAGAAAAAGTCTAAAGAAAGAAAAAAAAAGACACGTCAACATGAAATCTTATATTTAAATTATATGAATAGGAAAATAATACAAATTGTTATCTTACTGAGAACTAGAAACGGTTTTGATCACTAAACAAGTAAATGTGTTCTTCTTGTTTTGCTCGTTGTTGCCATGGGTTTTACAACAGCTTACAGTGTAATTTAACCATTCACAATCAAGAAATAGTACACATAAAAAAAGTAATGGGGGCCGCAGCTTAACACTTTTATGACAGGGACCTGCGGGCAGGTGGAAATTTGAATGCAGGTCGCATTTAGCCCACTGGTCAGATTTTTAACATACCAGGTTTAGACTTATCTTTACATATATGGCAATGAAGACAAAAATATATTTGTTCAAGATCTTTTTTTTTTCAATATGAAAGATTCACATTCTTTCAAAATTGCTAATTCTTTACAAAACTCACTCACAAAAAAAAATATTGTACAATACATTGACAAAGAATCATACATTAAAAGTTAAGTATAAGAATAAGACGACATAACTCTATATACACTGACTACTGATCAATCAGTTTAAAGTAACTTTTTAAAATAACATTTTCCTTATTCGAATCTATCCACATCTCTGTCATTTTTTATGTCAGTATTAGCCTAATTTTTTTTCCTGACAAGGAGAGAAAACTTTAGTCCAATTATGTGGTCCTCTGTGTAAAAAAAAAAAAAATATCACAGGCTTTGATAAACAGAACAGCTGCTGTATGATCACTGGTGATCAGAGCCACCACAGAATATTTAATGTGTGTTTGCTTTACTTAATCAAAGTGCTTATTTTATGATTAGTTCCTAGTTATTATTATTGGATTTATGGTTTAGGCTGTGAAATAGGCTACCATGTGATGAAAAATTTGAACAAACTTTTAGCAAAATAAACTAATTTTGCTCTACAAAAGCATAAAATATTAAATGGCCTGCTAATTGCATTAAAAAATATAATAAGATGTATCGGTCCTTTTTATGGGAGTCCTGCAGTATATACTTAAGGAAAACAAGAAAATGAATTGACACGTAGAGAACATTGAAAGTAAAAAAAAATACAGTTCTCATTTACAGTCAATGGTAGAGAATAAACAACTGTAACACGAGGGAACCATGACATGCAGACAAGCCGAGCCCATTTCCGTGCTACACCGCATGTCGCCATCTTCAAAACGGTAAAGCTTTATTGCGCATTTGTAGCTGTTCGCGAAGAAGTTTAAATAAAGACTTGGATTTTTTGAATATACCCAGGATTGTGTTCACGGGGCGGTTTAAATAAAGATTTGGATCGTAGTAATTGCAGGTAAAGTAGTTTAAAAACAGTATTTACTGAGCAGTCCGTCCTTTTGTTAAAACGATAGGCGGGTTTCTTGCAGTTCTGTGAATGTTTGAACAGTTTATGGTTCTCTCCATTTGTTTCATAGGTTCTGTGAAAGGGACCTATAGAGTCCTCTGAGGAAAAAAAACAAGCATACTTACTGTGTCCTTCCACACACTTTTGTTAGGCAAATTCAAGTGAAGGTACGCGATTAGACAGCACAGAGGACGTATCTGTTTCAGGCTAAGCAAGTCCAATGTACTATTTTCTAAATCTTAAAAAATATATATATTTTCGGGCATAACAATTGCTTTCATTAGATCTGTATATAAAAATTAATTTCGTTTAAATGCAACAATGTTCAATGAAGCTATTGATTTTTCAAAAGTAAAATTGTCTTCTTTTCCACCTCAAAAGTATCTTGTTAGTCTTAAATATAAAGTTACATTTATTGATTGATTTTAAATCTAGATTTAAATATAAAATTGTTTTTCATCATCTAATATAATCTAATTGTAAATGGAAATTTAAAAAAGATTCAATTTCAATTAAATTACAAATAAAATAGTATAGTGAATTTGTAAATGATACTGTTCTGGCTGAGCCAATGTGTAATTAAAGATTATCATTTGAAAATAGTTTTTGTTCATCCTTTATGATCTCTGATTTCAGGTCAGTAAATGAATGAATAAATTTATATTTTTTAATAATAAACATATTTTCTGTATTTTGTTCTGCAAAAAATAATGGTATCATAATACATATTTACACAATTAAATACACAAGGACAAAAAAGCTACTTCACAATAAAAAAGGTGATTGAAAAGTTTTATTAGGTTGTAATACATCAAATTTGTTACAAAAATGAAAACTAAACGTTCATTTTGAATTAAACATCTATTTAATAAACAATTTACACCAAACATTTTAACCCTTGAAAGATTAGAACAAAGTAAGCATGTCAGAGTAAGATGTGTCCTTTAATCCTCATCACTGGTGTCATCTAACCAATTAGTAAGTCTGCCTTTTTTTAATATGCAAAAATGTAGCATACTGAGAAAAAAACAGTACTGGCCCTACCATGAAACATGAAGGATTATGGTCTGGGCTTCTTTTGCTGCATCTTTCATATGTTGTATTAGTATAATGCAATCTCAAGATTATCAGTTCGGTTTTCATGAAAAACATTATTGTATTTTTCAGTTTAAAGTTGAAGAATCGGGGCCCCACCCCTACCACCTCCACAGTAGCCATGATGGAACTACCCAACTACAGCAGCCAGCTGCTGCAGCAGCTGTGGGCCCTGAGGAAGGAGGGCCACCTCTGCGACTGCACCATCCTGGTGGGGGACACTCATCATCATGCCCACAAGCTGGTGCTGGCTGCCTCCAGCATGCTCTTCAGGTATGCCACCTCCCCATTGACTTTACCACAGAAAGCTGCAAGAGCTGTCTTTAGTGTGGAACATTTCCATACGCTTTAGCTGCTCTGTAAAGAAAGTTTTTTTTCTGTGGTTTTGTAGGTCACTCCTGGACGGATCTGACACCATCTCCATCGACACCAGCGTGGTGTCTTCGCAAGAGTTTGCTTGCCTCTTGGACATGCTCTACACGGGAAAACTGCCTCTGGGAAAATACAACGTCGGTCGCATCGTAACGGCCGCAGACAACCTGCAGATGTTTGACGTGGCTGTCGGCTTTAAAAGTGTCCTCTCCACACTGGTGAACCAGCAGAACCCTGTCCCAACCAAGCCTGAACAAACCACAAGACTCAGCGAGTCCAGCAAAGTCCAGACGGAAAGCTCAGAGGGCTCTGTAACCCCCAGCAAAGACAAGCCGGCTGCAGCAGTAGAGGAAAAGGAGAAGGAGAAGGAGGAGGAAAAGAAAGAGGAGAAAGAAGATAAGGGGGAGGAAGAGGAGCAACGTTCCTGCACAGATGACAATGAAGGGCCGGCAAGCAAAAAAGCCCGTGTGGACCCAGTTGACCTCACAGGTCTTTCCCTGAAACATGAGCTGAAACATTCAGACGTTCAAAAATCAAACATCTGCTTGTCCGCTCACAGGGCCGGACCAAACCTCGGGGGATGCAGAAAAAGACCACTGCACTCCTTCAGAGACGCCGTGCAAAAAAGCCACTGAGGGTCTCCTTAAGCACGCCTCTCCGCTTAAGGAGTTCCTGGCGACTGTGCCCTCAGTCCAGGAGCTTCTAAGCAAGGCAGCAGAGAATCTCCTGAATGAGAAGGAAAGTGAGGTAATGGGTCACTCCGTTGTCTGTAGAACTACTTGTAAGGTATTTCCTTTCTTTTGTCACAGCTGTAGTGAAGCTTTGACAATTCAGACCACATGTGTCAAAGTCAAGGCCCGGAGGCCAGATCGGGCCCCCCGGGTAATTATATCCGGCCCTCCAGATCATTTTATTTTATTGATATTAATGGCCCAATGTTATCTTGCCTCATTTCCAACTTGTATAATTTTGCGCAAATATATTTTTATGGAAAGTAAAATATTCAAAGTTATTTTAAGATTTAAGTTGATTTATTTGGGAATAATATTCCTGCCTTTTTATTATTCATGATTATGTTGAAATGTTTAAAGTTTTAAAGATTGGCATTCTGTTAGTTTTTTGGACTATTTTGGCATTTACTAAGGTTTTTAGAGTGTTTTGAAGTTTAGCTAAAATTTCAGCTGCATGCTCTCTTTTTTAGCTAATTTAGGCTTTTTTAGGCTGTTTTGGAGTTAGGCTAATAGTTACAGGCTAGCTGTTTGGGGTATTTTAGACTTTTTTTCAGTTTTTACTGTAATTTTTCAACTACAGGATAGTTGTTTTGGCAAGCCTGAGTTTTTTAAAAAGTTTTTTAAGGCTAATTCGGCATTTAGCTAATATCTTAGCTGGCTGTCAACTTCAGCATTTTCAGCTATCAGCTTCAGCGTTTTTAGCTATCAGTTACAGCATCTTCAGCGGCCAAACTTAGGTTACAGCATTCACACTAGCATTATCGCAGGTAATGCCATATATCTAGTTAATATTAATGTTAAAAAGTTATGGTTTTAAAGTTATACAAATTTAGTTTTAGAGTGTTCAATAAATGTTTATTCTTTGGTGTGTTTTGGATTTTGGCCCCTTGTGCGATTGAGTTTGACACCCCTGATTTAGACTGAAGTCTTTGTGGAGAGGAAAGTATTATCTGCCAAACTTTCAAAATAAAATCTTCAGGAACTGGTTGATAGATTTATTGTTCATTCATGAACTTATCTGAGGCCGATTGCTGATTAAGTTGTGGGAGCTGGACCTACAGGATCCACACTGACCTGCTGCCCATCTGCTGTCAGGTCGTCTGTTGCTGCTGCCAGGAGGCAGACCCCACCTCTGCCGCGGAGAAGCTGGTGAGCAGAGTGAAGGATGGAGGGATCTCTGAGGGAGGGATGCTTCAGCTCCTCCGGGCGGTGAAAAAGAAGGCACCATCCTCCTTTCCCTCATCGCTGCTCCCTCTGCTGGAGGGTGGGGAGATAAGTGCGCCAGCTTCCCCGCCAGAAGCAGGTGAGGAGGAGGAGTCAGAGACATCTCTGTTGTTGTCACTCATCTCACCTTTGTGCGCCTTTTAGCAGACTCAGGGCAGAGTGATTCCAGAGAAGAGGAGCAGCCGGATGTCAAGGACGAAGATCAGAACAAGGAGGAAGAGGAGGAGGAGGAGGAGGAGGAGGAGGCAGGCTCTACCTCCCCGTCCAAGCGTTTCTCCTGTCGTTGGTGTAAGAGGAACTTCGAGTACAAGTGCCGCATGATTGCCCACATGAAGCGCTGCTCCATGTCCAATCAGCGCGAGCAGCAGTGTCCTCAGTGCCCAGAGAAGCTGGCCAATCAGAGAGCTCTGCGGCGCCATCAGGCCGAGGCTCACCCCACCCCCACACGCAGCAGGAAGAAGGTGTCCTGCGACCTCTGTGGGCGGAGCTTTGCACATCCATCAGGTGAGGTAACAGAAGCTGTCTTGTTGAGAAGCCGTGAAGCTCCGCTCTGACCCTGTGGTGTTTTAGGTATGCTCTACCACAAACGCACAGAGCACTTTGATGAGAGGCCGTTCGCCTGCGACGAGTGTGGTGCCAAGTTCGGGGCCAACTCCTCTCTGAAGAACCACATGAGGCTGCACACTGGAGAGAGGCCGTACCTTTGCAAGCACTGCGACATGAGCTTCAGCGTGGCCGCCGCGCTGGCTTACCACACCAAGAAGAAGCACTCTGAGGGTAGGGCTCTATCCAAAATCCTCCTCAGCTCCCTGCGGCTCAAGCTCTCAAGTTTCATCTTCTGCTTCTGTGTTTCAGGAAAGATGTACGTGTGTCAGTACTGTAAGGCTGTTTTTGCTCAGTCCATCGAGCTCACGCGCCACGTCCGGACTCACACCGGGGACCGGCCCTACGTCTGCCGGGAGTGTGGCAGAGGCTACAGCCAGGCCAGTGGCCTTACTGTCCACCTGCACACCTTTCACAGTAAGAGCACGCCCTCCACACATTGACTGTATGTGAGACTGTCTATGAGGAAGTATCCACTGGTTCCAAGAAGCTAAAATCCCACAGACTTCTACTGAAAAATAAACAGCTATTACTCATTATTTCTATTTGTCAGAAAAAAAACATTCTTGCTCTTCTACTTTCTTCTAAAACGTTCTTGCTAATCCTATTTTTTTCTTTAGATTAAGTTAATTAAGAAATAAAATGAAAAATAAAATCCCTCAATAAAAGTACAAGGTGCTCGCTGGCCCATATGTCAAATGGTCGAAACATTGATACATGATATGTTCTCTTGAGCCCGTTTTCAAGAGGTATGGGTGTGGACTTCCAACAAGCTCACTCCTGATTGGCTGGAGTGGTTACCATAAAAATGTTGACTCAGAACGACTTGAACAAACCACTGGCTATGTCTGAAATCCTTCTCTACTCAATATGACATTTTATATTGCTGTCTGAATCTACAATTCCAAAATTGATTGTCCTAGAAATTTCAAACTGTGCATCACTAGATGCTCACTACATTATCAAATATAGGCCACAATGGATTGGGGTCAAACTATTTTGCCAAAAAAAATGTGTTTAAATGTAATTTTATCAGAACACAGTGGAGTCATAAATAGACGCAGTGAAATGTTTGTGTTTATTAGATTTTCACTTTGTGAAATTGGTGACGTTATATCTGCCATTTAAAAAAAAACAAAAGAAAAGTAGTGAGCATGGTGTCTGAATTGTTTTTAAAATCCAACGACGTATTTAGTCCCGCGCTATATTGTTTTTTAGTAGTTAGAGATTAGGGTAGGAATTCGGACATAGCCCAGAATTCCGAAATCAAGTGCCCTAGAAATTTCCCAGAAGTCTTTGCAAAAAGTCAGTGTGCATCGATGCTCACTACATTGGCGAGTACAGACCACAATACATTGCGTTTGAACAATTTTTGATAAAATAAAAAATGTGTTTGGATGTAATTTTTGATAAACCATCAACAATTTCATCATCAGAACACAGTGGAGTCACAAATAGATGTCGTGAAATGTTCGTATTGATTAGATTTTCACTTTGTGACCGAATGGTGTCTGAATTGCTCTTAAAATCCAGGGCCCTGCATTATAGTTTTTAGTTGTTAGGGATTAGGGTAGAAATTCGGACATTGCCACTGCTTACTGACGATGTCCGGCTCCAACATGGCGGTGTCTATATCCTGGAAAAATGGGAACTTAATTGACTTTGTTTGGTTGAAGCCAGAAGAATGCCATTTTTATGGGTGATGTCACACTCGCTTGATCCAGTTCCGTTGTACAGTCAATGCTTCCGCAGAAAAGTTACCTTTCAAAGTAAGAGTAAATAGTATCAAATAAACTACCATTATTATGAGGAGCTAGACTTTTACTATAGAGCACAATTTTGTTTAAAGCAGAAAGCATAACCCTTAAAATACAAGCACATCTTTCATATTTTTCGTAATAAAAGCACCTTCTGCAGTAGATATACTGTCTGAAGTAAAAGCGGAACTTTCACAATAAGAGCATTGTTTTTACAGTAAAAAGCACCTTTCTCCAGATAAGTAACCTTTCATTTAAAAAACTCAAGTGGTTCTTGAAGTATGAGAACACCTATCACACTAAATACATCACTATCACAGTAATAGACTTTAAAATCAGAACATTTCTTTGTTTCTGTTCTATCAGAAAAAGCGTTATCTTTCTAAATCATGTGACCGTTTCTTGTGAACAGACATGGCAGAACCGCATGATTGTCAGAAGTGCTGCCTCAGCTTCCCCTCTCTGGAAGAACACCAGCAGCATCTCCAGGAGTTCCACCCAAAGGATTTCCATAAGTGCACCATGTGCGACAAGATGTTCAGCAGCCCCGCCCTGCTGGAAAAGCACAGGGCCACCCACGTTGGGAGCAAACCATTTTCCTGTGAGCTCTGCAACAAGTCCTACCAGGTGGGAGTGAGTTCAGGGTTGAGATGTGGTCTTTAGGGAGAATCAGACAAGAATCCACACATGGAAAAATGTTAAAGCTTTGAAAAGTGAGTGATCAGAAACAATTTTATTTAGTCTCTAATGGACTCTACTAGAGGTAATGCAGTGGTCAGTGGAGGTCCAGGAGCATGCACAAATGTGTAAAGTCTTGGTGGAGATGATTGATCAACAAGCAACCATCATCTCTGCTGGAATTTAAATCTTGAGTTTTGTCCAAATTCACTCCCTGGTTTGCGCTCTATAGAGGGCATTCACAATTTTGTTGGGATGTCTGAATCTACAATTCCAAAAGCCAAATTCCTTAGATAGATTTCCAAATATAGAACACGAGGTATTGTGAGAATGATTTATTTGACAAAAAAAGGAGGAAACAATATGCACAAAAGAGATGGCCTATAAATGTAAGGTAGTATTTGGAGTTTTAAAAAAATTGTGCTGGATAAAGTGAATTCAGACACTTGGTTTTCTCAGCTGCTTGTTTTTGTGCTGTAGCAACTGTCCGGTCTTTGGTACCACAACCGAACCAACCACCCCGACGTGTTTGCCAGCCACACCCGACAGCTCAAGACGCTGGTCCAGTGTGACGTCTGCTTCAAGTTCTTCCCCAGTGCAGCCAGCTTGTCCAGACACCGGACTGCTGACCACCAAGGTGAGGATCCAGCTGCTGCTCCTCCTGCCAGCTGTATCTCAGTTCATCACAGAATGAGGAGAAAGCATAGATCTGCATGCGTGTGCAAATGCAGAGATGTCTGACCGTCCTGACCTGTCTTCTACAGACTCCGAGACATCTGTCATGCGCTGTCTCTTCTGTAAGGAGGTTCTGGACGAGCAGCTGCAAGAGCACGTGTGCAAGCAGCACATGAGCCAGAGCGGCGATGCGTTCAGCTGCCCACTCTGCTCCCTGATCTGCAGCTCTATGCTGGAGCTGCAGGAGCACCTGCTGTCCTCCCACATGGACCAGGAGAGCAGTGCAGACCAGCAGGCCTCCACCTCCTCCGTGGTGAGTCCTGCTGGCATTTAGCCCCCACTTTTGAGGGGCGGAGCTAACTTCTCCTATCAATCACAATGTGAGTTTTTCACATAAAACACTTTTTTTTTTCAACCAGGTTGATTCAGCAGAGGGAGTGGCCAAAGACAAAAAGGTGGAATCTAAGAAACCATCAGAAGGACAGCAGCAGGTGGGGATGGGCCGACAGGTTCTGGTCGCTCTCCCAAACGGAGGTGGGGCAGGTGAAGTGGTGGAGGTGAACATGTACGAGCTGCTGGACAACTCTGTCACCTTTGTCTGCGGGGAAAAAACGTCTGAGCCTGACTCGTAGCTGGAACCCCCCCAAAAAAATCTCTACTGTTAAGAGAGTTTGACAATGCAGCAGTGAAAACAGTTAATATTTGATCTTTGCTTCTGACTATGGACTCAACAAGTTACACACACAAGTCTGAGTACCACAACAGGACCAAAACCACAACACAGTTGTGTATTAGCTGGAGCTTTCTTACTTTAGGATTGTGGCCCAGCATTCTGTTCATGTTAACGTTCACGTGTTTGCTTCTGGAAGAACCAGCGGTCCTTCACCACGGTGACAGAGGTCACCACTGTGGTCCTTCACCACGGTGGTGACCTCTGTCACTGTGGTGAAGGACCACAGTGACAGAGGTCAGCTGCTGAAGGAGAATGTATGTGGTGGTAGAAGTTTGGTTTTCAAATTCTATCCTTAAATAACATTTTGTTGATAAATACACAATTCAAAGTAAAAACTGTCCTTTTTCTAGTTCCTCCATTTCACTCCACACATGCACCTCAGCCAGTTTGTGCTTCACAGATTTTTTTTAAATAAAGAGGAAATTGTCTGAATTCTTCTCTTTTTTTCATATAATTGTGAATGAGAAGGAGATTTGACTAAACCAAATCCAGGCTGAGTCATTCCAGATACTCTAATAAAGGGACCCAGTGCCTCGCTGCTTGACACTCACCATTAAGGGGTTGGAATGGGGGGTTAAGCCACCAAATGGTTCCCAGGTATAACTGTGTCTGCAGCTCACCACTCCCCCAGGGGATGGGTTAAACGTGGAGAACAAATTTCACACACCAAGGTGTATAAAAACTAATGGGACTTTAGCTTTAATCTCTAACCTCATCTTTTGGATGCAAGAGGGACTGAGATGTTTAGCAGAAGTTGCTCCACTCAACAACATTCCTAAATATGCGCAAATCTTAGCACTTCTTAAATGAAAATGACTAATGTAACAACATTTAGCTCAAAAAATTCATCATGTGACACATGTTTATGCATATTTATTTTTGTCAAATCTATCTTTTACTTTAAATGAGTCAATGGCAAATGCAAAGGATTTCTATCTTTTCCTATCACATGATACGATACGCGTCACAAGGTCAACAAGTGGATAACTAAAAGATTCCTCTAACTTTGTGGTGATACATTACCATCCGTTTTTTACATAAATGGATAAAATCTAGATATGTATTATTCATTTGACATTTAATCTCTTAGGACCCGATCTCTCGTTTGATATGCCTTTTTTTTATTTGTAGTTATTTGAGCCTATTGAAACTTGTTTAGTCTAAAAACGAGGTATCATCTTTTAAAATTATGTAATTTTAGAGAAAAATTATGTCCACATCAGGTCGGAATTTCTTAAAACACAATAAAGTCACCAATGTGTAAGAGAATATTAAACAGTTTACTTCCACACTGAACACAGCTGTTTTCTTTCCTGTGGTCAGTTTCAAGACTCTGTCCCGCGTGACTCTGTCAGTGATGCCAGTCCATCTCAGGACTTTGGACCACTGCATCCTTATTTTTGGTAATCAGAAACAAGACTTCAAAATACAGACAAAAAAAAGATCATTTTCATCTTACTGATGTGTTGAGTAGGTGCACACTCCTAGTCACAGTGATGTGGAATTAGAGTAAACAGAAACCATTTTCATCAAGTCTTTATCATTCTATTGTATTAGCAATGTAACTGCACCAGAATTAGCTGTGAACTACACTCGCCTGTCTTGGGTGCATTTATGCTAGCATATTAGCATTTTTCAACTAAGCTAAGTTCCCTTATACTCATATGTGTACACAGTGTTAAGCAGCTCACTAGATCTGAACAAGTATTTGCACTTCATGACAAAGTTACAATGCTATCATGTATATCTAAACAATAATACGCTATGAAATATGTTTTAGCTTCAGCCGATTTAATTTTCTTTTATTCTCTGCCATTTTAAATTTTTTTGTAAATAGTTGTATAAGCGTCCACATAGGGCTCCAGTTAAGTAGAAATAACTACTGTGAAATTATAACCCAAAATGTGTTTTACATATATGTGAACGCCACATCTTAAGAGGTTAAAACTATAAATTTAAATGTCTCTTTTTTTTCTCACATTTTTATTTTAAGCAAAAATATGACAGAACAGCTTCAAACAAAAAAAATCTAACCTTAGACTTTTTTGTTTTTTGTGGTTAAAAATTGTGTCAGTTTAACCCTTCAACACCTTAACCAAAACCAAAAGAAAAGAAAATAGATCAAGAAAAACCTGTTTGTTTTTCCATTTCTTGTTTCTTTGGGCGAGTAATGCATACAATCAATGGTTTTTAAAATGTTTTTTTCTAAAATGTACTCAACCATTCAGTGGAGAAGGGAGTTAGAGGGTTAAGTTTGTTCAAGTACTGTTTGCAGTGGTGAGAGAAAAAAAGGGTTTAGTGCACACAACACACATCTCTCAATGTAGTTCACCTCCAGACAATTGTAATTGACCCAACTTGGTAAAAGCAAGCTTGTGATTAGATGTCTTTTTTTTTTTTTTTTTGCACACGTACATAAAAAGGCAAGTATGATAGAATAAACAGAAATAATCAATTATTCACATCCTGATTGATAATAAACCCTTAAATCTTGTTGGCAGGTGTGGTTTAGAACAGATACTTATGTAACTTTCATGACTAGATCTTTTCTTATGCGAATCTGTATCCTTAACATCCCTAGAAAAAAAGACACCAGCCCCCAGTGGTCAATTGAGGGACTGCAACTGTTGGTATTTCCAGGTTGGCCTCAAATGATGGTGATGAGACAAAAAAAAGACTTTTTGTAGAAACTGAGAAAAATAATTTATTAGTGAAAGTAACATCTGTCATCTTTCAGTAGTTACTCTAACTTTCACATACACCTCTCCCCACATATAAAATTGTCCCACTCTAGTGTTTATTCTACAGACTTCTGGTTTTCATGACAAAAGTATGATTTGTTTTTTTATGATTTTCAATGTGTTTTCTTATAAAACAAACCAAGACAAATAAATACATTAAATCAAAGTAACATCACTTAATCTTCCAGTATCCACAGTATGCACCCCCACACACACTTGTTTCTTTAATTAGCTGCTCCTTTGTGTATAACAGTTCATCCATCTTCATGGTTACTTTCATTCAGCAGGACAGGTTCAGGCGCACAGCACCCATATCAGTGCACAAAAATCTTCTTAAAAATCCTCCTATTCTGAAATCCAGCAGAGTAAAGCAGATCTGATTCTACAGTCTGCAATCCCTGATCTTTAGTGATCATACTGAGGATGAAATCCTAAAAGCCCTTAGACTAGATGAGAGGTAAAGAAAACATCTGCAGCAAAACCTGACAAATCAGACCCTGAAAATCAATAATACATTCAAACTTTGAGATTGTGTTGAGAATAAATACACCGACTGTTCAAAGCTGAACCTCTCCCCACCAAAGTCTGCTGCCTCCTAGCTGCTCATCTTCTTGCGGGGCAGGTAGGCGTTTGTGATCTGGTTCATCACTACCAAAGCAGGGAAGAAGGGCAGCAGCAATAAGACCCACCACACAGGTCCCTTCACGCTGGCCTGGAACCAGTCTGAGAAAAGGGCGGACACCACGGTGACGGTGGCCAGCAGGTAAACCAGCAACCCGCAGGTGGCGTGGTACAGCTTTAGTCTTGAGGGGGGCAAGGAGAGGTGCAGCTCCTTGTGGAAGGTCACGGAGATGCCGAAAACCGCCTGAAGTAGGGTGGAGGCCAGAGTGCAGGAGCCCAGCAGACTGTGCCAGCTGGTCAGGTGGGGGTGCTCTGACACCGATTTGCTGGCGACGATGAAGCCCAGGCCTGTAGCTGCAGCAGTCAGAACCAGAACCTGACACAGCCAGTGGACCCGCACCTTCCCCTTCCGAGACTTGAAGCAGAATGGAGAGCCCTCTGCAGAGAAGAGCAGCACTCCCTCCGTCATGAAGACGCAGAACTGCAGAGAGAGCAGCAAACATGATCGGATTTGTCAGTCGTGGTGTTTTATAGTGAAAAATTGGTTGTATTTTGAAAATAAACCAGATTTTCTCATGTATCTTAATGTAACTTCCTGCCAGAATTGACACATATCGGTCTTGGCTCACGCACAAAACAGACCAGACTTAGAAACGATCCGCTGCACGGCGTAGGCCCTCCGTGGAGGACAGCGCCGATCAAATTTTCAAACAAACTGGTACTACTGTGTTTTGAAAAGAAGTATCCAAACATATTAATATGTCACTACAAAATCAGAGTTTCTGATTGGTCAAAGTTCGAATAGTTCAACTTTTGACAAGTGTTTTAATGCTGCACATTTTGTACATGGAGTATAAAATCTTGCGCAGCTACGTGTAGATGCCAAAGTTTTGCACATGGATGGCTAATGGGTTCATTTTGTAATGAAATTTCATCCTGAAATGGAACACCATATGATCATTTCAGGATTTATTGAAATAAGAACATTGTATTATGGCTCTGAATGTTTCTTTACTCTTCAAAGAATTAATCAATCTCTGTTTTAAATATTCTCTTCACTTTCATACCAAATCAATTTCATTGAGACACGCGCACCTTCCGGTCTTTGCTCAATAATTCACGTACAAACTAGTTCTTCTAATTTGTCGCTCGCTTTCTTTGCACATCCACCAGGAAATTGTTTGATCCTTTTTTTTGGAGCCGTCTTTGATACGTTTAGGATTCATCCCAAAATGTGCAGATTCCTAACCAGAATGTTCTCTGGCATATACCACCACACAAACTTTAAACACTAAATCCTAAAAGAGCCCAGTCACAATTAAAGCCAGACATCTAAAGTAATGAACACCAGTTAGACCCGGCATTTATTAGAGAACTATTAGAGACCGGCCACTATTGGGAGATATACGTGCGTTTACAAAGACTTTTAATTGGAAGTGGTCGCTTGAACCCACATTTTCAGTGTCAACATAGCATTATACTACAGAAAATAGTTTATGTTTGCATCAGTCTCCTTCTGCAGTGACCTGTGTGTGTGTGCAGAAGAACTGAAGGAGCGACTCAGCTTGAATGACTGCTGACACATCCATTATTCACAGTGGAGGAGTGTGGATACAAAGACTGCAGGACTGAGGTCAAATGAAACCTGCAGCTCATCTTCAGTTTAACCAGATGATCTCTGACAATGACCTGGAAAGGTCAATCTATCCATCACAAGTCCCAACTCCTCCTGCAGTGTGTATGTGTAAGTGGGTGTAAGTGTACTTACAGCAACAGTCATGCACACTGGATGCCAGGAAAACAGGCCTGACAAAAGACCACAATAGATGATGTTAAAAACAAAGACAAGCAAACAAAAAAAAAACATATCGGACCACACAAACCTGTAACCATGGTAACCTCAGACTCATCTTTAACACAATGCATTACACAGCTTCTGCTTTTGTGTTTTAAGACGCTGCTCATCTGCTCAGACTAAACCTGAGGGACAATTCACCTGTCAGACATAGACCTGCAAGCAGAGCCACTGTTCACCTGTCACTAAGGCGGAGCTTCAGTTCATGTCAGACTGGTATGTTGGTCACCTGTCAGACATGGACCTGAAGGTAGAGCTTCTGTTTTAACATTCATGGCAGAAACTGTGTTTATCTGCCTCTATCTCACATGACAGTGAGGTACTCACTCGTTCCAGGTCTAGACAGCACGCTCACGGTAATCGTCAGGGTCAGCGACGTCAAGTGTGCGGAGAACACGGCAGCCCTGCGCATCCACGCGTACAGCCAAAAGTCCCGCATGCCGAGTCCTTCCCCCACCGGACTGTACTCCACGTCCGATGGCATGCTGCTGCCGAACCGGGGAAGGGAAAATAGAACCGGGTTCCTCAGAAGGAGAGCCGCGTGCGCACTGTCAACATTCCCACTTCCGGTGTAGTTCTTGTCCGCCGGTTCTGACGCAAGCCGGTCCAGCTTGTCCCCGAGTAGCGTCTCCCTCAGAACCGGTCCAGCCGGTCTGGTTCAGCCTTTCACAATTAAAAAAAAAGCTAGTGTCGAGACCACTGACTGTATATCTATGGTCCGAGACCAGCGCGGAGAGTGGAACCCGGGAACTCGAGTAATTTGACCACTTCCGGTATAGACTATTTATAAGATTACGTCACCAGGAACCGAGAATCTCCTGCTCAGAAAGCTTTTCAAAATTAAATGCTTTTTTTTTCGTTGCTGTTTTTTTTTCTTTTTCCTAAATATGCTTTTTTGTGCTATGCTTAAAAATAATCATTCATCAATCAATCATCATGGTTCTTTGGTTAAAAAAAAAGTTGTATCATTACACGTAGCTGTAAATTAAAAAGTAAGTAGAAAACAAAAAAAAGGAAAGTAGTCAATCAATCATTAACAGTTCAGCTTTGAGTAAGACTTAAACAGATTTTTTAAAGATCAAGTGGAAATAAGTAAACACAACCAGAAATCATTTTTGAGTTTCAGTGCACCAGTGTTAGAAAAATAAAGTAATGGTTGCTTAACCAGCTCCGATTTCAATGTAGTTAATTGCTTTTACAAATGTCAGGCTGAGATGCAACATAAAAGGTAAAATAAACTATTTGTTCTTTAAATCACTGCTGACATCACTTAACCCATTACTACTTTTGTCTTATTTTGAAAGGACTTCATGAGAAGCTGTCTAAAGTTTTAATTCATATTTTGAAAAAAGGCTTTTAAAAAAGTTTTATTTATACCATATATCAAAATCTAATTCATAGTTATTATAATTGCAACGATTAAATATTAGTGGAAATCAGTGTCTTATTTTTCCAAAGCGTGATTTAAGACTTTGTGGCTCCGACTGGGTGGTGGTCGTCGAGAATCCGACTCAAATGGTTCTTCAAGTGTTTAAGGTTGCAGACCCCTGACCAGGTCAAAAACAAGATGCTAACAGTTGAAACCCACCCGTTACATAAACAATCAAGCACATTAAAATTAAATTACATAAACTTAAAACTGTGTGCTTTTTAAAATAGAACTTAAATGAAGTAATATTTAAATACTGATATACATTTAAAATCTCAAAGTGTCCATTAGAGCTCT
Organism: Oryzias melastigma; assembly: GCF_002922805.2. Classification (NCBI taxonomy): domain Eukaryota; kingdom Metazoa; phylum Chordata; class Actinopteri; order Beloniformes; family Adrianichthyidae; genus Oryzias; species Oryzias melastigma. The sequence goes on along the minus strand of NC_050516.1, from coordinate 14,363,517 downwards.
GACCCCTCACATTTCCTGTGAGAGCAGAAAAAAGATTCAGAAGAATGTAGGACGGAATCACAAGTGGAAAAGGACATCTTTAATCGTTTTTTTTTTCTTTTTTTTTTTTTTTTTTACAAACAAACATATTCAATGTAGCAGCATAACCAGACATGTTGAGGTATTTGTGGACCCACAGAGAGCGCCGTGCCATGCCTCACTGCATGACAGGTCAGTTCGGCCCCCCTCCCTGCAGGACTGAGCGGCTATGTCCCATTCCTTTACGACCGGGCGGGCTGGCTCCCTCCCTGAAGGACCAGATGGATAGGCTCCCTGGCAGAGGCATCTTAAGGCGGACGCTCAGTGGTGCAGTTTTGGCTGCAGAGCAACAGAAACACAGAGGTTAAAGGTCGATCAGTTGGCAGTGTGCAGCTGAGTCCCATCTGTACTTAAGAAGCTAAGAAGATTTTTTTTCTGGTGATTTGTTGACAGACTGTACCTCCATTCCAAGACCATGAAAACAGCCAATGCAAATGACTGATCATCACTGTCAGATGTTCTAATGGAAATAGTTGACACCAGTGCCTGGATCTGACTGTCAGTGTGATGACATGAAGCAAAGGAGATGGAGCTGTGGTGGACTTTATACAGGCAGAGGTGCTGATGAGACATTGAAGTTCATGTCCCCATGGGACCCCTGTCACCTTGGTAAATAAAGCCTGGATGATTCTGCTTTTTCAGTTCTTTCTTCCTGGCTGAATGACACACAGGTCCATTAGTTTCAGTTATTTTAAATCGACTTTGATACTAAGTTTAAAAAATGGCCAATGGTGCATCTTAATATAACGCTGTTTTACATTGCTTTAAATGGCCTATATAATGCATCCATCCATTTTCTTAACCGCTTCTTCCCTTTCGGGGTCGCGGGGTGCCGGAGCCTATCCCGGCTGCTGATGGGCGAAGGCGGGGTACACCCTGGACAGGTCGCCAGTCTGTCTCAGGGCCTCAATCACACACCCATTCACTCTCACATTCACACCTAGGAGCAATTTAGAGTCATCAATTAACCTATGAAGCATGTTTTTGGACGGTGGGAGGAAGCCGGAGTCCCCGGTGAAAACCCACGCATGCACGGGGAGAATATGCAAACTCCACACAGAAAGGTCCCAGCCGGGATTCGAACCGGGGCCTTCTCGCTGTGAAGCAAGAGCGCTAACCACTGCGCCACCGTGCAGCCCCTATATAATGCAATTCTAAGCATTTCAGAATAAAGTTTATCCAAAAATATGAGAATATATTACATTTGGCACACTAAAGAACGATTTTTAAAAAAGTGAAATACAAGTTATTTTCTTGAGCTAAGACGACTCAGTCTCTGAGACATTCCCTTTCACGTCAACCAAGAGTCGGCCTCAGCAGCATGTTTGCAGACAAAAAGTAGCTGGCTGCTGGTCTGCTGAGTGTTCCCGAAGATAAAATCCAACCATTTCTGGTGAGTAGGCTCTTCTTAGGGAAGGTTGAACAAACTCTCGCAGCCTAGAACCCATTTTCACTACATAAAAGACATTGTCTTTTGCAAAAACAAAAAAAAACTTGTTATTGTTGTCTCTGCAGATTAGGTGCAAGAGGAACCACTTCTTCTCAGAGTCGATGCTAAAATGAAAGCGTTTTGCCGATCACCACTAGCTCTGCGGAAAAATAGGCCTGGCAGCGCAGACTCTTCCTGGTCAAACATGAAACTCACATTCATACGTATGATTGGGTGACCAAGTCATTCTCAGGGATTGGAAGGGGCTGGTGCTTAGAGAGCAGGGTTGAAAGGGAATGCTCAGAGATGTGTGAATGGGACAAAATACTGCTTTAGGGTTTGTTTGTTTTTAAGGAATGAACATTTTAATACATTTAAAATCAAAAAAAAAAACTTGATTTTGCATGATATAGGTCCATTAATCCCCACATTCCCACACAGATGCCATACTTCTGCGCCAACCTATAACCACCAAAAGCAACGTGGGGTCCTCTGCTCAAGGACACTTCAACATATTCCCGGGCAAGGTGGGAACCAAACCAACAACTAATCGATTGGAGGATGACTGCTCTATCTCTGCACCACAATATTATAAATGCACTCATCATAAGTCTTGATTATTTGATTTCTAAATAAGAGAGCAACTGGTATTAATTTAGAGTTTATAGGTTTACATTTGAAACATGATTCAGAAAATTATAGCCATATTTGTTATAAGATAAACCTAAACTAATCTTAAGATTCGTAGAAAAGCCTTTTTTGTATGAATGTTTCCATCAAATATGAAAAGTAAGGTAACTTTGGCATGACTAGATTTACAGAAGAATTCATTAAAATAATTTGCATTGATAAAAATTGGATTTAATAACAAAATAATGTCAGGCTGACCCTCACTCATTTATGCTTGGCATAATCGAGCTCTTTTTGCACAAAGTTTGCAAAGTAAGCCAGTGTCTTCACTGAATTCTCACGTGTACCTTCTGTGCGCTGAGCTTCTTCTCCACGCCTCCCGCCAGCCCCCCTCCTTTACTGTCCTTCCAGGAGTAGAAGTTGGACCGTTGGGACGAGGAGGAGGATGATGGGGGGCGCTGTGTAGGCGGCTTGGACGAAGGCTCCTCCAGGCCACCAAGCTTGCGCTTTTTTAGTAGTCCCTGCTGCTCGAAGCCCCTCCCACCACCGTGCAGCCCCGCCTCCCCTGGTCCCACCTTGCAGTGAGAGTTTGTTGGGGCGGGTTCTGGGTGGGAGGAATGGAGCGTTGAGGGGTGTGTCCGTCTGTAAGTCCACAATGCCTTGGCGGCAGGAGAGTGAGAGTCTGAAGGGTGTGGCGGTGGGCGGGGCTTGCCACTAGGAGATAGAGTGCCATTCGTTTGTCCGTGTGGAAGGAGCGAATGAGGGGGGGTTTTAGAAGAGGAGGGGGCAGAGTGGGGGCGGCCCCGGTCCTGGAGGACAATGCAGTTCCTGTCGGGGCCTGAGTGCTCTCCTTCCTGGGAGGGGGCCTTGCGTTTGCGAACGGTGGCGGCGGTGGTGGCCTCCTCCCGCAGCTTCCCTATCTGCCTGTTGGGCCGTCCCACCGGGTTCTTGTGCCTCCCCAGGCCTACAGGGCGCACCATAGACGGCTTCCCCCCAGGCTCTGGATGAGCACGAGGAAAGCTGCCCCCCCCAGAATTCTCCACCGCCACTCCTGTGTTCGGCCTCCCTGGACCCCGGCTGGAGGGGGACAGTGAGTTTTTCAGGGAGGAGCTGATGTGACTTCCTGTGCGAACCTTAAAGTGTAAGGAGGAGGAGCAGGGTCCTGTTGGGGGGGTTGAGAAGGAGGAGGCGGAGGCTTTGGTAGAGGGTGAGGACTGAAAGTCTGTGGCCTGAGGGATCCTCCTGGAATATGAAGATGAGTAACATTAAAATTTAAGAAACAAAGATGACTTTATCCTGATAAAAGTGGTATTAGCAGTAGATCTAAGTCTTTAGACCACAAATAATATATATATTTCTTTAAAACCATTACACCTAGATGGGAAAGCCTGAAGAAGTTCAACTAACTTTCAGCAGCAGCATCATGTAAAAATCCTCTGATCTGAAATAATCCTGATCGTTAAATAAATAAATTATTAAATAATTATTCCAACATCAATGTCTTACCTGTAGAATATCTGATCCGTATTTATTATTATTTATTTAACTCAAATTTGGGAAGGAGGCCTCAACAGGTAAAAAAGTACTTAAATTAAATCATTTAAATTACCAACAGTCCACCATCTATCATAAACAAAGAGATGATAAATATTACAAGTTTTAGCAAACTGACTCATAGCATAAAGCTAAAACTCTCTGCAACTAATTCATTTAGAAGAGTTTTTTTACAGCTGAAAATGTCACAGCTAGAGAAACGTTTTCATTCATACAGAGCAGCGCCTCAGCAGAGGCTCTTACCTCCACAGGTGCGCGCTGATGTGCTGTTCCAGCATGCTGCTGAATGCGGCCCGTAGGTGGTGCAGCCTCCTGTCGAAGGTGTAGATGCCGTGACCCAAGCAATGGCTGCCGAAGGTGCAAAGCTGCAGACAAAGAGGAGTGGGTTACAGACCGCCCTGCAGAGCAATTCCTGTTCAGATTAAACCAACGTCCCCCATGACCAGACATCAAACAGCATGATTCTGTTCAGGAGGAGTTGCACTACAGGTGCAGGACTTCAGAGAGAGATTTCTAGCTGAAGTACACTAGAGTAGAAAAAAACAAACACAATAAATCCTGGTGAGAAACTTGGATTTTCCTCAGGAGTTGCCCAGGAGTGTCAGAGTAAAAAAAAAATGGACATTTTCAGGGACTTTACTCACAGATATATTAACAGTTTTATGGTAAATTATTGTCTACTGCCAGTGACCTATAAATAGCCCTGCAATATTACAGATATAAAATGATTGATCTGAATATTTCCTCGCATATTTTCAGATGTGGGCAAGCAATGCACTTTAAAACATAACCCAGTTTTAAAATGAAAAGTCCTGAACTACTTTCTCCAGGAAAACTCCTAAAGATGGAAGAACACAGACAACAATCGAGTCACAGGAAGTGAGGTCGGCTCACCGCTGCTGGTCTGGGATGTGAGGAGGAGGAGGAGAACTCTGACAGCTCTTCGGCATCCTCTCCCTCACTCTCATCACTGGAGTCGTGTTTGTGGAGGAGTGGGGAGGGGGCGCGGAGCACGGCTTCCTCCTGCCGCTGCTTCTCCTCCTCGATAGTGCATTCTGCTGCAGATGTGGACCGACTGCAAGACAGAGTCAGACCAAAGTTTGAGGATAGCTCTCAACCCCAACACGCCCTCCCCCCAAAAAAGAAAAGGAGACGTGACAACAAAGAAGTCTGAACCCATGGAGTGTTTCATCTCATCCCGCTCACATTACATCCAACTTCCTCTGTGATACGCGATGGCAGTTAAAGATATAAACTTCCAAATGTGCAGTGGCTCCGCCCACCTGAAGGCAGGGAGGCTGGCCAGGGGCCTCCTGCAGTGTGGGACGCCAGCCTGCTCCCGGGGGGCTTCGGGGCTGGGGGAGTGTCCACTCACGGATCCCCCATCGAGCATCTGTGCCCCTTTCTCTCGAACCTTGGTCTTGAGTTCTGCCACGAGCTGATCAAAGTTCTTGCTGCGACCCGCCACTTTCCTGCGCTGGTGGATGGAGTGGATCTGAGGAGGACAGAAACAAAATGTTGAAAAAAAATCTCTTTAGATGCCACCAGTGTGATGGGTCTCTCCTCCAGAGACGTTTGAGAGACTCACATTGCAGGTGAGGAGACGTGTGCAGACCTTCTTCCTTTCAGGGTCCAGGACTCCGCAGTGCTTGTCCAGGTCACACTCCCTCTCTGAAGACAAGGAGATTTCAGTGTCACAGTTCAACACAAACCTTCATCCGAGGGGAGACAAAGTCTTTGGTTAACTCCAGGCTTCACTTTGATCCATCATCGCCTCTGACAGCTTCAGCACCAACACAAGTAGTAGCCAGTTCACGTCATGTTACTCACTGGAGGCCACTTTGTTGTACGGTCTGGGGACCCGGGGGGGCCCCGTCATTACTGGAGGCTGAGGGGCATCCTTTCTCTGCATGGGGGGCCTGTCGGTGGGAGCGGGCCTGCTGGGAGGAGTGCCCCCGTGCGGCCACGGAGGATCTCTGAGGGAAGGAGGCGGCGATATGAGCGGAGGATCCAGAGGCGGCGGGGACTTGAAAACAGACGAGTCTGTGTGGCTGCTGTGGGACAACTTCTCAAGGGGGGAGTGTCTGGGGAGACAAAAAGTGGGGGTTAGACACACGTTAGCACCTGGTTTCTGGTTTCAATTATTGGGTCTGGGTTTTATACATGTGGAACCCTGCTCCTCATCCAAAAGATGAGTTTATTTCACCAATTAACCTAATTTTCCCTCAACAGTACCTCTCTTCAGACTGGGATGCTTGCATCCATCTAAGCTCTCTTCAGTAGTCACCCCCACTGTGGTTCTGGGATCAGAGACTCTGTTCACTTGCTGTTCCAAAACACTGGACCTCCACTAACTCCATCACTAAATATGTGGAGTATGAGCTCAGCAGTGAGAAGGGTTCTTCACACAGAGATGGTGAAATAAGTCTTGATCATAAGCTGCTGTGTTCACACTAATCTCCAAGGCAGATGAAACCACCTGGATGAGTGGAGGAATCAAGAAGATTTTAAACTTGTCCACTCAGTATTACAGAAAAATGAACAGAACATCCTTCTGTTATCACTGCATTAACAGTGATTGACCGTAATATGATCGCAAGAAGGACAGAAGAACCGAGTGCAGCTGTTGCTTTTAACCCTTTAACACCGGAGATGTTGCCGGCGTGTTAAACACACTCCAATATGCTGCAACTCTTTGACTGTTTTTGTAATAAACTTGAATCAGGCTGATTCAGTCGCAGAGAATAGCTGCCACACATTACTAACGTAAAGTGCGGCATAATGGCGTAAAGCTGTTATTCTCTGTGACAGAATCAGCAGATTTTCTTTGATTGGATCAATGGTTGAAGAGTTACGGTGGTCAAATTAATGTAAACACTGGAGAGCTCAGATTTCTTTTTTAGATCTTTTAATATTACAACTTCTGACCATCTTTGACTGAAAAGATAGAGGCGTGTGCAAAGCAGTGTTCCTGAAAAACAGATGGCGAGCAAAAAAAGAGCAGTAAAAACTTGAACATGCTATTCCTGAAAATGTGAAAACCCATAACATTAGGAGAAGACTGACAGGCAGAGAATCAATGATCTAGCTCATTATCTCTGTACAGCACGGGAACAAATGTGTCGGTGTATCTGCTCAGACAGATTCTAACATCTGTAACACCAGAGTTCTCTGAGGTGGTACCGAGGGTGACAGTTTAGTGCAGCACAACGGAGAAGCAGAGGCTGTGATCTGTGCTGGAGCATCCAGAACTCAGCCTGTAAGCTGATGCCCTTCAAAATAAAGGCATCTAAACAAACATTGGTCTCTCTGTTCTTACCGTAATCCATCCTTGGAGGTCTTGGAGTGTTTAAACTGGGGCGGGGTGGAGGGTGAGGCAGGGGCCATTCGTATCTGACCTCCCCCCTGACCCCATGTAGAAGCAGCAGCAGCAGTAGCATTGGTCCCCTGAGATGGAGAGTAGCTTTGTAGGGGCCTCTGGGTCGGGGGAGCCGGAGCGGGGGAGCGCAGGCGGCCGTGCAGCTTGGCGAGGGCGCCGTGCCTGCGCTCACAGTGCTTTTCAAACGCCTGCGGCTTCACGACTTGACCGCAATGGCTGCACACCACCAGGAAGAAGTCATCGTGACCGGGGTAGAGGCCAAAGATGGACATGTCTGCAGGGAGAGCACAGATGCTCGGGCCTCAGAAGTCGCTCATGAGAAGGAAACCAGTACCAGCACTGTGTGCCGTCAATGTTCTGGTGCAGAAATCGTTGTGTCTGGATGCTCCAGGCCTGGCATGTTGATATCAGAGGCAGTGAAGATGGGCCCACAGGGGATGTTAGCTTCTTGTGTCATCACATCCCCGGTAGGTTTAAAACAAAACTTGCTCTATCGAAACAATTTATTCTAAAGGTGATGAATTTATTACATTTATGGCTCACATTTTATCAATCGGTAAATAACTTTCTGGTACTTTTGAGGCAGAAAACAGATTCTATTTAGTCTTCAAAATGAAAACGTTCAAAGTTTTCTCCACATTTGGGGTTTTGAAAGGGTAGTTAAAAAAAAGAATCTTTTAAACGAATGAATCAAACCAAATTAACATAGGAATCGAGCAATGACACCAGCACCAATGACAGACAAGGTCTGATTGTTATCCAACATGCCTGTGTCTTTTAGCCGCAGTGATCAGATGAAGTCAAGGTCATACAGGAATCCTAACGCCTGAACATTACCAACAACAAAAAGTGGATCTGAGGTCCACTTTAATTTTCCTAATATATGTCTGGCAACATCAGAAAAATGCCACAAGAACAAGTTAAAAACACCCATAACACATTTTTTAATCAAGTGGGTCTTTACAGAACTGATCCATGTAGCAAAATATACCACAGTTTCTCATCTGGGTTGTTGTTTCTTCCCACCTGACCTACAGACAGATGTTTGCCACAGAGGACTCGAACTCTGGTCAGTTGGATCTCAGCATTAACGTAAAACCATAATCTGGACCTTACTCACCCTCTTTGCTGAGCGACATGGCCTCCGCCGCCTTCTTCCCATTCTTACTGCAGTCACCCACGTCCGGCCCTGAAAGAAACCCAAGACCAATCCTGAGAAATAAAGTCAGAGATCTACGGCCAGTGTGGGGGCGGCTGGGTGACCTCTTTGACATTTAACAGATTTAACTGATTGTCAAGATGCTGCTAGATTTGAAAAGTTCACATGTCTGAATCTGGTCTGGCTGGGATTAAAACACCTGATTGTGTTGAGTTTGAGCTTTCTGAGAGAGAACACAAAGCTGTTAAAGCAGCAATGATGGGCAGGAGGCAGCATTTATGTAGCACTACAACTTTATTATCAACTTTAACAGAAGAAAGGTGGTGTTTTATGTGTAATGGTTTCCATAGCAGAGCTTTTTGCTTGGAGCCTCCATTAGCTGTTCTCTGCAGGAGAGCAGCTCCTTGGGTTTGTCAAGTGACTACTTCTCTTCAAAGACTAATGTCTTCAGGGACAGGCAAAGGTCATCCAGCAGTACCACTCCTTGCTGTGGATAATCTGGATGATGCAGAACCTGAACCGGATCATGTAAAGTACAGAGTGAACAGGGGCTGCTAAATTCGGATCCTGAGCATCCACCATCAGGCTCGATGGTCACAACCGTTCACAACAGCTGGATCGGATGATTCCAGGCTCTGATTGACTGAACACACCTGTTTCAGGTGACCTGCTAGCATCAAGCCGGGTTATGGCTCTGGAGCTGCCCGGGACTAATGTTCGGTCCCGGGCTGTGCCCTCAGCCACCAGATCAGATATCAGCTGGATAAAGCGAGGGGCGGGGGGGCTTGAAGGGAAGGATGGAGGAGAACATAACCCCCCGTCTTACACCTGGGCAGGGCCGGGGTTCACTTCATGTCCCGGTTCTCCATCTAGCTTTAGCGGCTAACAGCTAGCTAGCTGTCGGCGGAAAGAAGTTGCTCGCGCTGCCGAGCCCACGAGCCTCTTCCGCTGTCCGGCTAGTCCCCAAATGAACCGCCTCCACACGCCGGGGACAGCGTGGACAGCGTCCCCACACACTGTATCACAGTGGCGGACACGCCTGAATAAGTGCCGCTCATTTCTGCCAAAGGCAGCCAGAGATGAGAGGCAGCAGCCCGGCATCCAGCCCGCGCTAGGACCCGGCAGGTCTTTGTTTGGGTAACACGGTTAGCCCCGCGCTCCGTTTTCGAGAAAATTAACTGCGGGGATTCGGCTAAACGGCCTCGCGGCGGGTCGTGTTTGCGTCCCGGTGCTTCCTTACCATCTGCCCCGCTCACACCGGCCCAGTCCGCCCAGGCCGTCCAGCTCTGACCCACGAAATCATCGAGGCTAGGCACTCGCCTATCCACAGCAGCCATTGCTTTTGCTGCGCGTTCACGCACCGCCATCATCACAGCGCGGCAAGTAGCTGACGTCATGCGGCGCGTCCCCGATGGGAGAGGTACTTCCTACATAAAATAATAATAGATTAAATAAAAATTGTTTTTAAAATAAACTCTGTTGCTCATTGTTACTTTTTTATGTGATGTTTATATACTTTACACAAAGGTCTGTATTCATTGTACATTGCTATTTTTTTTCTCCCTATTTCCCCTTGGCATTTAAACTTTCTGAGTACACGAGTATATTGTTTATATATATATATATATATATATATATATATAAACAAACAAAAAAAAGCTATCCAACAGCCCCTCACATCCCAGCCTAACATTACGGTGCAACAAAAATGACGAGCAATATTGAAGCTGTAGTGTATTTTCTACATAACAAAGAGTCTTTCACAAACTGCATTTTTGTCTGCTCCCGATTCCCAGTGATTTGCTCACTTATTATATAGCTTAATTTTCTTTGCCACAAGAACATGTTAAAAACACAATTTTCATCAGTGAGCAGTGAGAGTGAGCTTCATGGTATGGGCTTCCTCGGGCCAAGCAGCTGCAATAATGCACTGGTTTAAAGCACACCATTACTGAACTCTGAAGCCAAGGGGAAATGTTTTTTGTTGGAAGAAATTGTGATTTTTTTCCATATCAAAATCTGACAAAGCTATTGCCCTTTGGATTACTGCTCTGCAAAGAGTTTTTATTTTCAGAATTACTGAACCTGCCCTCTGCACCTCCCCTGCTGCCACATAATTTCTATTCAGCATCCTGAAATCTTTCCCGAGGTAATGGACTTTTCTTATTGACTTGGAGATATAAGCTGTTTTACATCCCTTTCTTGACTGCTTCTGCAATAGATTTGAGAACCTGATCATGTCTGGACCTCACAAAACACCACCTATTTTACAAATAGGAGAAATTTGTGGTCAAAACCAAAAACACATTTTAGCCAGGGTATAATAGCTACTGGGGTGGCAGACAGGTTCATCACTCCCAGTCATTGGTACTGATGATGGCTTCGTCTTTCAGTGTGCTGTAAATTACAATTTACCCCCCATGTGTGCTGCAATAATATTACGTAGAAGTCAGAAGTCACAGGGCTGTCCAGGTGACCCCCCAGTGCTAATCCCAACACGACGCTAATTAAAGCCTCATACTAAGAGCAGACCTGCAAACAAGAAGATGTCAGATCCTTCTTCAAGCTCCAAGTCCTCAGACAACCAGGTTTGTTCAGGAAAATTAAGAATGAAGGTTTGGGAAACTTTAACCACAGCCTTGAAATATTATTATTATAGACAGTAAATTAGCAAATCACTTTTAGGGTTTCTCGAAGCTTATTTAAAGACAGTTAATATTTAATAGTCTTGTCATATTCTGAACGGATGAGTTGATGTCTGTTTAATTGTTAGCTGAATTATTTACAAGTGTAGGTAAGTATTTTCCAATCAATGTCATGACAAAGTGTGGTTAATGTCTCTGTATAGATGTTTTTTGGTAACACTTTATAAGATTCCCCAACAAGCTTTATTTAACACTTTAACAAAAAATATGTTTAAAGGGTGCTAGTAAGACATTTATTAGAACAATAAACTAAATACAGTCCATTAACATATTTAGCAAGATTCATTAACGTCTAACGTGAGACCACTATCAAGGTCTATTAAACTACAAGTTTAACAAATATATGTACTATCTTTATCAGCATTATATTGAGTATTTTGCAGCGCCTAATATTAAGTGTTATCAAAATTGGAAACCTCATATTAGCAGCAAAAGCTGCTAAAGTAAATTACAATAAATTAGCTAAAGGGGGTCAAAAATTAATTAAAAACTGAAATTAATTTCCCAATAAATGAAAAATTAGCCGAGTAGATTTTAATGTTGCTTTGAAACAATTTCAGAAAATGCAATATATGAAAGCATTAAAAATTACCAACAGAAAAAAAACTCCTGAGCTTAAATGTTTTTGATTGAAAAGATTTCTAAAGTTAGAACTAAATGTAAAAATGGAAGAGAACAGTGTGCACAGTAAAGCTAGATTTCACCTTACTATGGTGAGAAATGCAAATCACAGAAACTATATTAACCAAAAATATATACAGTTGCCATACATTAGCTTTAATCTCAAGATGTGTCATCGGTTCAATTCTTGAACATCACATGCATAGAAACTCATGATACTTAGATTTTGCCTAAAATCTTAAAAATTAAACTGTGATGATATAAAAAAAAAAAAAAAAAAA
>NC_050516.1:14343173-14351605 GCF_002922805.2 Oryzias melastigma | reverse complement strand
TGCGATGGCTTGCTGAGATGCCGGTGAACCTCCTCACAGTTACACCAAGGATGAAGAAAGGAGACAGAAACTGGCAGCAGTGCAGCTCTCGTGTTTTACACACTTAAAAAAAACTTGGTTTCATTTGAAACAAACGAGGCTTAAAATACAGAAAGATCATTCAGAACATAAACATACAGTCTTCTCTTTAAGCTCATCTGTTCATTTCAGTGTTTTCAAAATGATGCCAAAACTGGTGGATCAAACAGAGCTCTGCTGACAGACTTGACAAAAAAGAAAAGGTGAGAAAAGTCAATAAAAAACAAACGTACACAGAAAGGCTTTGGCTGTGATTGGCAGGCGTTTTGCACATTCATGCAAACTAAATCAGCCGGTTTAGTGTCTTGTTAACTGAAAACTTGCATCTAAACACAACCAAGTTTTAGTCAGTTTAACAGAAAAAAGTTAAAAGCAGAAAAAAAGAGGAATTCTCACTTTTGAGAACAAGTTTTAAAGGGAATGACAATCTCTCCTGATCAGTTTAGTGTTGAACATCTGAGCAAAGGAACAAACTGGAGACCTCTCAAAGGCTTCAGCCTGGAAAAACCTCGAAAGAAGGTGGAAAAAGCCTGGAAAGAAGGCTGGAATCCAGTGTTCAGAATGAAAGTCCAAATTTGTTGTTCTTTTCTTGAACTGAGAAATACCTCAGATGTCAGAGACCAGTGCTTGAGCTACAGGGGTCATTTTCATTCCTGCAGGTTAACATGAGAGATTGTTGAGGATATTTGGGGTGAAGGGTGGTTGTTAGATTTTATTTGCTTCAGGACCCTTAGTGAGGTAACGCAGTTAAGGCCCAGTGGGTCCTCCTTCCACTGGGATGGGGTCCTTGTGGAAAGGCGTCTCCTTGTAGATGAACCAGCAGTTCCCGGCCCACAAGATGAGGTTCAGGAACCCAAATATCTGCGGGGGGGATAAGAGGGATGTCACACTTCCAAACCTGGGATAATAATGAGCCCGCAATCATGAGGACTTCTACGTCACTTCCAGGTGTAGACACTTTCAGGTCTGAAACCAGAACCAGGTTGTGCAAAACGTACCACAGAGGCATTGAGGCGGCCAAGAGACGGGGACTCTCCTGGTTCACAGATATCCTTGCACTGAGTCACAAGGTTTTCTGGGTTTGTGGCCCATTTGACGTCAGTCAGGCCTTTCCCCCATGCAGAGGAGGACACCAGCCACAGGAAGGTGAAGGCACCTGTCACCACCAGATCCTGGTTCACAGCAAAATCAAAGCATGAGTCCTTCATGGTTCAAAGAGGTTTTGCACTTCAATGGTATTTTTAGTATAGGAGTAGTATTTGTTTGTGTTTTAAACTTGCCTTAAATAGTGCTATAAAATTGTGTTATTTTTAACTTTTTCTGAACACGCAACCAAGTACACTTCTGGAATTTTCTTTGTGCTTGTAACATGTCACAGTGACAAAGCCTATTCTATTCATACAAAAATGCATGGGGGAGGGAGGGACAAGAGATAAGACAAACAGTACTGCAATTGTTTCTCTTAATCACTAATTTGACTATTTTTATGAGTTAATGTTTTATGCTTCAGTATTTAATTTTTTTAAAACATTATGTTTTAATATTTTCATTATCCTTATAAATTTTCATTATATTATGTTTTGATGTGTTTTAATGAATCTAAGTTTTTTAGTGACAGAGGCCATCTCTTGGCTAGGACTCCCTCGCAAAAGAGACTTTTTGTCAATGAAAATATCCTGGTTAAATAATGGTTATTAATGGTAAATATAACGAATAAATTAAACCCTAAAGACTGAAGTATGTACACTCACTGGCCACTTTATTAGGCATTCCTGTGCAAACTGCACATATGCAATCACATCAGTAATTAAAATTTTTATGCGGCTGGGGGGTGGGGGGTGTTCTTGGTGAATTTACAACTATGGCTTTAGGACAGCTGTTATTAACAGTTTCAACATTTCCAATATATTTCAACGGCTCCATAATTTTAATCTAATTAGTGTATTGCTGTTATTACTTTTAATATTCATACTTTTAACGTGTTTGTGTGTTTGAAGCAATGGATGAATTTGCAAGTTCTTTTGGGATTAATAAAGTAATCTATCTTTCTATCTATATATTTATTTAGGCATGTACACATGGTCAAGGTGATCTGCTGCAGTTCAAAGTGAGCATCAGAATGAGGAAGAAAGGTGACTGAAATGACTGGGTTTTTAGTGCCAGACAGGCTGGTCTGTGTACTTCACAAACTGCTGATCTACAGAGATTTTCAAAACCATTTCTAGGTTTTACAGAGAATGGTCTGGAATAGAGAAAATATCCAGTGAGCGGAAATTCTGTTGGTGTAAATGTCTTGTTGATACCAGAGGTCAGAGACAAATGGCAAGACTGGTTCCAGCTGATAGAAAGGCAACAGTAACTCAAATAACACTGGTTACAACCGAGATCTGCAGAAGAGCATCTAGAACACACAACACCTCCAGGCAGATGGGCTACAGAGGCAGAAGATCACACCAGTCACCAGATCTCAACCTAATAGAGCATCTTTGGGATGTGGTAGATCACCATCATAGATGTGCAGCCCACAATTCTGTAGCAACTGTGTGATGCTATCCTGTCATTATGGACCAAACTCTGAGGAATGTTTTGTTGAATCTAGGCCATGAAGGATTAAGGCAGTTCTGAGGGTGAGGGGTCTCCAAACCAGTACTATAAGGTCTACCTAAAACAGTTGCCAGTGAGGGTATTTTTTATGTTTTCTCTGCATTTGCTCTTGCTTTTTTCAAGTTCATGAAGCTCCCTGAAAAAAAACTAGACTGTTTAAGTTTCTTCATTAAAATTAGATCTTAAAATTAACTCCGTGCTCTCTGCTCATTCTCTCTATTTGGTCTTTAAACTATAATTAAATTTAAAACCCTGATCTAAAGAGGTGAAAACCAAGTTATATACCTCTCACATATCTGAGCTACTCCTTATTGCTCCACAGGGGAAGCCTTCACTTTGAGTTACAGTCAAAATGAGGAACTAGAGTTATTAGTCCACACAGAAGTTAACCTGAGCATGACATCACCAAAATGGCTTCAGTGGACCATGTTTTTGACTAAATCCTAACCCTGAGGTTTCCTTTTTAACACAGACCTCTCTTTAGAATAAAGACAGTGTTTGTACCACAATGGGACCGCGGGTCGTCTGCCGGTACATGTACTGGAAGCCCAGGTAAAGGACCAAGGTGGCCGTGCAGTACAGGAAGGCGAACACGCCAACGCAGACGAAGAACTCTGCTGAGGAGGAGAAGTCACCCTGGAGGAAGGTCTGGTTCTTCGCGGTGGTGTTGCAGCTGGGAATTACGAATGGGTTTGCTGGTAACCTGGGGAGGGAAGCAGAGCAGAAGCTCATCCAGCAGCTGCTGGAAGGAGTGGTGCTTCTGAACGGTGAGACGGCACAGAGCAGCAGTTCTCACCTGAGCTCCACTTCTGTCCAAAAAAAAACGCAGCAGAGGAGAGGAGGAGATGTGAAATTAGGAGTTACAGAGCTCGCATCACAAAAATCACAACACACCCGGGTTTGTTCTCATCACGAGCTTTGGTTGCTCTGCAGACAACCCTCCAGAATCTGACCCAGTTCAACACCTGGACCCATCTCAGCTACTAACCCAGCTCCTTTTCCACCACATGGTGGCAGCAGACCCCAACTCAGACCCTGGTTCTACCTGTGTCAGTGGGACGGACTGGAACTTTTTGCACACCTGAACGGGTATCCAAACACGGGTTTGACGTCATGAGTATCACTCCCGGGACACTTGACTTTGAAATGGGTGGTTCCAGAAAACCCTCCGGTGGTGGCGAAGGCAAAGATGGCGAAGAACTGTGGATGCAGAGATGGAGGCATTGTGACTGACAGCAGAACAAACTCACAGGCATAGAGAAGACATGGTCATGTGAGATGCTGGTTTGACTGCTCACTGGACATCAATAAGGACATGATGCAATCAAATTTCAGGTGAGACAAGTACCGGTTAATTTTGATCCAGATCTACAAAGGCTGGCAAAGAAATGGAGGTCAAATAACTGCACCCCCATTTCAGCACAATGCAATACAATGTTCAAATAATTCATAAAAATCCAGAAGTGGAGAAAAACAGGCAGGGTGGTAGATCTGGAGGAAGAGAATGAGGCAACTCTGGCTTAAGTTTCTAAAACTGCAGGCAGAACAGGAGAGAGGTGACGATCCATTGGCCAATCCTGCTTGAGAAAGCATCACATCAGCTGTTTTTTCACCCTTTGTTCCGGCCCTCCCTCTTCCTGCAACACTCACATCCTTTTTCCGAACAGGAAACACCGTCCACCCTTGTCAAGATAAACACTGCTTTAGTGAGGAGTCTTTAGACACAAACCTTCAGATGAACTGTGTGTGCTGCTCCTTTCAGCCCTGTAACAACCTATTTGATACACTTTGAATTTATTGCGTACCCTTGCACAAGTTTATCTATAAATTTTGGTGGATTTATTACTTTTGTTTACTGATGGACACTGTGGATGTGCCGTTTGTGAAGCGGGATTGATGAAGGTGTATTAAAAGCACCATCGGGATCCATGCAAAGAGACATCTTGCACCTAAGAGCAATAGTGGTTTTTGAGTTCATGAATGAGCAAACTCCTCTGCTTTCTGTATTCTGCACCTTTCCAGCATCTTCACATGTTTGATATTTCAAAAGCACAGTGGGAAAAAAATGGTGGAAATACAAATAAACCAATGAGTGCAATAACCAACACAGAGTATTGTATCAGTTTGGATGCGTGCAAAGATATTGGAGAGGTGCTGGGTGCAGAAGCAAAAAAAAGAAAAAAAGCTTAGGCAGTCAGACATGACTACTGTCTGCAACACTGCAACACAGCACTTTTTCAGGACTCCTGACAAAGCAGAGTTGTACTTTCAGTTAACGATTGGATAAAATGCATACGCTCTTCCGTGAATTATATAATCGAGTTTACAAACAGTTAAGAATTTTAAAAGTATATTTTGTTGGAACAAACAGCAAAAGCATCTGAAAAAGTATTTGAGTACTTCTAGAAATAAACCTCCATTCTTAAAGTCCTACTCCAATCATATTTTGATGAATTCTGAAAGTGTTCCAAGTTGTCCTTTGATTATAATTGTTGTTTTTAGCAACAAAAACAATTCTGTGTCATTTTCTAGGACAAAGTTTGTGCAGCACAGCAGGATTGCATCAGACATTTGCCTCTGAGTTGTGGGTGAGACTGTGCGGAAGTAAGCCTCTACTGAGATCCCATCAACCCTTTGTTTACACGCTCTACCGCTGCCTTACAGCCCCTCACAACAACCTCAAGCTAACATTTGCAGGGCAGCAATAACATTTGAGCTATCTAGCCACAGTTTAGAGCCAGATATCAGCTCAGACGAGGAAAACAAAGATGTACGTGGATGCATCAAAATGGAGCAGAACCGGGAGACTGTGGCGCGCCCATTTCACTTGCTGCGTCACAAGAGAGATTTTTTTTCCATCACGATTCGAATAAAGAAAATACTCAGAAGTGCAGTTTTTCATTGGAGTGGGTCTTTAACAGGTAATGTTTGAGAGAGACAGTATACATTTTATTAAAAATAAATACTTTTCAGTTCTTACTTATACATGTATATTTTTGCTTGTGAGACTCCACTGAAATTAAAGATGATTTTTTGAACTTTGAGATAATTTTTCCTATCAGTGTTTTATAGATATATATGTTTATTATGTAACAGATTACAGAGCAAAACACCTAAAATTCCTGGGAGGAAGTTTAAGCAGAAACCACAGCAATTTTTTGTGAGCATGCTCAGCACTGACGTCTCCAAAATGAGGCCTGCAGACCTCCTGGTCCAGAGCCCTGACTCCCACTGACCACCACATTCCAGCCCATGCTCCTGCTCGGGAGGGGCAGTTCGGATATGAATCAGTAAGCGTTGTATCGCTATATAGCGGTACATAACATTCCGCAGAGCAGGAAGCAGCACTCCACGCCCTGACTTTGGGTCAAACATAAGTACTGCATAACCAGGTGAGTATTTGCCCAAACAGGTGTATTAAAGAAAATGAATTTAACTATCAACAAAACTTAAAAGATGCTGACCTCAGATGATCCCGGAGCATGGGAGAACATGAGCTCCAGAGGGAGGCACTGAAGATGAGCATGATAAGCATGCGTTAATCTGTCAGTTATGATGATGCCCAATATTTGTTTAGGGACAGAACATCTGCTCGGCCGTTTCTCATGAGTTTCTGCATCACAGAGGGCAGAACCACACACAGTGGTTTCTTCAGACGTTCTCCTGTTTAGTTTTCTAAAACGGTAGTGATGCACCCCAGCTGATATGCTCAAATATTTGATATTTATATGATACCTCCGTAATGTTAGGATGGATTTGTGAGGGGCTGTAAGCTGAAGGGAGAGAGTGTAAACAGACGGGTGATTGGTGGGTGGGTTGGGGGGTCCTCCATGCCAAAAGTCCCACCCACAACTCAGGTGAATTTCTAATGAACTACTGAAGCTCTGCAGAAACTATGTCCTATAGATTGCACGTTGTTTTTGTTTTGTTTTCTTTTTTTAAAGTTTTGAATACCTTTAAAATATATCAAAATATGATCAAAGTGGGGCTTTAAAGCCTGAAAATAACTTATACAGGTCAAAGCGATGACGTAATTTGACCTGAACTATAAACTAAACTTTAACGACCATCCTCCTGCGGAGGTTAACACCTGCTGTATACAGTGTACATTCACCTGTAGACAGGTTAATGAGCAACAGCACCCCCCCCCCCCCCCTTCTGCCAGCCTACGCCTTTAACACACAGACGCACGTCGCTAAGCAGCCAAGTGCCTCCTTTTCTGGACTACTACTCATTCAGAGGAGTCCCTGGGCTCCTGCTGGGGATATTTCAGGCATGCATGCGAGCTATGCGACGCTCAGCTGCTGCGGACGGAGCGACTCAGGTTTCTGCTGTCGCATCGCTGCTACAGCGTTTGGTAGAGGCAGCACCAGGTTCTGATGTTGTTGGTTCAAGACCTGGCTAAGCAAGGAAGTTGACAAATCACTCTAGTGACGACCCATCTGTAAATGTTGTAAAACTATGAGTTTGTATCTGACTGGACCTCCCCTGTATAAATAAAAGGTTGTGCAGCACGCCTTCATGCCTCTAACTGTCATCCGGTTTATGGTGGAAACAGCATTTACGACCTTCTTTATGTCATTTAGGATCATTTGAATAGACAAGGTCAAATGGAGGGGGGGGGGGGGACTTTTTTTTCAAGAAATTCAAAGCTAAAAAATAAAAATCTTTTTTTTTTTTTTAAATTTGAATGAGATATTTAAAAGTATTTTCATCTGACCTTTGACCTCAGGTGTGAAATCTGCACTCAAGGGGTCCAGGATCTCTAACCTGATAATGGAAGTCTGAGCTCACACAACTGCTCATGCGCGTGCGTGTTGGTTTCACTTTTCAAATTTCCGAAATAACTTTTTTAAAACTATTTTATATCAAAGGTGCTCAACACACCTGAGCCGTGCGGCTCTGCAGGGCCGTGGCCGCTTCGAGGACGGTTGGCCCAATTAGGAGACTCAGTAACCCGAACACTCACAGACAAAACCAGTTCAGTCTGACTTGACTCACCCATTCCAGGAGCCGAATGAACCCGATAGGCTCCTTCAGAGGTCCCAGGTCCAGAGAAAAGCCCGCCGCTTTCTTCTGCTGCAACACGACAGGCGCAGTTATATTAGTGCGCGCGCGCTTAAGCGTGAATGTTAGCGCGTTACCTGTCGGACCCTCAGCAAGTCACCTGCGGGTCACCTGAATACCCCGTTGCTGTCAGTTAGCTGCTGGCTGCTAACCACATACCAGCGCCACTTCTGTGGCGCCATAAGCAGACGCTCCACGTACCTGCTGAGGGGAGTCCATGACGGCGGTCGAGAAATGGTGGAGTCTAGCTGTATTGCTGTCGTCGTCCGTTGGTGTTTGAAACAACCGAAAGAGGCAGCGTTTAGTGTTCTGAGGCAGACATGCGACTCCAACACTGTCCGGGAGGAATGCTGGAACTGCTGTCAAACCCCGCTCACCGTTTTAACCATCGGCACAGGCTGTGAGTTAAAACAAGCAGCACTTCCGGTATTTTTCACAGTAGCAGCCATAGACTGTAAAAATTAATGGACAAAGCAAGCACCGAGGTCCCCTGTCAGTCCCCGATCCCCTTTCCCTAACCACGCCCTAAACGCGCGCACATGTATTACGTGACTTCCCTTTTGCGCCATTTTTTTTCTAAGACTTTATTACTCGTGCTGGTTGACAGTTTTAACACGATTTGCGGCAGCTGGATGATCGGGTAGCCCATTGAGTCATTTATTTATTTAGTTAGTTTTTATAAC
>NC_050516.1:14311518-14341620 GCF_002922805.2 Oryzias melastigma | reverse complement strand
TTTGCAACCCAGTGGTACTTCCTATATGGAACACGGAAGTAGGGGGGCTTGCTTCGTCCAGTTATTTTATATACAGTCTATGGTAGCAGCGTGTCGACACTCCGTAGGGGCGGAGCCAAGCACAACAAACTAATGTTTTTTTTCTGAGAAGCTTGAGAAAAAAGTGTATTCGTACGCAAATGTACCTGTTTCCTTTGGTTTTTGTGTTTGTTTTATGCATTGGAGAAAACAGTTGACCTCCCAACTTCTTTTTTCCAATTAATTTGCAAAACAAACTAGGCATCTACTAAAAAGTGACTTCTTACTATTATTGTTTTGTTTACAAAGTAGTCAATCCCACATGCACCAATAAAATGACATAAAAAAGAAGATTGAAGTAAGGGTTTGCTAATTAAAAATAATACATTTTCAAAACTTTGAATAGTCTATTTGCTTTTGATAATTTGTGTTTGCATATTTGAACATTTTCTATAGAAGCCAAATATCTGTTTTAAATGTTTCTTTGAATTATTTTTTAGTCAGGGGACTTTACCTGACCATTTTCTCTTATTTAATATTTTGGCTAATATTATAATAATATAATTATATAGGTTTCATCGAAACAGAAAATTGGGTAATCAAAGACAAACAAGATGTAGATAAAGGAACATTTTTCACAAACATGCTCAGATACAGTAGACCGGGACAATATGAAAATCTACAAAATTATGTTAAATACTTTCTCAATTTGTATCATAAAAAGCCTTTTTTACACTCATCAGTAAAAAAAAATCAACAAATAATATTTTTCTGAGAAATATCTATTTATTATTTTTAGTAAAAATATTTTGCCCTATTGTAAACAATGTATTCATAGGGTAAAAAAAAGAAAATTTGAGGCATAGCAATGTTGTACTTCAGAAATGATCATGTGTACCATTCTTTGTCTAGTCAAATGGAACTCAATTAAATTGATAAAATAATAATCAGGGTTAATAAATGCTAAGCCTTTTTTAACTTAATTTAAAAACAAAATAACAAAACTATTAATAATAATAACTAATATTTTTTTATTCAAATTAAACTTGATAAAGATATATAAATAATGCATATTTCCAATCGACAAATAACAAGTGGTGTTAAATGTTCATCAGTGAAAAGGTAAAGATAACTTGCATTGAGAGTTCCAAAATTCCGAGCTGATTTAAAAGCAGCTTTACGCCCCGCCCCTTCATAGTCGTAACTCTCCTGCCGCCATTTTGACCCGCAGTGGCGTTCTCCGACGAAGACTGCGGTTATTCTTCATCTTTAACATTTCAAACCTTAAACCGGTAATGACCAAGAGACCAGATATACCTGCTTCACGCACTTCTTTCATCCATTGCGGGTTACGAGGTTGTAAAATTTGCGGTGTATTTAATGGCCGCTTCAGGCCGCGCGGCCTTCATTAACAGTACAGACCTAGATAATAAGGAAAATAACTACATAAAGAACATATCAGTCAAATTCTTTGGGAAATAACTTTTGATTTGTTTAAAGAAAACTGTTGCGGTCTAACTATTACGTTGATGTAGACTTATGTAACCTTTTAAACCGTTCCGGCATTTAGCTTTAGCCGCTTAGCTAACCCTTTTATAAACGTCACCGGTTATTCTACATAAACGGAATAAATAGTGTTGATTTATGTGGGCTTGATCGAAATTAACGGCAACAAGTGTAAAGACAAGTCCTAATCTAAATATAGGCCTGAATTCGGTTCCGGTTCTTTCCCGGCATTTCTTGTTGTGAACGCTCGTTCCTGATTAGCGGCAGACTCGGTCTACAATGGAACAAAGTGTTGTACTGTTGTGTGTGTGTACTGTGTTTGTGCTCTCTCATTAACCTTTTTCAGTTTCCCCCCAGAGTGTCTTTGTTGGTCTTTAGGTTTTTTTCTGTGAAGATCCTCGATGTGGAGAGTTTGTTGTTGGCAGAAGATTTTTTGGGGGTCCTGACCAGTGTTATTAGCAGCAGCAGCTACAGAAGAACCAGTTCTCCTCACCCTTGATGCCCAAACAAGGCAGAGAAGAAGCTGAAGATTTTTTCCCCCCATCATCTACCCCACTTTTGGCACTTTTTTGCATCGGTTAAAGTTTTTTTCCCCCGTGCTTTGCTCTATGCCCCTCCCACTTTATTTTATTTAATTAGTCGTCTTAATTTTTATCCAAAAAAAAGCAACCCACCAACAACAACTCAACAAAGACTTTTGCAGACGCTGTTGATGTGGTTTAGCGATCTGTCGGGATAAAGATGTCTCTCAGAGTCTCAGGAAAGGGCTGTCATAGGAAGACCAGGTTCTCTGGGCACTCCATCCCCTTATTCCTCTTATCTCATGGATCAAGTGTTCCTTCAGGACTCCACACAACTGCGGAGACTTCGTTCAAGCAGTGCATTCAGAGGGGAGGCTGCTGTTCCACCCAACCAGGTAATCCACTCCCTGACATCTCGTCAGCTGAAAATATTAAAGATCCACCCTGATTTTAAAAAATGTGTTTTTAGCCAGCTGTTATCTTAAATTTCTGATTATGTTAAGGGAAATTAAGCTAAAAATTGCAGTGTTTCTTGGTTCTAATTGTTGTGAATTGGGAGCAGACAACAAAAATGCTGTTAGAAAAAGGTGAAAAGTGACACCAAAAATACACGGGCGGACCGCAAGCCGCCTGCTCTTCTCCGGAAGGGTTGTTCTGTGCTAACAGTTCCACTCAAAACTCAAAGGCAAATTTCTAATAACATTGTCATTCTACCAAAACTATGTCCTACAAAATAACACAATTTTTAAATTGAAAACCGTTAGAACTGCTTTCAAATGATCTCAAAAGATGAGTCTTTAAACCTGTCTGACCTTCAGACAGGTTAGTATATTACAGGAGGGGACAGCATCCCTGTTTTTAACACATTCCTCAATCATAAATGTTCCTGTGAGTGACCTTTCATGCAGGTTCATGTAAAGTGGAGGACTTGCAGTTTAAAGTATTGACATGTCTCTTTATACAATACATAATTTCCCTGGAAAATATTGACACCTTTGCAATAATTGTTAATGCTCACAAAAAGTTGGCGATGATCAACCTTTAGACTATATATGGTAAATTATTTAAAGTTGGTGTTTTATTTTTAAGAAAGTAGGATGTAGAGACCTGTATTTGTGGTTTTTCTCTATGATTTGACACTCAGTTGTCACAGAAGTCCTTGATGGTGTTTACCTTCTCCTGTATCTGGGATTAGAATACCATGTATCTTAAGTGGCATATACTTGCACTTATGTATATTTATGCACTTTTTTTTAAACCTTCATTAAGACCCAAAGTGTTTTACAGTCACAATCACCATTCACTTATGTAAGAACATAGTTATAGTGGCTGAGCTGCCATGCAAGACAAGAGCCTAGCCTACTAACCGGAATAAATGCGGGTTTTGGTCTCACTCAAGGGCTCTCTAAACCATTAATGCCTGTGCTGTTGCTGGTGACATCTAAATAATACACACTCAGCTCTTTGATGTATCTTCAATCGCTTATGCGATCAATGATGACGAGTATCTCCGACTTAGAATTCACTTCAATAAAATGTTGAAGAGTTACGGCGGACCGGTGCTAAAAAGTTAACACAAGGGCATGCAGATTGGAATCCAAACCTGTGCCCACAGGTCGACCGCTCCACCTCTGGCTCACAGATGGCCTGTGCAGCAGTCTTGTTTTCAGAAGTGTAGACGATTAGGATGATTGTCACCAGATTGTTTTTGGTCTGAACAGAAAGAGTCCTGTTGGCCCTGAAGACCACAGCCAGCTGTTGGGTCCTTTCCGAGCTCCAGTGTTACTATGACCAACCATGGAGATGACTGCTACTTCTTCTACTACTCCACCTGCACCAAGGTGAGTGTCTCCGCTACCCAGACCACCACGCTGCATTACTTCCTGTTAAATTAAGCGACCTGACGCCCTGACTGGCTCTGTTGTAGGGTGACAGCTGCCCCTTCAGACACTGTGAGGCCGCCATGGGAAACGAGACCGTCTGCAACCTCTGGCAGGAAGGACGCTGTTTCCGCCCCACCTGCAAGTTTCGTCACATGGAGATCACGGTGAGCAGATTAGTCCCAAATCTCTGGAAGCTGCATGTCTCAAAAGACCATTGATGGAAGAAAGACAACTTGCTGTAAACCCGAGCTCAACTTCTGTTTTTAGACCTGCTTTTGAAGGACACCAACAGAAATCAATTGTAAATGCGACAGAGTTCTAATGCTGAAAGTTTCCTTTAAATCTTGTAAAGAAAAGACTAGAAAGACTGCTGCTTTTGAGAGGTGAATTAAGAAACTTTCATTCATGCTGTTGCATGTTTTAAATGTCATCCATGAAACAGAAAAACAGAAAGGAGATTCCCTGTTACTGGGAGAACCAGCCGGCTGGCTGCCAGAAGCCTCACTGCGCCTTCTTTCACGAGAAACCGCGCTGCATCCAGGGCCTGTTCGTCCCTCCGGATCAAAGTAAGTGAACAGGAGTGATTGAATCTACAAACATAAACCACAGCTACTGTGTTAACCACTGCCGAAAGGAAAACTTTTTCTTTATTCTAATTTAATCCAAACGTGCTCCTTAAAATCAAGCTATATAAGAACATAAATGGGTTTTGATTTTCCAGTGCCAATATGACACCCAGAACAAACAAACAAAGCTGCAGCAGAAAGAAGCAGGGCTTAATGGTGTCTGATGATGACTTTGGTTCTTGCAGGTCAGAGCAAGACTGAGGAAGAGCAGCCTGAAGACACAGCTGCCCCCCCACCTGTAGTTCTCACCACCTCCACTAACCCCCAGCTTAGAGGAGTCATCAAAACAGACACAACAGAGCCAGTCCCAAGCCCCACCCACCCCCCTGTAGTGATCAATGCTGCGGATGATGATGAGGATGAAGATGGTGAGCTTGATTTAAACCTTTTAGCTGGTGGTCAGAGCTGAACCGTTTCTCACCATTGTACCCTTTTGTGTCTCTCAGAGGAGGGAGAGGACAGCAGAGTCGGCCCCTCGCCCAGGAAGTTACCCCGAACAGGTTTGGTCCGGTTGAGACAGTTTGATTGCAGCTCGGTTTGTTTATTCCGGACCAATGTTGTGATGTATGTGTGCAGGTGAGACGCTCACGTTCGGGGTTAGCACTCTGGAGGAGATCCGCCTGAGGAAGGCTCTGATGGCCAGCATGAGGACCGGTTACGGTCAGAAAGCCGAAGGTGTTGCCAACGGGGAGAAGGAGAACATCCAGGCCTTCTTTAGAGCTACATCGTCACAGTCCAGAGGTAAACAGTCTACTAAGCTCTTTATGATTTGCGTGTTCCAGACTTTAAAGTTCTCTGGTCTGTTCTGTTTCAAAGCAGGCCCGCCTGGATCTGAAGTCCCAGTCCGCTCCAAAAGGGGGGTTTCAGAAAGGCTGGGCCTGAGGATGCCCCAAACCGGTAATGTTGCAGTCTTCTTCTAGATCTCTGAAACTGTTGATGTGGTGAGAGGCTGATCCTCTGTTCATCTGTAGGTGGAAGAGGCAGAGAAGGTCTGCCGATCAGGAAGAGTCTGGCCGAGCGTCTTGGAGGGGTCATTGAGGAACCAGCAGCACCCACTCAAGAAGGTAGTGTAGATCACAACTCCACGTTCAAGTGACCTGGAGGAAAATGTCCGTCTATGTTTTGTCTGTTGACATTTGTCTGTGTTCACAAAATCTGATGCAGCAATTGATAATCATGAAAATTTGAGTGAGTTGCACAAACTTTAGTGAGTTGATTGTGGTGTTAGCTTACCGTTCTTAACATGTTAGCACGATTCTCGCAGCATTTAGCTCTGTTGTGTTCTGAGTGGATTGTGTCTGCATTATTTCGCTCTTAACACCTGCTTCTTCTTCAGGTGTTAAGCCTGTGAAGGACAGACTTGGCTTGTTTTCTGGACCTGCTACAGCTGCACACTCAGGTGAGGAGATTAAAGCATATGCAGCTCCTAACTTCCTGCAGATGAAGCTTACCTGAACCATGTTCCTCAGGTTCCCCAGCAGAGAAGAACAACGTTTCTGTGAAAGATCCGGATCAGATTCGCATCAAAACGCTGGAAGAGATACGGCGAGAGAAGGCAGCCAAGAGCCAGAAAGATGCTCCTCCAGATGTTCCCTCAGATGTTCCTGCAGAGATCCCCAAGACTGTCAGAGCCACCAGAGGGGTCAAGAGAACGGTTTCTGTGAAGGAGCCCCCCATCAGTAACATCAAGACATTTTCTGAGATTCATCTGGCGAAGAAAAAGAGACTGGAGGATAAACAGGCCAGAATTTCAAAAACAGCCGAGGGCCCTGTGGAGAAACCTGCAAGCAGAACCCTGGGAGAGTCCGACACCCCTGAAGATGGGAAGGAGGTTAAGGTCAGGGTCAAAACCCTGGAGGAGATCCGTAGGGAGAAGGCAGCCCGGCTGCAGGCTCAGCAGGACACAGAGAGCGTGGAGAGCAAAGACCAGGAGAGCCTCCCTAAGAAGAAGAGGCTGCTGCGCGTCCAGAAGCTGGAGTCTCAAAGTAAGGCTGTTGGTTCAGCAGAACCGAGCTGTTCTAAAAGCTTTCAGTGTATCTGCTCACTGACTGAACTGCATGTTTACAGATCGCATTGAGACATCAGAGGACACCCCCACCACAGAGAAGCTGCCGAAGCCCACTAAGGTAAGCTGTGTGAGATCTTCAGAACAACTCTGGTCTTCAACATCTACTATCCTGCATGTTTTACAGCTATTCTTGCTCTACTCACAGCTGAATCAAAGTGTGAAATGAATTTTTTAGAAGGAACTCATCAATTCATTGATGCTTTAGCAAAAAAAAAATTCCCTGATTGATCATTTTCATTCCATGATCTGTCTCACCCCTGCAGACGGGCAGCGTCCAGGTGAAGACCTTCGAGGAGATAATAAGGGAGAAACGTCTGCGGCAGCAGGAGGGGCAGGCCAGCAACTCGACTGATGCTGATGGCGTCAGGCCCCCTCTGAAGAGGAAGCTCCCCGTTCAGGCCGACCCGGCATCATCGGCGCCTTCCTCTCCCGCGGACCCCCCCAGTGTTTCTGTCCGCAAGCTGGTACCTCTGAGGTCCAAAGCTGCTTCAAACGCACAGAAGATCTCCTTTCAGGGCAGAACCGGTGACGTTACTGAGACTAGAAGCAGCACGTCTCCTTCAGAAGACCAGAACCAGACTGGGTCCACAGAACAATCTGGAGAGTCCAAAGGTACTGATCTGCTCTGAGAGGCTTCCCCGGTGTTTGCTTCATGTCTGACCTGTCGACCTCTGATTTCAGTGAGACCCAAACTGAATGTGAAGCCCTCCGTTGTGAAGCTAGCCACGCCGCTGAGGCCGGCCCAGAAGAAGAGGGGGGCGGAGCCATCAGCTGTGGCTGCAGTTAAACCTCTGAACAGCGCCGCTGCAGTCCAAGAGACCCCGCAGGAGTCCACGTGCACACCCCCACAGGTGCCAGACACTTGTTGACCTGATCTCAGACGCTCTGGACCGAACCACAGCCGTACGGTTTTAGTTGTGGTTTGGATCTGTGGGTTTTGGTCTGTTTAGATCTCTGATCCTCGCTCCAAAAGGAGCTCAGGGGTTAGATTAGGTGCATTCTGACCGGCTGTCTTCTCTCTCAGGTCCTTCCGTCTCCAGAAGCTCTGCTAAACTCTGCTGTTCCTCGTAGCCCCACCCCCCTGCAGGAGTCAACCCTGGGGGAGGAGGAGCTGCAGACGGTCCCTGTCTTCAAACAGAGTGGAGGCCAGAAGGCTGGCGCCGCCATCAGAGAGGCGTGCTCGGTCCCTCACAGGTACAGAAAACAGCAAAAACCTGGGTCTGACGTTTTCATAAACATTAAAATAATTGCATCTGTTCACTCCAGCCCGGCAGTCAAAACCACGGCCCAGTCCAGAGCCAGACGGACCAGCACAACCCGCCCCACCTCCACGTCGGACTCCACAGCCCCCGCCGTGGACGACTTCGAGGAGCTGATCAACCAGTTCACCGACGACCACCTGGAGGAGGACGTTGATCCTGGACTGGGGGAGGACGACCTGCTGCAGGAGCTGTCAGAGATGATTGACAGCTGAGCACAAGCCCACAAACACGGAGCTTGATCAGAGTTTTAGAGTCTGAAGGTTTTACACTTTTGGTCCTAAAGCTTCATTGTGTCAAGAACTGAAAGACTGTGCTGGCCCGGGGGGGCGGAACCATGGGACTGGCTGATGATGGAAACTCCCCATCATGCAGCTGTCAGGTGGGCATGCTCTTCGCCCGTCTGAAAAGACCCCCCCACAGATTCATCATCAACTCAGGGACTTGGTGGAGCGTCCAGCCATTTGTGAGTCCACATGTAAATTTCCATTTCCTGTACAGACGTCTGTGTAAATAAGACTCTTAATGAGCTGCTGGACCTTCAAGTCAGCTGAAAGCTCCACCCACTGGCAGCACCTGTCACTCGAGTGTCCTCAGTGGCTCCTCCCACCTTCCCCTCAGCTGTTGTTTGACACGCGTCCATAAATAAAGCAGACTTTTGCACCAGTGTTAGACGATGACCTCACAGGCCCCTCCACGGCCTTCAGTAGACGTTTCTGTGAAAAATGAGCCAGAAGGACACAACCAGACGACGTAGGAAAGTCTTAAAGCAATTCAGAAGTGAAAATAAAAATACCAAAAGATTTCCAAAAATATCCGATTCAACATTAAAAAATAAATTCTTGAATCTAATTATTGTTTTTATGACAATCCTGAATGACGGTGATGCATTTGCAAAACAAGTCGTAGGGTTTCAAATGTTTAATAAAGGAACTTTTATTGAAAGGAGGATTAAAAAGTGGAACTTATATTTCTCTCTTTTGTCATTCTGTGAAGTCTGAGGAATATTTGAATTTTCTTTTTTTACTTAATGGTTTCAACCGTTTTCTCCATGTTCTTAGAACATTTTCATCCTTCAGGATATTCCTGTGTGTACTTTTGTTTTTTTTATTTTAATTATTAAACTGTTTTATGATCATTAAAAATGAATTGGACAAGTGTGTCAGCACTGACAAAAGTTTATGCTGTTTGAGAGCACCTTCAGCAAGCTTTTGACCTGAAATATCCTAAGAGAAAATAAAGTTTTGTTTAAACTATTGAAATTATTACAAACTTTGTGTTTTTATGATATGTTTAAGTTTTCTGAGATGTTTATTCATTTCTGAATTGATAACAGAGGCTTAAACAAAAGGAGAAATTCGATTTCACCCTAAATTTAGCCTCTTTTTCATCAAAAATGTATTTTTTTTTGTCAGATTGATGTAACTTGTCTCTTGGTCTTGTTGGCTCTTTCCTGCCTCGTCTACAGCTTTCAAACGCTGTCTTTCACATCCTTAGAAGATCCCTCATCAGAACATTCAGGATACAGTTGGTTTCCCGCAGCTTGCTGGTTCAGTGTCTGAATCTGGTCCAGATTCTCAGTAGCCTGCAGCCAAATTTAGAAATTCTACTCTCACTTTGAGCCACGCTGTGAAGAAAATTCATGTCAACCACTTCTCTGGAATTTTCCTTTAGGTCATGACTCAAAACTAATGATTGAAAGTTAGGGCAGTAGCGTCACTTAGGACCAAAAGTTTGTCTTTTGACAAACTGCAGGCTCAATCACAGCTTGTGTCTATTAATCTCATTTATTATAAAGATACTCCCCAAATACCTAAACTCCAGCTCTCCACCTGGCTAGGAAAGAGTGAAAAAGACCAGAGACTACAGGAAAGCTTCCACTGTGTTTTCCTGCAAATCCACACCCTGAAGTAAAAACTACAAATCACAGTCACTATAACACACTTATAGAAAACCACCAATCACATTTTGGTTAATGCAAATGTTGACACTGTTTATGGTTGTGTCTCTTGCTCCTTCTTACTTTTGTCTTTATTCCTGGGGCTATCATGTCTAACTCCTGTAATCCTCTCTTTAAAAAATGTGTGCACAGAAGCTCTGAATTTGTCAAATAAACATCAGTCTGAGAAGAAAGCCAATTGTTTTTTTGTTTTGTGTTTTTACTCCGAATTTCGTATAAGGAAAGGAACCAATCTTTAATATTGAACCTGAGATTAGAGAATCTAGATGGAAAAACTTCACTGAACCCACACCAGCCCACTGGTTATCAAAAGTATTGGCACTCCTGCCTTGACTCACATATGAACTAAAGTTCCATCCCATTCCTAACCCATAGAGTTCAATATGTTGTGGGTCCATCTTTTTTAGCTATTACAGCTACAACTCTTCGTGGAAGACTGTCCACATGCTTGAGGAGAGTTATTATGAATTTTGGACAGTTCTTCCTAAAGCACATTGGTCAGGTCACACACTGATGTTGGTTGAGAAGGCCTCTCTGCTCCATCATTCATCCATCTTCTTGACCGCTTTTTCCCTTTCGGGGTCGTGGGGTTCCCGGAGCCTAACCCGGCTACTGAAGGGCGAAGGCGGGGTTCACCCTGGACAGGTGGGGCCTCTCTGCTCCAATTCATCCCAAATGTGTTCTGTTGGGTTCAGGTCAGGACTCTGTGCAGGGCAGTCCAGTCCATGGAGACCAGACTCTGTCCTCCATGTCTTTATGGACCTTGGTTTGTGCTCCGTCATGTTGGAAGAGGAAGGGGACCCTCCGAACTGTTCCTACAAGAGCATAGAATTGTCCAATGTTTTGTTATCTTGAAGCATTCAGAGTTCCTTTCACTGGAACTAAGGGGCCAAGCCCCACACCATCATTCCTCCTCCACCAACATTTCACACTCGGCACAATGC
The DNA here is from genome assembly GCF_002922805.2 of Oryzias melastigma. Lineage (NCBI taxonomy): Eukaryota > Metazoa > Chordata > Actinopteri > Beloniformes > Adrianichthyidae > Oryzias > Oryzias melastigma. The sequence goes on along the minus strand of NC_050516.1, from coordinate 14,330,835 downwards.
AGTCTGAAATGTACTGTTCTCCTGGTAACCTCCAAACCCAGACTGGTCTACGAAAATAGCTGATGGAAAAGTGTGATTCATCACTCCAGAGAAAGTTACTGTTGTTCCCAAATTCTTCCATTTTGTGGAATGTTTAGGAGCAAGGATATTTCAAGACAAGATTTGTTACACATGCGGACTCCTATGACAGTTCCACGCTGGAATTCACTGAGGACCTGAGAGAGCAGAGCATTCACATAAATGTTTGTAAAAGCAGTCAGCATGCCTGAGTGCCTGATTTTAAACACCTGTGGCCAGACCAAGTGATGAGGACACCTGATTCTGATCATTTGGATGGTGAGCCTCTATTTTTGGTAATTTAGTATGGAAGCAAGTCCACTATTTATCTATTCATCACCCCTCATGTTTTTTTAATGAATATGTGAATGCAAAACAGAAAAGTGACTATTAAAACATTCCTAGACAGACAGTTTTTATAGCTTTCTTTGTTTACACTGTCAGAAATTTCTTATTTATTTAATTGTTATGGGGCTGCACGGTGGCGCAAGTGGTTAGCGCTCTTGCCTCACAGCGAGAAGGCCCCGGTTCGAATCCCGGCTGGGACCTTTCTGTGTGGAGTTTGCATGTTCTCCCCGTGCATGCGTGGGTTTTCACCGGGGACTCCGGCTTCCTCCCACCGTCCAAAAAAAACATGCTTCATAGGTTAATTGGTGACTCTAAATTGCCCCTAGGTGTGAATGTGAGAGTGAATGGGTGTGTGATTGAGGCCCTGCGACAGACTGGCGACCTGTCCAGGGTGTACCCCGCCTTCGCCCTTCAGTAGCCGGGATAGGCTCCGGCACCCCCGCGACCCCGACAGGGACAAAGCGGTCAAGAAGATGGATGGATGGATTAATTGTTATGGAGAAAAAAGAAAATAAAATGTACCAAATATAATAACAAGTAGGTTAATTTCCACTTTTTGGTTCAATTCTTTTTTTTTTTTTTTCTACAAGAGTATATGTTCAAATATAGCCAAAAAGTTTGATTTAGTTAATGATTCAGAATTCCACACAAACTATGATATCTTTCTTATTAATGAGGTGTTATTCCATCTCATTATAATATGACCAAACCAAATGGCAGGTGAGCATACACAAACTTCTACAGTTTTATTTTATTCTATTTATGAAAATATATATTAAAAAAAATAAAAAATAAAATAAAAAAAATATTTAAAGTGTCACTATTTATATGTTTATTATGAAGTATTTCATTTGACTTTTAGTTTTTCTGGTTTCATATTTTCCTCTTATTAGTTGAGTTTGATTATCTTCATCTCAAACATAACCTTGACCTCCAGGTCCTCCGCGCCAGCAGGTGGCGCCTCTCCGAGTCTCTCGGAGCGCCGTCTCCTTTCCAGCTCCGGTTCGGTGGATGTAAACACGGGGACGCGCCTCCACCGGACCGACACCGCTGGAGTCGACATGAGCAAGCTGGAGCTGCTCGGCGCCTTTCTTAATGAGCGGCTGACGGCGGCCGCGGAGGAGATCCTGGGCGCCGTGAAGGAGGCCGTGGAGGAGTACCAAAGCGAGATCCTGCGCTCCCAGGAGGAGAACGAGCGGCTCAAGGGGCTCCTGCACGCGGCCGTGCAGCGCCTGCTGCTGCAGCCAGGTGAGTCCGGTGAGCGGGCGCGTGCACGTCAGTGCATGCCCGTGCACCTCATTTGGAGGTGCAGCTGGTGGAGATCCGTCCAAGTTTGATCCAGCTTCATCTGGTTCCTGATGGTCCTGATGACAGGGACAAACTTTTCTGACCCGCTTACCTGATCCCTGTCTGACAGGTGAGAGGGGCGGGGCTTCAGCTGCGTTCATTTCCAGCAGACATTCACGTGAGAGAGAGAATTACACAATTGGAAGTTTGGATTATGACACAAACATAGAGCAACAACAACGATACTATTATTATTACTACTAATAATATTTATTATGTAAACACGTAATATGTAATAGTATTATTATTACTACTACTATTACTATTATGTCAGTAAATCTCATGCAGGCTGCATGTCACTTTTTAAACTTTAAGTTCCACCATTGTAGATCATTTTTCCCTTTACTCCTATATAAAACCCACTTTGTTTATTTTAACCAGAACACAAAATGCAACTCTTCAATTATCAGATTTTTTGCATACAATCCAACCAGATTGATCTATCTGAAGCGAGTTATTACTCGCCTTGACCTCAGTTTTTTTTTTAAATAATAAAAATCAATTATAATTGATATTGGAGATTTAGAATACTAAGAATTTGGGGAAACTGTTCAGTGCCAGGCATTTATCTCTGAGTCACTCTGGTTGAACTTTTGGTTAAAGATGTCCTGGATCACTTTCAGGTCAATAAATCAAAATGTTCCAAATTAACCAATATCGACTATGAATCGGATCGGCAGCTATGAATTATGACATGAATTAAATCATTGATAAAATAAACTGACCTCTAGATAAGACAGAGATCGGTGCATTGCCTTGCTAGTAACAGTTTTCATCATCTTCCTTTCCTCCCTTCATGCTTGTAGAGTAAGTACAGATAAATGTATTTGTGGTTGTGTGTGGGAATTGTAAAAAAAAAAAAAAAAAACTGCCTGATTTGTGAGATGTTTCATTGTTAACTTATGAAGAAGAATGCTCACTTTTGCCAAATTTAGGACGAAGTTATGTTAAGGTTATATTATAACCATCGTTTGAAAGATGTTCCTCCTTCTAATGTTTTTATTTGTCTTCATTTTTTGTAAGTATGATATCATGGAAATGAAAATGACTTCATTGTTTTCTTTAAGACTTAAAGGGGCCCTACCATGAAAATTCTACTTTTTGAGGTTTTAAGTGCATTTTTCTGTTCATTCCTCACTATAAAGAACCCTGAAACAGTATTTTGATCCGTTCATGCATTTAAGAGTAATCCTCTAAATATACAGCAGCCCTTCCAGAAAAAAATCTGTGCTGCAAGCTCCGCCCCCAACTAGCACACACCCACTTTCTCTGCGGAGCTGTGGTGCCGAGGTAGTTATCCCCTCAAGAATGTGTATCCTGGCATCGGATAACTACCTCGGCACCACAGCTGTACCAGGAACCGGTCTTTGACCCTTCTTCTGAGGTGATTTGGACTGAACTTCGGTTCGCTGTGAGATCCATCAGTCCCTCAATGTTATTAGTGTCCTTTATAGGAGATTTATTTGCAGAAAGATCTTGTCAGAGTAAAGGTTTCAAAGACATTTTCCTCAACATTTTCATTATTTATAGTTTTGTTTATTGACTTATTTATTAATTCATTTAAGGGCCCACTCCGATCATCTTTTGATCCATTTTAAAAGTGTTATGAATATGCCATTTTTTTTTTCTTGAAAATTTGAAAACCTGTCATTTTCTAGAACAGTTTCTGGAGAGCAGCTGTAGAGTTGGGGCGGGACTGTTAACATGAAGTAAGCCTACCCTACTTCCCATCATCCGTGTGCTTTCACTCTGTCTCTAGCTTACAGCCCCTCACAACCCCAACCTAACATTAGTGGAGGAGCAAAAATGGCAACAGAAGGTATTCAGCCGTACAGTTTTGAGGCACATGCCAGATCAAAAGAGGAAAACAAAGACCTTCATGGATCTATTTGTCTAGAAAGTGGAGCGTGTGGCCCTTTGACTGTAGTTTGTATGTAACAACTAAGAACTTACAAGATTTTGAAAAAAGAAATATTTAGAAATGCAATTTGAGCTTAATTTTATTTATATATGTCCTCCATCATCAGAAAAATACCACAAGAACATGATGAAAACACGATTTTCATCAGAGTGGGTCTTTAACACTGGGAAGAAAACATGCACAGGACATAAAAAAAATGCTGTTTCTGTCTGCACCTCATTTCATAACTGGTTTCAGAAGAGAGAGTCCTTGTTAAACTTGTGTATGTTGATGCTGTTGATGAAATAAAAGCGGAGTCGATTCCCCTTGATGATGGCTTGTGTTTGACCTTCCAGGACCTCCTCCGGTGTCACTCCAAGAAGACATTCAGCTGCGGGAGTCAGAATGGAGGAGCAGGGAGGAGCTGGTGCTGCTGCACGTGAAAGAAGAACCCAAGCCCAGACACACACAAACAGACTTAGAACAAGAACTTGAACAGATCCCCTCAGAGGAGCCGAGCTTACATGCTGCTTCCCTTCCGAGGGCCTCCCCGCCTCCGCTGGCGTCCATGGAGCTGAAGAGGGAGGACTCTGGAGAGAACCACGTGAAGCTACACGCATCCAGCAGCTCCTCATCTCCAGCCAAGGCTCCTCTGGACTGCAGAGCAGCTCAGACCCGCACCGGCCTCCCCTCCACAAAGAGCCGCAGGCCCCCGAAAACTGCCCCCCCACTGAAGGGGCTGAAACCCGGCGTGCTCACGCTGCCCGTCAAGAACGGGAGGCCCCTCAAGTTGCCTCTGCCCCGCCCCTCTCAGCCGGGGCAGAGCATCCAGAGGTGGCACAGCTGCAGCGAGTGCGGCAAGAGCTTCAGCTTCGCCTGCCAGCTGGAGGTCCACACGCGCTGGCACACCAAGGAGAAGCCCTACGGCTGCGGCGTGTGCAGGAAGAGCTTCACCACGGTCAGCATGCTGAAGAGGCACCACCGCATCCACACCGGCGAGAAGCCCTTCCGCTGCCACGTCTGCGGCAAGTGCTTCAACCAGTCCGCCCACCTCAACACCCACTTCAGGCTGCACACCCGGGACAGAGCCGGCCGGGGCCGCCCGCCGCAGTGAGCCCTCCACGCTCTTCTATGCCCATCAGGACGATGAACCTCAGCAGACCTCAGCAGTGTCCAGTTGTTGTGCAGTGTGGCCCGTGTGTGTGTGAGGCTAGCATTAATTCCAGAGATGTGCGTGCACGTGCTGTCTTTCAGACCTACATCTGTGCACCCGTATGCTTTCCCCATGTAAATACGTCTTTCTCCTCACCTGCACACTCCTAGCCCCGCCCAGTAGACAACAATAAAAGGATCTGGATGCTCCACAGTGGCATCCTTTGATCATCATGTTCTTAAAGCTTCTGTCTGAACAGACCTCCTGAAATCACTTAACTTCACAATCATCTGATATTGTGATCAAATGTGACGAATCTCTCAATTTATGTTAAAATATTTATGGCCAACGTTACAATATAAAGTTTTTCTTAATTGAATAAATGTTCAGAAATTACAATCAGGATTTGTGAAACTATGTTTCTGAAATTTTGATAATTTAAAGCTGTCACCGTCTGAATTTATGATGCAAATATGAGAGGTGAGAATAAAAAAAGATCCAGCATCTTTTTGAGCCTTTTTTATGACTAAAACATTATGTCTAATAAGTTTATTGCACTGGAAATAAGAGAGTCTTTAAAGCTGATAGTTTGTGATCGGTGAAGCAGAGAAACAGTTTTTGATTTATGAACAAAATCCCTTTGAGCTGCACAGTGGAGCGGTGGTTAGTGCCTTCACCTCTCGGTGAAAAGGACCTTTCTGTGTGGCGTTAGCATGTTCTCCATGGGGCTCATCCTCCCACAGTCCAAAAACATGATTATACATGGATTGGTGACTAAAGTGTCCCGAGGTGTGCATGGGGGCGCTTGTGTGCCCTGCAACCAGCGAGCGACCTGACCAGGATGTACTCCGCCTGTGCACCACAGCAGACAGGACAGGCTCCAGCAACCATGAAAAGGATATATCGGTTAAATAAATGGATGCATGATGATTTTAAGTATATGTGCAGATTGATGGAGAACAAGGTCTGAAAGGAGAACAGGTTCAGTCAGCAGATGTGAAGTCAGATAGTACATACCCTGCTGTCCTCTTTCTTTCCTCCATCACTTTTGAACTGTTTCTGAACTGAATTGTGTCTTGTAAATGTGTTTGTGTCAAAAATGGAATGATCTGCGCGCGCCCACATTTGGATTCAGAACGTGTTAAGTGGCAAAACTTCCCAGTGACGATGGCAGTGACGTCATTTTTTACCGCGTTTTTGCTCACTGTCCCATCCGAAAGTTCCCCCCACCCTTTCCATCCAATGTGCGTGTGCGCGCCGCGACGCACCGAGAGTGCGCGCGCTGCGCAGTCTGGAAGAACAGCTGAGGAGAAGAGTCCTGCAGCGGACAGAGCCGCGGAGTGTCGCCGGCCGGAAGGCACCGAACAGCGGCGAAGCGCTCCCGGACGCAGCGGAGGAGCCGACGGCGCCGCGGCAGGTAAGCTGACCCCCCGTCAGCCGTGACTCCTGAGCTGCAGCCGCTCTCATGGTACCGCGGTGGGGCTCCGGTTCGTCAGAGCATCACGGTCCGGTTCTGACTCTTCCCGCAGTGCTCCGGGGCGCACGCGGCCCCCGCCTCTCTGCGCATCCTCCGGGTGATGCTGCGGTCTGAGAGGCTTTTTGCTGCTTTGCGCAAATCTCTAACGCAGGTACCGGATGGGGTGTGTGGGGGGGGATAGACACCCCCCCACCACCACCTTCTTCCTCTGCAGAGGCGCATGCATGGATGCGTGTCACTGCAGAGGACGTTTGGTGCTCGGGAAGGCCGGGGGCTGCATCCCGGACCCAGGATTCAGGCCTAGAGGCGGCGTGTGTTGTTGTGTTATTGTGTGTTGTGACTGTCTTTCTTAATGCCCACACAAACAGCCGCAGTTACAGTTTTTTTGGGAAGTGAAGCAGTTAAAAGGTGAAACATGCTGCAGACTGACGGGGATCCTCAAATCTCCGAGGATCACGTGAAGGCCTCAGGGTGGTTTAGTGATGACGTCAGCAGGTAACAGGTGAGCTGTGTCATGGGATAGATAACGAGGTTTAGTCTTTGATGGCTGTATGGCAGAGTAGTCTTGATGGATGGCAACATTCTTACCTTTTTACATATATTTCATACATAAAAATGTAGATTCTGGCAATCGTCCAGCTTCTGCTTAGGGATTTTAAACTTAAAACCAGATGTCAGCTCAGACTGGACCTCCTTCTCTCATATGGTTGTAATTCTGAGTCCACGCAGCAGGAGGCGCTGATAGCACCTTGATTGCATGAGTAGAGTTTGATTTGGTGTCAGTTTGCTGCAGGTACAGCAAAGACCCACATGGGGGCTCTTTATCACAGCCTGAATCTTCCTGTGTCTTCTATGGTTGGAATAAAAAACAGGGTTTAAAACAACCTCTAGTGGCCTTGGGTCTTTGCATGTTCCAAAGTGCATGAGGATGTTTCCTCTCAGCTTTAAAAACCTTGATACTGCCTGGAGCTCCGTTCTCTTTTGTTCTCTTTGCCTGAATGCAGAGGAACATTTAAACTTCAGAGTGAGTCTGTAGAAGAGCTGCTTTTGGACATGTTACATGAAACCCACCAACTGTCTCATTTCAGTGGCAGCTTCATCTTTCGGCGTCTCTGAACCTTTGGGATTTTAGAGGATCTGAAGGGAAAATAAGGACTTTAAAGACGAAGAGCTTCTCCACAGAAGTTCACGTTCTTCAGTCTGCACTAACGTTTTTTAAGCTGGCTTTTAAATGAGTTCAGAGGAATTGTATCTGGTATGCAAATGTGACCGAAAAAGTTACAGTCTCATTAGTTGTCACACACATGGGTATGTAAAATTTGCTCTCTGCATTTGAGCCATTCCAAGGGGGAGCAGTGAGCTGCAGACACAGCCGCTTTCGGGAGTGGTTTAACCCAAAATTCAAGGTCTTAATGCTGAGTTTCAAGCTGGGAGTCCCATTTTTCTTTGGTATGACTTGGCCATGGATTTGAACTCACAACCTTCCAGTTTCAGGGCAGACACTATCACAATTTTGAAATCGCTTCTATTTGCCAACCATATTGTTTGAATCCTCTACTTTTGAATATGAAGGCTCCACTATCTCCTCCCTTACATGATAAGGCTTGGATCCCTTTATCTCCATAGGGTGGACATAAGTAACAAAAGAGGAAAAAGTCTGATTGGGCACTGCTGCAGTGCGGCTGTTTGACCAGCAGGTGTCAGCCTTGTGTCATAAATGAGCCCAGCAGAGTGACCTTTGAGGTCACACAGCTTCCTGTTTGACAGTCAGGGGTTGTTGGTGCATTATCTCCTGGTATTAATATGTTATTCATGCAAAGAGCTTGACTTTTCAATCCTTCGCTATCCAGTGTTGGAAAATTTGTGTTTACACCAAATTGAAGGAAAAGTAAGAAAAAAATATCATTTTTTTAGAGAAATATTGTAACTTTGCCATGTATTATTCATTATTGGAAATAATATGTAGATGATTTGTCTTGGAATAGGATCTGGCTTTTACCTGGTTGCTATCTTATTTCCAATAACATTTTAGACAGATCTTACCCCGCAAAAACATGTTTGGGAACATTTATATAGACATAATGTGTAGTTTTTATAAACTTTCCTCTGAAAACGTTACTCGTTTATTTTGCCGTTACCTCTTTTCTGTATATTTTTGCCAATTTTTTTTGCTTGTTTTGTTTTTTTTGGTCACACATGTAGACTCTTCTTTTCTTTCCTGTGAACATGTGTTACTTGGGCTCGACTGCTTCTTCCTTGGTGGAGCTGCTCTGTTTTTGACCAGAGCAGAGACTTCATCTCTTAAAAATAAAGATTTAGAGAGTATCAAAGACCCACCATCACCCGTGGGACCATGCTCATCAGGTCATCTGTGGTTTTGTTCTGACTCCAGGTCCACATCCGGTTTGTTTTTTCTGAATCAGATGTTTCCTTCGTTCAGGTGTGCCCCCCCACCATATGTGTGAACTTTAACATTGGTGGGTGTCTGTTTTCCTTGCAGCAGCCTGGCTGGCTGCCATGAGGTGGAGGTGGGGCTGGTGGGGATCTCGCAGGAGCTCTGTCTCTTTTATGAGTTCAGAGAGGAGCCTGTGGCTGTGACCCCCCCACCTGAAGAATGAACATCGAAGCCCCCTTTGGTCTTTGCGGCACTCATAAACAGCACAATGCATTCAGGTGCTGTACTTTATAATCCTGGCTGTTAATGATAAATAACTTGGACAAAGCAGCAAAGGAGCCTGCAGGCACCCCCCCCCTCCCCGCTCTCTGATCACTGAGCAGCCTTGGGAGTGGTGGTGGTGGTGGGGGGGGGTCCTCTGCAGAAGATGCTGCTGCAGGCAGTGCTAAGAAAAACAGTGCTCTAATTCTGACCCTCCTCTTCAGATTCTGAGGGTCTCTCGCGGTTCAGACCCACTGTGGGGGTCGAGACGGAGGTGAAAGAGTCTTGCTGTAATGCGCCAGGATTTCCTGGACGTCAAACATTTGGTTAGAAGATGTCTCTCACCTGTGTCGCTCCATCAGTCCGACTAAAATTCAGAGTGAATCAGGAGTTTGTATCCACAGCATTGATTGACAAGCTTAGATTTTAAGCAGGGGCTCTGCTCCATACTTCTTTCACAATGGGCAGCATAAGGATCTTACAGTTCAGCCTGGGGACCAGATGCTCCCCCCGCTGTCAGGCTGGCTGAGGACAAGTGTAAAAGGATGTTTGGACACCATGATTTCCATCCCAATAGGTTTCTCATTGCTACCAAAGTATTAAGGATCTGATGGGGACCTCGATTTTCAGGAAGACTGTCTGGATCGTGGACTTCTGGGGGGCACATGATCAGATGTTTGAGTGTTGTACTTATGTTGCAGTCAGGGATCAGCTTGTCTTTTATCATGAAGTGACTTTAATGTGTGGGAAGCCCCCTAGTGGCTTCCTAGTGAATTGATTTGACTTTGGTTTCTTCTGTGCTCCAAGAAGGAAGTGCTCTCCTGGTGAATCTACCAGTTTTTGTTCTGGGGTTCAAACTCCGGGCTTTGACAGTTATGTTCATTAAAATAAATGTATTAATTAAAATCAGAATCAAATGTGTTTCTTCAATCACTTCAGGATGAGAAGAGGACTCTCATTGTGAGACTGAAGGGAATTATGGATGAAGGGACTTAGTTTGAATGTCAGCTGTGTTTCTTTAGCTCTGAACTGGTCCACTTCCACACTTGAAGGGCTTAAGTGGTCGGGGATGAGGCAGAGGAGGAGCACTGAAGACTCCACGTTCGAGCTGCAGCTTCCTGCAGGCACTGATCAGTTACGTACAGATCAATAACTGCTGCTGTCACTTGATAGGACCATTCAGGTTTGGTTCTGGAGGTGGAGGAACATGAAGACCTGCTGACTCCCCACTCAGAAGGACCTTATGTCAGAGTTTGTTCTTGATTACAGAGAGTCTTCATGTTTGCATCACACAAAGACTAAAAAAATCTGGATATTTGCAGGAATTTGCATGTAAACTCTGGGCTTCACCCAAGATCACCCAAATCCTCCAGGACAGCTCTGCTGTATGTGTTTTAAGACGTTCTTTTGGACTTGACATTCTCAGCTCAGACCAGGAGACCTAAAGGGCGCTCTCCACCCACAGGAAGTGTTAATGAGGGGAGCCGTCAAAGGTCATCCAGCTTTCTGCTTAACAGAGCCGGTTTAACACAATAAGTGTGCGTGTGCGGGCCTGTGTTTTAATGAGATCTTATCTGATTGATCCACTGAGTGCTTCCTGCAGGTCTGACACACTCTAACCACCCTGCCTGCCCTCTGACCTTTAACCTCCACATGACTCAGGAAAGACCAGCTGAGCCTGCATGGACCTCATGTTTGTCCATGGTCACACACAGTGAAAGTGTGATCCTGTAGGATCATCTGCAGATCTCCAGCTCTGGTTATTTTGTTGTTTTAAACTTTTGCAACTATAAGTTGTCATACTTTGAAAAGTTTGTGACGTCAAACCTCCCACGGAAACGGGGAGTCTGTCATACGTGACGCCGTCAGTTTGGCGGAATACGCGGAGTACTTGGCTGTAGCTCCTGAAAGCTCGGCTCCGTGGATGCTTCTGGTGGGAAATCCTGCGTGCGACCGTCCCCACTCCAGGTTTTGTGCCGTTTGATTTTTTTAATTATCTTTTTTGTGTAAAGTTTCTGCGCCCTCTTCTGTCACGCACTCAGACAGTTATTATCTTCCGCAGAGTATCTTCAAAACTCCAGAGTTACCCAACAAGATGGTGTTGCGCAACTCTCCCACAGTTCCGAACCGCGGCGTGCAACGGTTCTAGTCCGGTTCTCACATCAGTGTTTTGTGTCATCAGAAAAACCGACAACACTGTTTTTATGTGTCAGTTTTCAGTAGAAGTGGAGCAAAGGCTGCCACATGTGTTGAAGTGTGCCACCCGGCTGCAGCCGCAGAACTGCGCCACGCACTCTGGACGCGTAAAGGGGAGCAAAGAAACTCGCTTTTCGGGCGTCTTTTAAACCGACAAACAGACAGCTTCAGCTGTGGTGTGCGCGCGTGCGTGAGAAGAAAGGGGTGTCTGTGCTGAAGCTGCAGCTTTGGGAGTAAACTCGGGTCTTCTTGAAGTTTAAACACAGCAGCAGCAGCAGCGCCGCTTCCCAGCTCTGCCAAGACTCCTGTTCCACCTCTCTGAAAGTCACTGCAGGCCCCACAGCAGCAGGGTCACCGGGGAAACGCTCAGATGAAGTCATTTAAGCCATCGGCTGTAGCTAGTCCGCTCCCGCAACACAACGGAGCCGTGATGCTAGCGGTGTAAACCCCGGGCTTACACCGCTAGCATCACGGCTGCTGAGGATCCATCCCCCTGCAAGGTGAGTACTCCTGACCACACCAAGCTCCCCCCCTTTAAGCCTCCCTCGCTCCAGATGGACAGCACCCCTCAACTCACCCACCCCGTCTTCTCTGCAGGAAACACTCTTTTGATTCTGTTTCTGTACCCCCCCCCATCACCTCGGGGGATCATCCTTCATTGTTTCGATTGTTTTGGTAGAAAGTGGGCTAAGAAAGACAGCAAGGAGGACAGACGGGTTGTGAAGAGGGGGATGGGGGGGTGGGGGGATCTTTGCTCTTTATCACCTCTGTTTAAAATACTATACATTAATGTGGATCTTTGGGAAATCGCATATGATTTTGTCATTTTTGATCATTTTCTAGAGGGAAAAGCTAGCTGGGCTCAATAACTCTGGTAGAGTGTAATGGGAAAAAAAGGTTCTGGAAGACAAGTACATCTAAAGTACTGGTCAAATGCCCTGTTTACTAAAAAAAAAAACAAGGTCCTTTAATCAAGACGACCTGGCTCCAGACATCAACAACCAAAAGTCCCCTCATATCACTCAGAAAAAAAGTTGTATTTTTACCGGGAATCCCTATAGTTACGATTTTTCTTGTTTTAAGCTTAAAAAAAAGTAATAAAAGTAGTTTTTTTAACAGTTCTGAACCCTTTGGGGTTAGGGTATATTGTATGATTTCTGCTTCTGTCAGGCACTATCTTGTCTGCAGCCAGGACCCTCTCCCTATAACATGGACTCAGCCTGACATCAGTGAGACCAATGGGGAAATGTCCAGTCTTAATGAAGATGTTTGGAGCTGTGCCCAGAAGGCAACCAACAAGTCTGGTGATGGTCACCAAAAATCAAAAAGCGATCATCTTTTGATCTATTTTCAGAAGTGTTCTCGGTGGTCTTTTAATTATGTTTTTGGTAAAAAAAAAAACTGTTTTGTTTTCTAGAACATAGTTTCTGCAGAGCGGTTGCAGTTAAGTTGATTAGAAATGATTAATTCCCCTCTGAATTGTGGGCGGGACTGTTGGCACAGAGAAACCCCGCCCCCTCTTATTTCAAACAACATTTGTTGACTGTGGGGCGGTCGACTTCTGAGTGGAAGTTTGCTGGTTCAATTCCCGCCATGTCCGTCCATGTGTCGAAGTGTCCTTGGGCAAGACACTTAACCCCAGATTGCCTCTGGTGGAAAGTTGGTGCCAGTGTTCGGTAGCAGAGTCGCCACCTGTGTGTGAATTGTGTGTGGATGGGTCTATGACTGCTAAGCACCTTGGGCCTTCAAGGAAGGTCGAAAATTGCCATACAATTTCTTATCTGGTCCTGGTTCACATCAATTTGAAGTAAAAATGATAAAACATAGAAATGTAGTTTTGAGCTTATTATCCACCAATAAAGTGGGTCTTTTACCTTTTACAACCTGGGGTCCACATGGGGGAACATCACATTACTATAGTCATGAATTGTTTTTAACTGGGGCCCTGTGAATACCTGTGTAGAGGGTTACAAATGGGTTAGAGCAGGGGTGTCAAACTCAATAACATAGGGGGCCAAAATCCAAAACATACCTTATGTTGCCGGCCGACCAGGATAAATATTTATTGAACACACTAAAACCAAATTTTTAAAACTTTAAAAACATAACTATGCATAACAAAAAGGCAGGAATATTATTCCAGAATAAATCAACTTAAACCTTAAATAACTTTAAAAATAACTTTATTTTATAAAGATTATACAAGTTAGAAATAATCACAAAATAACATCTGGTCACTCATTACAATTAAGTAAAATGATCTGGAGGGCCGGATTGAATAACCCGTTGGACCGGATCCGGCCCCCGGGCCTTGACTTTGACACGTGTGGGTTAGACAATGCTTTGTCATATCTGTTCACTTTGTGATTGGAGAGATGTTGACCTTGTGTGAGAATAATGATGAGAAGTAGAAGGAATACCTCGAGGACCTCCTCAGTCCTTCTGACATGTTTTCTGGGGAAGATGGAGTGGCTGGGACCCAATAAAGGGTCACTCCACCACTGAAGTTTAAGTCACAAAATCTATTTTGGTGGCAAAGCACCAGTATGAAAAAGGTCGTCCCTTAGCACCTCAAGTTCATAGATGTTGTGGAGTGTTTTGGCGGCTTGCCTTTGTGGTTGATGATAGGACCCACAGACTGACACGGAGGGTGTGCTCCAACTTCAGGCGAATCACAATACTCACCCTCGCTAGAGGAATGAGTCACAGTGGAAAAGGTCACAGTGAGGATCTAGGAGAAGACAGATGTGGCAGTAAGCAAAAGTGAGTGGGTGATTTTTCTATGGAGGTTATCCGTCTGTTCCTCCAATTATCTCCCAAACCTCGTCATGTCATCAGGTTCTGTGAGGCGAGCTTCAACCATCTACGACTTTAATTGGGTACTGAGAATGGCCGACCAATCATCGCAAAGGTCAGGCTCTTAAACTAAAGAGGTCCTTAATGCTATGTTCGGCTGAGTAACGATGAGCACATGCAAAGACATGCACACAGTGAAGTGATTATGGTGTGGAAGTTCATGGTCACATAACTGAAGGTCAGGCTGACTTTAAACGGGTCAAAGAGACACAGTAACAGCTTTGCAAAGAGCAGCTGTAAAGAGCTTGATTGTTCTGAGCGTGATATTTAAAATGCTTCATGTTTTATCTGTTCATGTCGCTGTCATCCTGTAACTCCACCCATGAGGACAACCACACAATGACGGTTGGTTCTTCACTCAAGAAAAAAAGCTGTGGTGTGTCGAAATGGTAAGAGGAAAGAAGTTGAAGTTGACTTGGACGATGCACTCTTCGCCACTACCACAAATTGTACATTTTTCCCCTGTTTTCAAACAAAAAAAACCTGTAGACTGAGGAGATTAGCTATTTTGGTCTCTGTGGAGACCTGAAGCCAAACCAGAACTGTGACTAAATGACGTGATTTGAGCTGTCCAACACCAGCGCTTTCAGCATAAATTCAGATGTTACAGAACTGTTGAAATCACTATTGTATTATAACTGCAAAAATTGTAGCAGTTCTAACCAAATACAACATTTTCTTTGGGCATCTATCTGTCAAAGTGTAATCATCCTTGTACTTTTTTTGACAACTCTCCTGTCATTTTTACCAGGGCTCCCATATTTCCTGCCTATGACTCTTCTGCATAGAGTCTGTTTGCTGCTTTGACTCTGTGACTTTGTCTTCTATACAAAAGCCTTTTGGGTATTTATACTTTGCTCGTTTTTTTTATGCTGTTCCTTCCCCACCTTTTGAAGAGGTTTTCCCTACTGTAGAGTTGTATTTTTTAAATAACATTTCTTCTTAAGGTGTCTCTAAACTCTTGAACCCCTTGATCTCACAGTTCTTAATTACAACAGGTCTTTCTTAAAACTACAACAATCTATTTCTCTCAAAATATTTAAAAGGATAATTCACAACCAAATGATGGACAGCTGCTTGGACCATCAAATGGGAAATTGAGGTTTAGCACTGGGGAAGTTCTTGGTTGAACATGAGTGATCTGGGTGGGGTACCACAGGGCTCAATTCTATTACCTCTTGTGTTTCTTTGATATTTATTTTTGCTTTAATTCTAAGCTCAGTATAGGATTTCATTGCAATGCAGATGATTTCCAAATTCCTATCCCTCTAAAAAATAACAAACACTGTGTGATGCCATTACTAAATTGTCTTCAGGACATTAGGGGGATGTTCAAGAACTTAAATAAATGATAAAGGCAATTCTGAACTAATGCTTTTTGGCATCTACTTAGATAACATTTTTTGACTTACAATAGGCTACTTGGCACAATTCATTAAGTTTGTCATGAATCAGACCCTGTATCTCCCTCTGGCCATCAGCGGGGATCTATCACTTAAGTACTAGCACTTCCTGGGCCCCTGCTGTCACTCCCAGAAGCCCCACAGCTCTGCTCATTATAAAGTCTTGTTTTTGCCCCTTTGCCTGTATCGCTGAGCGTTCTTAACCTGACCAGATCTTCTGTTTCATTTAATTATTTGCCGCCTGCCCCACCCTCACCTAGACCCTGACCATTCTTTTTGTTCTCTGATGCCTTCATGCTCGTGTTTGACCTCTGCCTGCCTGACCCTGATTTAGCTTTGAGAACTTTTCGCTGGTCTTTACTCCTGTTCTACTGTCTGCGCCCATAAAACCTGCTGCACTTGGATCCAGCCGTCTGCCCGTTTGTGACAAAGCTCATTATCACAATTTGGGGGTGGAAGTGAACTGATCCTAATAAGTTTGACTAACTAGCTAGTCTAGACAACTCAAGAGAAGGCAGCTATTTAAGGAATCAATGTGAGACAGTAATCCATGCCTTTATAAGTACTCAGATGGATTACTGTAATGTAAGGCTGGACGTTAGTTGGCACTATTGCTTGGATGCCTTGGTTCAAGTCCCAGCTGGGTATTTTCTGTGTAGGGTTTCCATGTTCTTCCAGTGCTTGGATTGGTTTCAAGTGAAGTGTGGTTGTGCCTCTGTATGGCCCTGCAGTGGACTGGTGATCTGTTCAGATTGTAACCTGGATTTGCTTGAGAGGAGCTGGGTTGGCTTCCGAGACACGATGAATGCCTTTCATAGGAACCAGTACTTCTATTGCATCGCTTCTGAAGGTCAAAAATGTTGCCCCACATTTGAACAGGCACACAGATGTCCAAACATGCAAGCATGGACTGTTTGAAGACAATTGAATAAGTTGGGTTGTGCACCTAAAAATAGATGTCTTTTGAACAATCCCTAAGCAACAGACATAGACGCTCAGGTTTCTAAAACTCCCATCTGCTGTGTCAGCATCATCTGATGCTGCATGTAGCCAGGTCCATGCTGTCCTGTCAGGTTACAGCAGGAATTGTTTCCACTGCCTCAAAGCTAACTACAAAGCAGGAAATGGTAGTGGGATCCTCAGAGTTTGTTCTCGATGTTGATTGCACCCTTTGAGGACCAGCAAGACCCTAGAACCAATTTCTATCAGTTCTTGTCATTTGTTTGTTCGCTTGTTTATTCACATGTCCTCCTATTTTCTGTGAACGTTTCTATGATGAAGCTCATCAGCTGCTTATGTTTTCAAAACCCACTGCAGATTTCTAGTGTTGGAAGGCAGTGGAGTGTGACGATTCAGAGCTGAAGACCAGGACTGGGATTAGAGAGCAGCTAGGGCATATTAAAGGTACAACATATGTTTAAAGTGTGACCTTCAGCACATCTGCGCCTGGTGGAGGGGGGGCGGGGTTGCAACTCAGCATTGTGGGATTGATGAGGGTCAGCCCTCACATTCTCCTCAGGACCAGCTCGTGCTCATTGACACCTTCACTTAAAGAGTCTCTGCAGCTCACTAGGTCTAGTACCCCAGAACAATTACAGGATCTTTCTTTCTGAATGACTAAACTTGAAGGAATGGAAATGTAATGAGTAGTTTGATTAAACATTTTTATCTAAATTTACTACAACCAACATTGACACATTTTCTTCAAGTTTTAACATTTTGGTAGCAACATGATATAAAATATCCTTTTTTTAATGTTTATTTTACAAATACATTAACTACTTAACCCATTGTAGCCTGAATTTATGTCCAGCAATGAAAATGGAAAAACTTCCAGAGTGCAGAAGAGAGTAGATTTCCAGTAGGTGCCAAATCAAGGTAAGTTTGGAGCAGATGATGTTTATCTAATGTTTGTCTGATTCTCTGATCTTAAATCAGAAATGCTCAAACTTGTACTCAGTACTTTATTTTTTATTTTCTTATTTGTTTAGGTGATTATTTTTTACTTCTATGGGAGTCAAATGCTAATACTTAACCCACATTTTCTGCGTGTGTGCTAGCTTGTGAGGGGCCTGAGCCCACTTAAAGACGTAACCCTAGAATTGCCCCTCAGTGAACGGAACAATGGGGTCGGGTGAAATGAGTTTGAGCTCGGGTGACTGGCTCCACGTTCCCCACAGGAACGATAGATGTTTGTGTCAGCAGCTCCTATAAGGAAAGTTGATCATCCTAATGAGGCAGAATGTAATTAGACTCAGCAGTGAAGTGTGAATGTAGGTTGGGTTACGGTTAGTGGGATATCAACAGGTTAAAGTCAGGTCTGGGTTAAGTTCCACCAGACTAATAGAAGTCAATGCAGCATCCTTATGTGGGTACGGCTGTAAAAGTGTGTGTTTGGGTCTTCTTGTAGCTCCAGTTAGCAATGTCGTTTCCAAATATAACCCCAGCCTGGGGTCTCCTCCCATCTGCAATGCTGCATGTAGGTCAGTGGCCCACCTCCACACATTCACACACACAGATCCATGAATCAGTCTGTTACCTTCCTGCTGCCCCTGTCTGCTGACCTGCTCCTAATGAAGGTGCTCCAGAGTCAGTCAGCCTTTTACTAAACTGGGTTCAACTCAGGGCTGCAGGCTGGAACAGTGGCTGGCGCTCTTGCCTCACAGTGAGAAGATGCAGGTTTGAATCCCGGCAGAGACTTTTCAGTATGGAGTTTGCATGTTCTCCCTGTCGGTTTTCTTTGGGCACCCTGGCTTTCTCCTACAGCCCAAAAACATCTTGGGTTAATTGGTTTCTCTAAAGCAGGGGTCTGCAACCTCTAACAGTAAAAGAGCCATTTGGTCCAGGTTCTTATGGACCGAAACTCAGCGAGAGCCTCGAAGTCTTAACTCAAATTTAGAAAAATACACTTTATGTTTTTGAGGTCATTAAGCCATTCATTTAAAAATATATATATTTGAAATTTTCTATACTATTAAGTTTTTCTGTATATAACGAATTCAACTTATTTCATTTTTGACAGTTCTTTTCAAAATAAACACATCCTGTGTTTAACCCATGTGCTATCTTGTGGGGTCCAGATGACCCCACTCACACCGTCATCATACCTAGGATAGCAGAAGGATCAGATCCTTCAGCTGCCACTGATTTACTTTAATTAAAATGCAAGAAACATGAGATTTTCTTTTATTATATCTTTGTTGTTCCTTCATCTTTTTTCTTCTTTTACTAGTGAATAAAGAGACAAGCGTTTTTATATGTAGAATCCATTTTTTAATCTCCATGTAAATGCAATGAGATAATATAATAATATAATAATAAACCACTTTGACAGTAGATTAAACCTTTAACTATCATTTTGATCAGTTAAAAATCTAAACATAAATTAATTAGCTAAATAATCATGTAAGTCTTAAATTTTCTTTGAAGCCAAGGAGCTCCAGTGGAGGGATAAAAATGTCTCAGAAGCCTCAGGTTGCACAACCTGCTCTAAAGTGTTGCTTTAGGTGTGTATGGAGGAGATTGAGTGCACTGGGACAGACTGGCGACCTGTCAAGGTCAAGGGTTTACCCCGCTTTCACCCTGTATTCGCAAGGGCAGGCTCCAGCAACCCTGTGACCTCAAAGGATATTGCAGGTTAAGAAAATGAATGGATGAAGTTCAACTATAAATATATAGTCATATACATGCAAATGTAAACATCATTTAGTTTTAAAATCTGAATGAATTCACTAAAAAGACTGCACTGAAATAAAGTTAAAAAGCAGCCAAAGTCTACTAAAGTCTTTTAGAAAGTTGGAGTTCATTTCAAAAGAAGGTTAGCAGACTAGTTGAGATCTTTATTTAGACAGAAGTGAAGAGCCCTCAGATGTTTGTGGTTGAAAAGACCTTTCAATTCAATTCAATTCAATTCAATTTTATTTA
>NC_050516.1:14305169-14311412 GCF_002922805.2 Oryzias melastigma | reverse complement strand
TAGTGGGAATAACCACATTTAGCTTCTGTCTAATAAGGCAGGGAACTATGGTGTGTCGACTGAGGCACAGTCCAACCTTTAACCACCTAACCTCACAGTTGATGCGAGTGCACGTCTGTGGATGACATGATGCTCAACCTGCTCCTTTCTGCACGTGTGAGAGTGAGTGTCACAGACAGATGGTTGTCCTGTCTTGGTCTTCTTCTGGATCACTACACACATGCTGTGTGTGGGGGGGGGTGTGTGTATGTGTGTGTGTTAGAGAGAGAGTCAGATGGCTGCTGACCAGCTGCTGCCAGAAGCTTTTGTGTGTGCATTCTTCATGTTGTGTGTCTGTGATTGTGTGTCTGTGCTGAAGAAGAAATGCATCACAACTATCTACACCCTTGTATGGAAAGCCTGTGGGTGTGTGTGTGTGGGGGAGAGGTGGGGGAGAGGACTGAAAGAATGGATGACCCGTGCCTCAGTGTGCGCCCCCATGGTTCTGCCGTCTCATGCATTAACTGCAGAGAAGAGTGTGCATGCCTCCTGTTGCTGCAGACAAAGACGTGACGAGCTAAAGTGTGTGAGTCTATGGAGGGGCGGAGGGGGGGTCTCCTTGGAATGGTGGGGGTCAGTCCTGGGACAATGGTGCTGGCGCATGCCAGCCTTTATTTGCCTTAACAATGAGGGAACAAGTGGTTTAAACCTGCTGGACACTCAGTGTGTCACACACACACGGGCCTCCGAGGGGAAATCCACACTCCCGTTCTCTGGTGGGAAGGGGTCAGCTGAAATGCAATGTGTTCTTGCTGAAGCAGCTGAGCCTCAAACATTAGTCTGTTTTACGCGACAGCAAGAATCCAACTTCCATTTTATAAATGTTTTCAGCAGATTTGCAGACAGAGCTGCTCAGATCCACTTTGAAATGACACTTGTCTTCATCACAACAGTTATTGTTCTTCTGTTTATCTGTGGTGGAAAACAGCATCAGTGTAACCATGGGAACAGCTGCACCTCTGTCTTGTTCACCTTCAGCCATCTTCAGTCTTCCTCTCAGTCTTCTTCCTCTTTCCTGTTAATTTCCATAAACTCTCAAGTTCATGGTTTGTTTGTTTGTGGAGATGATGCTCAGCAATCCCGATTACTTGGATTCTGAACTGTGATTGGCTCTTTAGTAAACACTGTCTGAATGTTGAGAGTTCTTCATCAAATAACATTTAACTTTAGAATGCATCCATCAACGCTCAGATTTCTATGACCACCGCGATGATGGTATTCTTCATCAAAAGGTCAAGAGCTCATCGCTGAAGCTTGACTAAAGCTGTAGTCACGTGCACCTGTTCCGTGAGGGGGTTGACCCGTACCAGTGCTGCAGGGTTTGACACATAAATTCCGTCTGGTGTCAGTGTAGCATAAGGCTAATGTAAGTTGCACAAACTCATGATATTTGAGTGACACTGTGTTAGGGTGCGCTGTAGTCATTAGTAAGGTGTGCGCGTACTATTCAGACTGAGTCATAAGTGGACGAAAAAAACCTGAGGATTTTTTCTTTCCTGCAGATATACTCAGATCAGGAACAGATCTGGTTGAATCCTCTGATCAGAACAGAAATGAAGGATGGTCTCAGTGTCTGAAGAATCTTTCTGGGGTATGTTTTTCTAAATAAATTACCACCTTTCGTCTCACAGGCAGAATCTGCTCCATCATAAACTGCTGAAACAATAACAGTCTTTACAGAGACCTGATGACCCAGGGTTTGAAGGTCATCCACATGCACAACCAGAGTCAGAAAACACAGTGAAGAAGCAAAAGCACAACAAAACATTGTGTATGAGCCTCCATTTCTGCTGCTCAGATGTTAAATATTCAACATGCTTGAATTTCTAAATTAAAGTTCAATTCAAATTCAGGGCTTTGGTCTTTTTTTTGGCAGAATTGTAACTTCAAGATATACTTTTCATTTTCCTCTTTGAAGCACTTGTTTCCACCTGAGATGTGCTTCATTCATAAAAGCTTAAAAACAGAACTTTCTTAAAGTAAAATTACACATATAGAAAATTCTTAAATGGATGTCATAGTATTTTTTAAAGTTCAAATTATGAATTAATGCATTCCTGTTTTCCCTTCCTACGCTGCAGAGTATCATCTGCATATTATATAACATCTTCATTCTTTTTTTTTTTTTCATATATTGATATTTAAATATCAGCTTATATTTGTTTATTTAGTGAAAACATTGCTGTTGATGCACACTTCAATACATATGAGTCATTTGTTAAGCATAAGAAAAACACTTAAAGCTTCAAAATACTGTGTGTCCCTGTGACATGCGTGACGTTACCAAACACACTGAGGGATTCTGCTCTGTCACATCATAGTGTGCAGATCGGTTGTAGAGAAGGGCTGTTGTGCTTGGTGGGGGGAAACCACCTGCACAATGATGCAGTTTGTTGCTGCTGTGTCCGTCAGTGAGCGGACAAAGGCTTGTTGATACCAGCCCACTGAACATGGATGAGCTGCAGACAAACACATGCACACACCAACGATTGTGGGGTCAAGAATGTCTCCACAATGACAATCGGAGTTCTGTCAGTTTCATGTGTGACTCTGCAAAGACTGTGTGTGTGTGTGTGTGTGTGTGTGAGAGCGTTTGCTGGCGTGTGATCAGAAAGCTGTGTGTGGGTGATGTACCCCCACACGGTCCAGTAACTACAGTTCTGTCTTTTCTCTGTGAGTGGAGGTCAGCGAGTTAATTTATGCTCCCCCCCCCCGCCTACAACGTAATGAGTCCAGTTATTGTCTGGCTTTGAAGTTGTCCTCATTTCCTCCTTCCTGCCCCTTTTGTTTCCTCTTATTGCTGTTTTTTTTTACTTTCCAATTCAGCTCCAACATAATTCTCAGTCCTGAGGAAAAATAAACTAATTATGAGACCTGTTTTACAAATATTTACAAAATGGATAAAATTGGTTTTAAAGGGTTTAACGGAGGAAATCAGAGTCAAGTGTCTGTTCTTTATAGACAGATGAAAACACTGGTTTTTAATTTGAAATTAATTGTGATTTTTTTCATGGATCTATTCTCAGATTTCACATTTGATAGTTTAACTTGTTAAAGTGTAAAATTATAATTTGTTTTTTTCAGATAAGCTCTGATTTTTTTTGTTGCTCCAATGACTGATTAAAGTTTGAATCATTTTTGTTGTTTAGCAAACTGAACAAAAATTTGTCATTAAAAAAACTCTTTCTTTATTGTCAGAGAACATTCTGATGGTCTTTCTGTCCCCGTTTTACAGTGGAATGAATAGAAATCCTTTAGATCTGAGTGTATTTGTATGGCACATTTCATGTAAAAAGGCAATTAAAAACCTTTTGGATAAAAGTTGCCACCAATAAACTTTCTTTTTCCCTTTTAGTTGATGGACTTTTAGTTCCATCCTCTGACATGTCCATCAGACCTGGTCCAGATCTCCTGTGAATGTCTCATCTGCTCTTGTTTGAGTGTCACTGCTGGTTTTGTAACAGAAGCTATAATGATGCCTTCAGGTACAGTCAGGTGAAATTTAGTGCAACAGACTTTCCTCAGAGACAGAAAGAGGTCTACTTGCATGTTTGTGTGTGAAGCCTGGCCTGCAGTCATCTGTCTGTCGTCTCATCTGCTGCAGGTCTGAGGCCGACTAACTGCCGTCCATCTGGACAGGAGTTGATGTCTGTTTTTTGTGCGTTCGTGTAGGCTGTGTGAGTGTGTTGTGTAAGTGTGATAAGTGCGTGTGAACATCTTGGCACACGTCTTAAGGAAAAGCAGAAGGAGGCTCCCATTGTTGTTGAGGCATCGTTTTTTAATGACATGCGAGACTCATTTGCATGTCATAGCTGGCGGCGGTGAGTCTGGGGGAGAATTGATTGTGGGAGGGGGGCAACTGCAGACAGAAAGGGAGCTGAAAATACTTGCTAAGGTCAGTAGGTCCCCCTCCCGAACATACAAACGACACCCAAACTCAATGTTTCAAGGCCTCAAGCCTCAAGCCAGTTAAAAGCTGGCATGGTACGCAGATTTTTTTCAGTTGGGGGTGGGGTCAGATGCCTGGAAGGCCCCAAATCCTCCTCATTGCATTCATTGACCTATAGTAAACTTACATTTTTTGTTAGTTTCCAGTCATCGTAATGGTTTATTTAATGGTTGATCTATTTTAACCTATATGCCTTCAGGCTATTATTGTCTATTTTTGAGTTTACATTTATATTTTCACCTTTAAAGGACTTTACCTTGCCTTGTTTCATATCACTTTTGACAGCACAACCTTAACTATATGACTTTTAATTTAAATTTGGGTCATTTTGTCATAGTATATTAACACACTGGACCTAAGTTCATTTACAACAAAACATTTAAGAAGGAAAATGTTAATTTCATAACTGAGAAAATCACAAAAATCTTTAATAATTTACTTAAAGTAAACATGTATAGTGTAATTAAACCAACTAAATTAAATGCAATCTTTTACATGAAAATTTTAGCTACTTTTTCAGGCATTTTTATAGCAAAAACAGGTTTTAAATTTATATAAAGACACATTAAACTCATGGCCCTCTCAAAAACAGTTCTTCTTCAGCTGAACACACATGACCAAAGCATGTTCACACTTTGGCAAACAACAAAGCTATACATAAATATTAACATAAACTTTATTTATCTATAGTCACAATGGGATCCCACACAAAGGATTTGTCCCGTTCCAGACATCAGTTTCTGTCCAGCTGCACACACGCCACACCACAGGCTGACACTTCCAAGCTGTGTCCTTCCTGATTTTGTTCACTTGATGGGAGCATTTACATTTTAGTCTGCCATGTGATAATGGACACAGGAATGTGATCAGCCCTCTTGCTCTGGGGAACACCTGTCTGGTCCTCACCACAAAGCTGACACATTATTTCCACCATGAAGTCTTGGTGCATAATGGCTGCACCTGCTTGGTTTTGCTCGTCTCACAGCATCCCACTGTTAATGTTTTTAAAATTTTAAAAATCCAGTTTTAGTGTGTTCAATAAATGCTTATCCTGTTCGGCCCGTGACCTAAGGGTGTGTTTTGGATTTCGGCCCCCTGTGCGATTGAACTTGACACTCCTGGTGTAGAATCTCATTCACGATGCTCATAGTGATTCCAACGAGAGTTATTCAAAGTCATCTCTTTAGAATCTTGATTTGGGTTCATGGATTCAGTTTGTATTGATGTTACTTACACTTGCAGCCAAAACATTTACAGAGGGAATCCAGTTCTGTTCCAGACCACTGTTTTTACTATCCAGTTTAGTAAGAAATAGAAAAAAAAGATTGTGGCGGGTTTACCAACAACTTTTCTGCTTATTTGGCTCACCTGAAAGGCCTGGTTTCACTGATGAAGATCTCCAATCATTTATCCAGGTTTCCAGTGACCACAGGTCTTCTCCAGACAGAGCTGCTGTTTGCTTTGTCCCTCCTGGGCTTGCCAAGAAAGGGGGATGCTCATTTTTACGCTACTCTTCACAGCATGGTAATCAGAAATGAAGATCATTGACCCTGAATGTAACACGACGATGTGACTCATATCCTTCAGATGAGATTCTGACTTTTTTTTTTTTGTAGGCAGATTCGGTGACATGGAAGAGTCTGCTGGGTTAGAGCTGGAGATGTGGGGTTAAGTGGGTCGCCGAGACCTTGGGGCAATAGCGATGCTCCTGTTCCAGGTTTCTATGGATCAGAGTTCAAATTCTAACTAAATGAAATTAGATAGTTTTTTAGATAAACATAGAAACTGAACTACAAAAATTCTTTACCGAGTTTTTAGTGGAAATTTCACGACAAAGTATTATCAAACAGAATATTCTTCTCAAATAAATGAAACAATTTCTGTTTGACTTAATTCTTTTTACATAAATGTGTGAAGATTTAGTTGAAAGTTTTGTCCTCCCTGTTGTTCCCTGTCATGAAGTGTGCTCAGACAGACTAGTGCATGATCTACATTCATGCATGATTGCTTGTGTTGGGTCTGCTTGTCATTTCATCTTAGCTTGTGTGTGTGCTTCAGTGTTTAGGGCAATCTATGATTTCTGGTTTTAGAAATATATCATTTTCTGGAATGGAAGACCCTGGTAGATCAGGGGGCAGAGCCTCTCCTCAGCTGAAATGGTCACTGTGACACCTACAGTACCCTCAGGGCTGTGCTGAGCTTTCATGTTGGAGGTAATTGCTGTGACAAGATCAGAAACAAACTGCTTTGTCCTC
>NC_050516.1:14283684-14305073 GCF_002922805.2 Oryzias melastigma | reverse complement strand
GGTGAAGTGACAGAGACAGACAGACAGAATCAGGACAGACAACAGCTCAGCAGCAGATATAAAAAACAGACCAGTCTTTAACCTTGTGCTGTTACATCTTTATTTAAAAGTAAAGGTTATGAAGAAAAAAAAAAGCTAAATGAAAACCAACACAATTTTCAGATGCAGTTCCATTTATCCATCAAACAAACAAAAACTGTTAAAAATAAATGTATAACAAACTCAACTTTCTAGCTGAATCATGTGGATTTCTACACTTTGTGGCATTTATATTTGTCAAATCATCATCATTCAAATATTCTCTTGAAGATCCACTCCAAGGAAAATTGTTTTTTTAACTCGTAGCATTTTGAAGGACATATATAAACAAAGTGCAGCTTAACATTGTGTTTCTGGGTATTTCTTTACATCAAATTCTTGTAATTCTTGCTGTGATGTAGGTGCTACCACAGCGGGCAACAAACTCCCTGCTTTGCTCCATTCCGATACATCCGTCTTCATTTTCCTCTTCTGAGCTGGCATCTGGCTTCAAACTGTACAGCTGGATGGCTCCAATATTGGTTGCCATTTTTGTTGCACCTGTAATGTTATGTTGTGACTGTAAACGGCTGGAAGTTATTGGGAGAATCATAGAGATATTTATAAGAGGAGAACATGTAAATTAATAGATGATGGGAGGTGACGGCAGGCTTACTCCGTGTCAGTAGTTACCCCCACAACTCAGATTTATAATGTCCTGCCACTCTACAGAAACTATGTCCTAGAAAACAACACAAGTTTTTAAAATTTTGGCAAAAAAATGTCAGAATCGATTAAAAGACCACTGGGGAGACTTTTAAAATAGATCAAAAGTTGATCAAACTGAGACTTTATTATAAACCATCCAAAACAACTGAGATAATGTCTTGTACACACTTTACACTTTACAAGGGAATCTGTGGAAAAAAACTGTGAAAGTCAGCAAGTTTCTAAAAATCTGTGAAGGACATGTGAGCAATTCAGCACTTTTCAACATTTACTAAACCACAGATTTTATATATTTTTTTATACAAGTGTGCGAGACATCTGTGTTTTCCATGCAGCGTTTGTGTGTGACAGCAGTGCAGCGCGTGTGTACAAGGCTCATTAATATTTCATGAGGTGGGAGGGGTGAGGAAAGGGGGCGGTGACAGATGGAGAATCAGAGAGAGAGACGGCGACAGGGAAACAGAAGGAGGAAAAGGAGAGCAGTGGAGGACGGGGACAGACTGGTTTTTCTCTTCTGTGGATCAAAGGATCACAGAGGGCCGGAAGCAGCTTTTCCTGGATGCTGAAGGATTTATGGACATGGAGGTTTGGCACACCCCCCCGGCTCTGACGCTCACCTGCATTCTGGTGTGACTCAGGTACGGGCACGTGGGGGGTGGGGGGTGTGTGTGTGTGTGTGTGTGAGCGGGCTCAGGTACCAGCATGTGTCAGACCGGAGCCTCTTTGTTCAGATGCTCCAAACTGCTTCCTGGGTAGTGATGGTGGGGGGGCTGGCAGCTGGAGGCTGTGATGATCTGGACCTCACTTCAAATTCAGAATGTTTCTCTAAAAGGATGTTTCAGGGACAGATAGAAGCCCAGGGTTTGGTGTTCAGAGGTTCTGCTGTTGCGCGGGTTCACAGGGATGTCAGTGATGCTCAGACAGACTGAGCATGCTCAGTTTGAGGGTCAGGCAGGGATGAGGTCTTATAGAGGCTGATGGGGTCTGTAAAACAAATAATTAGTTTGTTGTTTAGAAGTGGAAGCATTTTTTTTTTTTTTTTTGTCATTTGACGAGTCAAAATGAAATTTAACACTTTGATTTAGTTTTTCCCTTAGAATTTCCTTTTCTGAGAATGTTTGATGCAGAAATTTACATATTGTTTTATTTAATAACAAACTAATAAGGAAGAAATGAACAAGCAAAAATTCATCAGGATGCTTAAAGAATAGCTAGGAGTTGGGTTCTGTCCCTATTTGGGGAAGGGACAGAAAGCAGTTTTGAGGATCCAGAGAGGGCTGATGCTGCTGTCTCCTCTGACCTCTGCTGACCTCAGGCTCACTTCAGAGCAGCAGCTTCTGAGTTGACCAACACCACTAATCAGAAAATGATCAGTTTTTCCTCATCATAAAACACAAGACAACATATTTTCTGCTGGGAAGAAAGGAACTAGGAATAAAGGAGGAATTGATCTTTGACGATGTTCTAATAAAACCAAGCAGAAACAGGCCAGAGGCTAAAGTCGGGGATGTCAGAGGGTATTAACTGCTGGGGAAGTCTTAACGGAGCTTCATGGTGTATTCATGCTTTGAATGATTCATCCTGTGCAGCTTTGATGGAAGTATGGTTTCATCAAACCATCGTCTCCATATCGTCTTCTCCAATGCTGCTTCCAATGAGCCCTGGCTCCGCAGACACCTCACGTGCGCCTGAAGACGAATCATTTCAAGCTGTAGGTTTAAACTTCATGATGAGAATCAGATTCTGGTGCAAACCACCATCAGAATTCATGTTTAAAGTTCCACTCCGATCATCTTTTGATCTATTTCAGAACTGTTCCCAGGTGTCTTTTTAAAAAAGATGTTGCCGTTTTTTGTCAAAATCAAACAACCTGCGTCATTTTCGATGACATAGTTTCAGCAGAGCAGCAGAAGTTAGCCGAGGGTGGAGCAGAGTAAGCCCACCCCCACTTCCCAACATCCACATTACTGGTGCAACAAAAATTGAGAGCAGTATTGGAGCTATTCAGCCGTATAGTTTTGAGCCAGATAGCAGCTCAGGCGAGGAAAATATGGTTCTAGTCGTCTACAAGTGGATGCATCTGAACGGAGCGGAACAGGGAGCTTGTGGCTTGCCGTAGTAGCTTCAACTTCACACTATTTCACAACTATTTAATAAAAATATAACACAATTTTGAGGTGACTTTGTCCTCCATCACCAGAAAAATGCCACAAGAACATGTTAAAAACACTATTTTCATCAGAGTGCCTCAGAACCTTGTCCACAGACTCGTCCCGTCCAAAAAACCTCTTTTTTCTGGGTTATGCCTGAGGTCAATCACTGCACATAAAAAAAAAAACTGTTTCATATTTGATTCTGCCTGAATGCTGCTCTCTTGTTTGTGATCAGGTGTGTGTGATTGTGTAGTGTAGCCTGACAACTCATCACCACTAACTCTCACACAGACTCTGACATGCACACACACTCACACACTCACACAGATACTGTGGTCCTTTGTTCGTGGGCGCTGTGCAGACGAGGTTAATGCAGCCAGAAAATAGAAAGAGAGAGAGAGACTAATGGACGAGGACGTTCACCACAAATGTTCGGTGGAGAGAGGCCTCACACCGACCCCTCTTCTTTTCTGCACCCCCCCCCACCACCTCCTCCCCCCATGGTTGGAGGGAACAGATCAGAACAAATTGTTGTTCTGTGATCTGCCCACAAAAGAGCAGGGCTGACGGTCGGCAGCAGCTCTGATACCATCTAGATTTGATTTAAAACAAGCAGCAGATGACTGATGTGCTCCATCTCTGCAGACCTGAAGGTCTGAAGGTCTGGGAATGTTTAGATGCAGTTTCTCATTTGTGTGTTCCTGCTCCTGTAACATTATGTAACTGTGGAGATTTATTTCTGCGTGACTGCTCTGTCCACTTAATCTGTTGATCAGGTCACTCTGTGAGTGTGTGTGTATGTGTGTGCAGATGTGCCTTCATCAGCACATCTGATAAAGCACATATTCATCACATTCTCCTTCAATATTTGAAGGAGAAAAAATCATAGCACAGCAGAAACTCATTCCTGTCATGAATATTCTGTCTGCTGAGGGTCCTGAAGGTTCAGCAATAAAGCTGTAGGTTATCTTAATGGGGAAGGACCGGCTCCACCCACAGTGGTGATTGTTTTTTTTTTTTTTTTATTATGGCAAGATTTGACTTAAGGGTCAAATTCACTTTTCTACAGAGGAAAAGAAAAAGAGGTTGAGAATTTTTTTTTTTTTTTCAGATTTCTTTGATCATAAAACATCCGAACATCTTTTGTAAACGGGTTCTTTAAATCTTGATTTTACCATTTTTAGTCAAAATCAAAATACCTACATTATTTTTGACATATCTTCTGCAAAGTGGCAGTAGTTCATTAGAAATTCCCCTCAGAGTTACCGTATGTGCCGAACCTTTGGCATGGAATCAGCCTGTTCCCATTTCCCATCATCCCTCTGTTTACACTCTCTGCCGCTAGCTCGCAGCCCCTCACAACCTCAAGCTAACATTTCAACAAAAATGGTGAGCAATAATGGATCTATGCTACTGTACTGTTTTGAGCCAGATGCCAGCTCAGATGAGGAAAACACAGACTTACATGGATCCACTTGGCTACAAGTGGATGCATCCGAGTCTACTAGAGCAGGGAGCTTATTGTTTGACAATTGTAGTTCCTACATTAATTGCAATGTGTTTAAAATAGTATTTTTGTTCTGGATTCAAAACAATTTTAAGCTTATTTTGCTTTATATATGTCCTCTATCATCAGTAAAATGCTACAGGAGCATGTCAAAAACAAAAAAAACATGATTTCCATCCAAGTAGGTCTTTCAGCATTCATCTCAGATCAGTTCCTGTCTTTATTTGTACTTCTCTAGACTGTCTGAAGACTTTCTACTACTGGTACTTAAAATAGGCACAGTGTTTGGTCCTCCTGTTTGCAAGAACAGCCAGCTTTTAAAGGAAACGTTTTAAGATAGACTGGAAAAAACCTGCAGAGTTGCGGTGCAAACCAAAACCTACAGGTTGAGTGCTTCCACTGGTGAAGCTAAATCTGTTCATCTTACTCCCTTTTTAAAAATTGTAAAAGCTTCTTCAAATCCCCACAATACGGTGGCCCTGAAGTTCAAATCAGACCAACAAAACTCAGCTCAGTGGAAAATATTTTAAAGATCACAATGACAATAAAACAAGATAAACAAGCTTGGATGAAGAGATTTGAGTTTTGATGTTTGCGTTTTTTCAAATGTGTCTTCAATGTCTGCATACTAATAAAAGTTTTATGATAACTACAAATCATATACAGTATTGCTTCAAATAACTTGAGGCTGAAATGATGGACAAACGTCGTCATCCAATCAGCAATGTCCCATAGAACCTTTTCAGGTTTCTACTTTTGCTTCATTTTTTATCATTTAGTTTTTTTTACATTTCTGGATTTTTTTCATTTTGTTTATTTTTTTAATTGTTTTTTTGGTTTCTGGAATATTTTTCTAAAATATTGTGTTGCTTTTTATTATTTGTTTGCTTTTTTAATTGTCATTGAGATTGGACTTCAGGGCCACCGTACCACAGTGAGGTTAAACAGTGTTGGAACTGAGAGGAAATGTACAAAAATCCCACATTTATATAGTTTTTCATTCCCAAATAAAACTTTAAAAGCATGAAGTCAATGCCAGCAACAGTTTTGCCTAAATAGAAATATGAATAGAGAAAGGAAGACTTGGGTTACTGATCAATAAATGGATGGACTTGGGTGTAGAAAATGGATGGATGATCATTAAAAACTAAAAGTAAAGTCATTTTCTGCCTCGTAAGTGCAAGTAATAAGGGAAGAAGGAAGAAGGAAAATCAATCCACCGGTTTTATGAACTGAACTTATTGAGCAATCGTTGATTGATTTGAACCCATAAAATAGATTTTTTTTTAAACCATCTCTCTTCAGAGTCAGTGTCATTATTTAGAATGTGGTGATGGTGGGGGGGGGGGGGTCCTTTATGTTCTCTTTTTACAATTGCTTCACTGAGCATTTCTCTCGTTCTTAGTTTTATCTCCAAACTTGCAGCTGAGTCCTGTGGAAGCGCAGGTGCGCCTGAACTCTGCAGCTGCCTTATCCACGTCCTGATGCAGCCGTCTGTGTCAGCCAAATGCACAAGAGCTGTTCGGGTCATGAGGTTCTGCTGCGTGTTCTGCAGTGGAGTTTATGGATCGGTCCGGTTTCCCAATTCTCTGAATTTTCTGAGATGAGGGATGTGCACAGGTGTTGCACTCGTGCACCGCTTCTGATCTGCAGCTTTTACCCAGGTGACCGCACGTGGGCAGAAAGTGTCGAAGTACTGTGGCTCCGCCCCCCAGTGTGTGTTATGGACAGTAAGAATATTTGAGTAATTCTGTTTTACACTCAGTGACTTTAGACCCGAGGCTCCAGCCGACTGCTCGTTTGTGAAATGGCTCTTTAGCTGGTTAAGCAGTTGCATGAACACGAGTTCACTGGACTGGAATGAACTGGACTAGATTGGATGTCTTGAATCTGCTTCTAACTGGGTTGTACATGTTAGCCTCTGGTCTCTATGGTTCTGGTTCCTTAATCTTGAGGCTTCAGCGGTTATGATGGGCTCCTTAGTGTAGGAGCTGTCCCTTTTTCTCAATCTCCGTGTTACAGTTCTTGTGAGTGCCTGTTTTTCTCAGTGTACATGCTAATGACAATTTGGCTTAACATAATCCATACCTGCTGGTGTTCAGGTTAAGTTGTGTTTAAGTCTTTTTCAGCTTGTTTTGTTTGTTCTTATCTATTTAATTGACATTTCCGTTTGAAGAAGAGGCGGTTTTGGTTCTGGACGGCCTCACAAAGGGTAAAAGAGTCCAAAAATCTTGGATAAACTTGTCTCAGTGTTCTTTTTTTCAAAGCTTCATTCAGCCAGTGCTTGAATTTGTGATGCTGTTCAGAAGGATTTATCTCACTTATGGTTGCTTTCTGTCCTCAAGCATGACTCCTCACAGCTGGAAGAGACGCTGAAGTGTTCTGGGAGGGGACAGCTCGGTGTCATCTGCATGAAGACGGACCTTTGTGGCTCCAGCTAATGCAGAGCAGCAGAGCGTTGGTTAGATCTGCGAGCTGCTCTCTTCGTCGCCTGCCTCCTGTCCGATCCTCTGAACTCACACATGCACATAAACGGGCAACATCACTGGAGGAGGAAGTGCTGAGGGGAACCTCAGGCTGAAGGAGCTTTTTAGCTATAATGTTCAATTTGATGGGAGGAAGAGCATGACTGAGTTCGTCTCAAAGAAGGATGAAACCAGATAGACACTGGTGATAAGAGGTCATATTGTCAGGCTTTACACGTGCACGTGCACATGCACACCGCTGGAGACACAGTGATAATAATTATACAAGGGAAATGGGGAATGAGAAGTTTACATGCATGTGTGTGCATGTGTGTGTGTCCTGTAAGCATGGCTACCAGACCTAATTTGCCCGCACAGCTCATCTGCCTCCAGGTTACCACATTAATAAAAGCTGCTCTGCTGCTGGCTGCCTTATCCTGGGGCCTTACAGAACACACACACACAGGTGCACACTCACAGGAAGGAAATGTCTGATTATTTGTTTTTCTATTGGTCTAATTTAATGTTCTCATTGGAGCTCTGGCTCAGCTGCCTGTGTTCTGTTTCTCGGTGCTTGGACTCTGGAGGCCTGAAAATCAAACCACAACAGTGACATCAGTCTCAGAGCCTCCAGCTGCAATGTCAGGTCCTTGAACAGAAGAGCTCAGTCTCAGCTATGGTGGTTTGATGAAGCTGAGGCGTCATTGTTTCATTTGTCAGACTTCCTTCAAGGAACAATTGAGAACCAGAGGGACTGGCTTCTTCTTGGGTTAGTTTTCTTGTCCTCTTAGATGAAGTCTCGCTTTGTGTTCAGGATATGTTCTCCTGGGTTTCGCTTGAAGTAAACCAGAATTCTTTCCCCCAATAAACCGGTATAAATTTTGAGTCTAAACACACCCAAGAGGATCCTTGTCCAGGACCAGGAACCCCACTCGCATCCATCTTTCAAGGTCCTTCCTTGTCATTTCCCCCGTAACTATAATGTAGCATGCTCCTGCTGTACCAAAAAGTAAGTGTAGTACCTGGCAGTTGATAAATTTAGAGAAGTAAACCATCCCGACAAGATTTCAGAGCGTAGGACTTCCATTGGTCCTTCTCTCGTTGCTTTGCCCCGCCCTCGTAGTTCCTGTTCACTGACTGAAGAGATGTGGTTTTTTGCAGTTTGTTTACAATCTTTGTCTCGAGACAAAAATTCCCCGTTGATGGCAGTGTGAATATAGACCCCACGCAAGGTTCAGGACTCGATCCCAACCAAATCAAGTGGACTCAGTCCAGACCAACAGACTTTTCTAATCGTAAAACACCCTTAGATTCTCACCAGGTTACAGCTGTCAATCATCACAGCCGTTTCTGTTTCATTAAGTCAATAAAGTTCATGGCTAAAAAATCTAAAGAATTCTTAAAAACAGCCAAAAATCTTTGGATAACTTTCCGTATTACGGTAGAAGACATAAAAATGTTACCTGTTTATCGCAAGAATTGAGGAAAATATCCAATAAGGAGAGTAAATCCCCTCCTGGAAAATATTAGACTTGTTACAATATTTAGCAAAAAAATCTTTTGCCATGTAAAAAATATCAATATAATCTAAAAAACAATTTATTGGTAATTTGAGCTAGCAGTAATATTTAAAATGTATGAGCCACTTAAGAGTTTTAGTTTGCCTTTCAGGTCGGTTAATTTGCCTTCAATATTTAATATTTAAAAAATGAAAGATTGTTATTTAATAAAAAAATATATATACTTTAAAATTTTCAGTGATGTGTTTCCAAGATCCTTGATTCCATTCTCCTATTGTAGCGTTAAATTTTGAGAACATTTGTAATGAAGTGCATCTTTAGAAAGTATTTGAACAGATAGAAAAAAAAATTGAATGTGGGATGATGAGCTAAATTGTAATTCTGAATTTAACGATTTCTAAATTGAAGACACTATTCTGTTAAAATGTATTTCTTCAGTAAAAGTCAAGGTGCCATAAAGTAATCTGTTAAACCCTTCCTTTTTCTGTTACAATTAATGAGTTTTTTTAATTAAAGAGAGAAGATATTGGAGTAGAGATAATGGTGTATGATAGAAGATTGAAAGAAATCGTAATTTTCTTAAGAAAAACTTCTGGGTTTCTGTGGAATAAAGTGTTGATTTAGATTTTTGTTGACAAAACTAAGTGGTGTTTCATTGAAGCATTATAATATAGTCAGTGAAAAAAATTTGAGGGGATTTTAGAGTAAAAAAATAGAAATTAAGTGACTGGGATTTTATTTAGACTCCAAGAATCTGTTGTTTGTGTTTTATTCTCTTTTAACTTGTTGTCATCCTGATGAAGCTTTTTGTCAGTTTCTCACAAAAACATGAAAAACAAACATGTAAATATGATTTTAGAGCTATTTTTCTGTCATGTAGGTCCATATGATTTATTTTGAAATTAATTTGAAGATTACCAGACAACAAAGAAGATCACCATACAAAATGCAGAAGTAGGGCTAGTTTTAATCACTAGTTTGGCTGTGAGTTTTTGAGAATAAATGAGCGGGAAAGTAAAAAAATGGTGTTTATACCTTTATGTTCAGGAAATAAAAACTAGCGTTTAGCTCCCAGAAACTGTCTGAGGGGATTGTACGCTCTGATTGCATTAATTCTGTTTTGCCGTTGTGAATCATAAGTGCCGCTGCACTAATGCGAGCATTGAACCTTCACCGCTGTACTAAGCCTGCATGTTGCTGTGCTTCCTTTCAGTGGTGAAGAGTGAAACGGAGCTGCTCCAACAAGCTCACACATCGAGTCTCCTGAGGAGCCTGTGAGGCTGTAGACGGCATCTGGTGCTCCGTGGCTGTCGAGCTCAGGTGAGTGAAAGGGTTCTGACCTCCTGATCGGACTTCTATCGACACCAGCAGTCAGGATGCTGGTCCCAGTGCAGAGTTCAGATGCACAGGGCTGTTCTCGGCGTGAATACTCAGATCAGTGATGAAGAAAGCCAATGAGGCCTGTAGGCTACACCATAATGTTGTTGTTGAAGCTTTCCACGTGCTGATCATCAAAACATCTGAAACATGTACTGCCTGTCAGAAACTTCAATCTAATAAAAGATTATCCAGACTCAGAAATTCATCCCGAGTTGTGGACGGGACTGTTGGCGCTGAGAAAGCCTGCGCCTTTTTCCCATCATCCCTTTGTTTGCATACTCTCCTGCTAGCTTACAGCCCCTCACATCCCCAACCTAACATTAGCGGTGCAACAAGAATAGTGAGCAACATTGGAGATATCCAGCCGAACAGTTTTAAGCCAGACGTCAGTTTGGATGAGGAAAATGAAGATGTTACATGGATCTAGTCGTCTACAAGTGGAAAGACTGGAGCTTGTGACCTGCCGATTGTAGCTTGTACAACACAACTTCAAGCTTTTCTGAACCGCATTTCTTCATTTAATTGGAGTGGGTCTTTAAAATCTTTATTGAAACATTTCACCTCTCCTTCAACTGGATTCATCAGTCGAATGAGGGGTACAATGTTTCAATGAGTCCAGGTGCCATGATTCACCTATAAGACATCATCGCCGGAACGAGATCCTTCACTGACTCATAAAAGATTCACGATGACTGAAACGAAAGTTTCAGGAGCAGAAATGGGCCTGTGGCTATTAGAGGTTTGGGTGATGGTTTCTTCATGGTTCTAAATCTTCACTGCTGAGGTGTCTCTGAGCAAGGCCTTAGACTTATGTTGGTCCTGTGGAGCAGCTTATATTATGAAGTGGACAGTGTCTGTCCTGGAAACAGGGAGGGGTTCACTTAAACCCCCCAAAGTTTGTGTTTATTCATAGTCTCTAACGAGCCACTAGGGGTCTGAGTCTGAATTTTCTAAGTGTCTTTGCTGAGTCTCAGAATGTGGACTGTAGCATGAGTGCATGGACCTGAGGCGTTGGCAGCACACACACTTTCACACACACTTTCACACACCGTAGATGAATGCTTTGATAACCGCTCCAGCTTCTGCTCCCACCAGACTCCATCTCCCCATTCGCCTCCTCCTCATCCTCCCGTCTGCACTACTGTTGACTGTTGCCTTATGCCTTCACTAATTCCCCCCACCATCCCTCCATTCTTTTGGGACTGTTGCTAAGAAACCTTGGCGACCACAGAGTTTTCTGATTGGACAAGAAGAGGTAAGGGGGAGAAAAACTGAGCTGGAGGAGGGCTCAGTGCGTGTGAGTGTTGTGTATGGGGGGGTGTTAGGAAGAGCAAAGTGAGATCCAGATGTGGTAATTAGGTGAACTGACATGGATAAAGGAGTCCCCCAGCTTCATCCTCCAAGATGTGATTGAACTGCTGGCCTGAAAAAAGGAGGAGAGAAATGGATAAAGAATAAGGGGGTTGGGTGGAGATGAAGGGGGTAAGAGGAGCTAAAAAGATGGAGGCTCAGGTTTTTTAGCAGATCAGCAGGGATTCAGTTTTAGTGAAACGGCCAGACTAACCTGAACTGACCTGGATTAAATAAACAGGTTGTTTTGGTAAAAAACAGACAGTTTATTAAATAAAAACAAAACACTTCATGGAGCATGGTGAACAGTAAGTCCAGAGGTTTTTAAATATTCTTTTGTTTCAAGATCTTAATATGCTGCTCTAAGAATCATTTGTGGGTCTAGGGGTTTAATTGGCTGCTAACTCCTCTGGTGGGCGTGGCTTGTCTCTGTGAGTGGCGTGCCTGCGGGCTTCACTAAACGGCCTCTTTGTATGTCATGAATACGTGATGTAGTGACAAAGGTGAGAGGGACGGACGGGCATAATCTGCCTGTCAGCGGGACGTCCTCAATGTTCAGCTGGAGGGGGTGGGGGTGTGATTAAGGTTTTGCGTGAAGTCTTCTGAAAGGAAAATTCACATGAGCTCAAAGGGTGGATCTTTTGGAAACAAATAAAAAAAAATCCAGGCTAAATTCACCTGCTCCTGTGCTGCTGGACCTAGAATGATTCATCCGTCATAAAGCAGCTTCTCCCCAGGGCCACACACATGCACACACACACAATCACAAAGATCAGAACAGGTCAACCCATCTTCTCTGCTACCGTCTTCCTCTGCCTTCTGGTGACCGTCAGAAACACCTCTTTCATCCACGCCTCCTCTGCCAATCTTTTCAGTGAAATAAATAAGTAAACTACATTCATCACTCGTCCTCCTGCACTCTTCTCCTGTTAAAATTAGGTCACTCTGCAACATGGAGCTGCAGCTCCTGCCAAGCACGGCATCCTTACATTCGCATTCATTGCCTGGCAACCGTGCGATTGCCCTGCATCCCTCCACCCTCCACCCACCTTCCCTGGAGGTTGTGCTCAGAGCGCTGGACTGTGTTTGAAACCTGACTCTGTTTGCTCTGCCTCCATGCAGCCTGACAGCTGACCGAGTTAGTCTTTGTCCAGGAAGGACGGTTTCCTTTCTTCCTTTATTGGGCGGTTGGATGAGGAAATGAGGTCCCAGCCAAGAACTAAACTGTTCTGACAGACAGTCATTATCAAATCAACCCTTAAACTGATTATGTTTTTATTTTTTTAAACAATTTAGCTAAAGAAGGGGACTAGAAAAACAGCTTTAAAACAGGCACAATCTAAAAGAACAAGAAAACAAAAGGACATTTTATTATAAAAAATAAACATTTGCTGCCTGTTCTAGACTTTAATCTAATAAAAGATTGTCCAGATTCAGAAATTCACCTCTGAGTTGTGGACAGAACTGTTGGCGCTGAGTAAACCTGCGCTTATTTCTCATCATCCCTTTGTCTACATTTTCTCCTGCTAGCTTACAGCCCCTCACACCCCCAACCTAATATTAGCAGTGCAACAAAAATGACGAGGAATATTGGAGCAATCCAGCCATACAGTTTTAAGCCAGACGCCAGCTCGGATGAGGAAAATGAAGATGTTACATGGATCTAGTTGTCTGCAAGTGGATAAATTGGAGCTTGTGACCTGCCGATTGTAGCTAGTAGCTACAACACAACTTCAAGGCTTTCCAAACCACATTTCTTTTTCTGCTCCGGATTCACGACAATTGGAATGAGGAAAAATGTTCTTAGAAATGCAATGTTAGGCCTAATTTCCATTGTAGATGTCTTCTGTCATGAGAAAAATGCTACAAGAACATGCAAAAAACACCAAAAATACTTTTTCCATTGGAGTTGGTCTTTTAAATCTTCCTTGAAATGTTTCACTTCTCATTCAACTGACTTTAACCCAGTTAAATAAAAAAAAACACAGCTCTAAAGGAGGCCCAAAACAGACAAACTGTCCACAAACAAGATAGTACAGTCTGGGATGCACACCTATATCAACTTCTAAACACTCTAAAATGAAATATAAAAGAACAAGCTGAAAAAGATGAAAAGATTGTGGAAAGTAGATAAAAAATGATCTAAAACTGGCTAAAAGGGGTTAAAAGGTTAAGGGTTTATTCAGACTGGACCCATTTGGTCCAGTTCGTTTCTTCCGATAATCCATAACAAAGTTTCAGTCTGAATACTTGCAAGCGGTCCCTGGTCCAGGACCAGGAATCGCTCTCTGACCCATCTTTTCAGGTGGTCTCGGTTCGTTTCCAATCAACTGAACTTCGGTTCGGTCAGAAATTCCTCAGTCTGACTACGATCCATGCTGAGACTGGGACAACTGAACCAAAACGATCCCCGTAGCTGGTCAGTAGCGGACAAACATGGAGCAGCAATGCAACAGCAACTCATTAAAACGTGGTTGATTGAATCCAGACTTATTAAAACAACTTTTAACGTGATACGCATTGCTTCTCACACTATTTTTACAACAATCTATATGTCATGAACCCTTATTAAACTTCATAGCCATAGGCTCTCAAGAAACCGTCTATATTCATTTGGTTTATTCATACAGGTGTTCAAAATTGTTCAGCAAAACAAAAAATCCAATCCTGGCAAGGATTTGCAAAAGTACAGCACCTCCATCTTTCTCTTCTTTTTCTTATCCGCCCCCAGAACTGCTGGCCAATAACTGAAGAGATATTTAGTCACATGGTTTTGTTTACAAGCTTTTGTCTGGAAAGCGATAGTCTGCTTGACTGCAGTCTGAATCCAGATCAAACCCAAGATTTGGGACTTGTTCTGGTGCAAATCAGATGGACTTGGTCCAGAACAAATCATTTTCCCAGTCTGAATGACCCTAAGCCTGAATACAGTTGCAAAACATTAACAGACTTAAAATAATCGAAAATGTGCTAAAGCCTTCGTAAACAAGGCTGCATGCACCTGAGTTTGTGTGTATGTGGGCGCATGCATGTTTGTGCGGGACAGCCCAGTTGGCGGGCCTCAGAGGTCACATGCTTGGATGGAGGCAGACCCATCAATAGTGGGGGTGCGAGTGCAGAGCTGTTATGGATCACTTGGGAATGAGTGATAGACTGAGCAAAGGGACACCCCCCACACTCCCCCCTGCCCACATTAACAGCAGCTTGGTTGTCCCGTGAGGCCTCTGAAAGCTCAACCAGCTGCTGTATTTGAAGGAGAGTCTCTTTACTGTTGTCCACGTCACAAGCATTCATGTCGATCGCAATACCATTCTCCATATTGATGCATGCCTCTGCGAATAAATGTCAGATAAAAGTTTGTCCTTACACGCACAGAACCAGCCTCACATCACACATAAGCAGATAATCCACAAATTACTGAAACTTAAAAGCTTAGAAATAAAGTGTCATCAGACATAATATTATTTGAGCAAGACTAAAGAAGAAGACTTGTAAACTTGTGGGATTTATAGTCTAAAACTCATAAGTAGATGCTGAAAAAAAACTTAAAATTAGCTAAAAAAGGAACATATTTTTATTTATACAATTTAATATGCTATAAAAACACTTGGTTTTAAATCTGGAATGCAGAAATAATGTATCACTTAAAGGAGAAAAATGTTACAACTGAGATTGTTGTCTCTGAAATTTCAACATCCCCTCATGTTCCAACAATGGTCAACTTTGATGCAGACTGACTGATGCTTTCACCACGGTTTTACTGTCGATGTGTGCCCATATTTACCTCTTAATAAAGTTATCTGCCATTACCATGTTATGGTGAATCATTAATAAATGAGACAAAAATTTAAAATGAAAAAGAAGTAACTGGACAGTTACAGCCATTGTAAACATCATAAATCTGCCAAAAAAGAATGGATGCAGTAAAGTTACTCCAAGAAGTACAATTATAGTATTAGGAAAAGTTACTTAAATAAATGTAACACAATTTTATCCATTTCTGTACATTAGATCATGTATTCCACAAAACAACTACTAACACAAAAAAGGCAAATACAAGGGGACTTTGATTTAGGGCGGCTGAATCAAGGAACAAAGATAAAATCTATTTTTTTATTCTAGAATCAAAAATGAGAGAAAATCAAAGTGACAGAATTTAAGAAAGGTGAAGAAGATATGATGACCTCGGATTATTATCACTTCTGTCGAGGGTCAGCATGCAGATATACTCCAGTGATCATCACCGATCATCAGCTGTTCATGTGTGGGTCAGTGGACGGTCAAGATAATAGAGCAATAGCTGAGGGCATTTAGACACAGATGTGCACTTTATGGAAATTTAAATAAATCAATATTGGTCAGAAAGGGCAAAACGCTTAAAATGTTAGAAGGAATCTAAATGTTTCCAACCTCCACCTGTAATGCAGAGGTCCAACAGGAGCATAAAATGCATTGCATTCACTTAGGAAAGTTTTAATTTTGCACATTATTTTGTGATTTGGGGCTGCTGTGGTGTAGTGGTTAACACTCTCGCCTCTCAGAGAAAAAGCCCTGGTTTGAATCCCAGCTAGGTCCTTTCTGTGTGGAGTTTGCATTTTCTCCTTGTGCATGAGAACTCCACCTCTCTCCTGCAGGGTGTTTCCCCCTTCCCTCAACAGTAGCTAGGATAGGCTCCAGGAACCTCAGTTGTTGAGAAAATGGATGTATGTTGTCATTTTATTGGAATAATAATTGTTGTATAAAAATGGAACTGTAGCGCTTTAGCATGAACGGTACAGCAATAGATTCTGCAAGGTGCAGCCCTGCAGCAGAAACAGAAAACTGCTGAAGCAGGAGCTGTGAGGGACAGTTTCAGCAGAAATGGTGAAGTTCAGCACTGCATCTGAAGCTGTGAAGTGCTGCATTAGAAACTATAAAATGTAGCACTGCAGCAAAAGCAGTGAAGTGCAGCACAAACTGTAAAGTGCAGATGCAGTGAAGTGCAGTGCTGCACTAGAAACAGTAAAGGGCTGCAGCAGAATTAGTAAAGTGCTGCACTACAGCACTAAATTGATGCAGCAGTGAAGCACATCAGCAGATGTGCTACAACAGTAACAGTAAAGTGCTGCGCTGAAACATGCAGTTTGATGCTGCAAAGTGCAGCAGTGCAGCTGAAGCAGTGCAATGCAGTGTTGTAGCATAAAGTTTGATGCTGCAGCAGAAGCGGTAAAGAGCCGTGGCCTCATGTGTACAGTCCCCTGATGTAGGGCACGCCACTGCTGTGGCCTCTGGCGCTGCACTTAACCCACTTTAGCACTTTCTCCAGATGTTTAAAGTGTGCCATCCTGCAGTCATGGTGTTCGGTTTCAGCAGACAGAGATGAAGATGATGAGAAATTTGCTCTAGCTTCTGGAACAAAATATGGTGCTTCATTTACATTAAACAGACAGATGTTAGACTCTGACCCGACTTCCAGAAATGTGGATTCCTTCATTCTGATGGGAAGAAGCTGTTGAAGTATTGAAACGGAAAAGCACATTTTGATGAAACGTTTCATGGAACAGAACATCTTCACCTGTAAAAACATGTAAATGTGTGGATGCACAGCAATTTTGGATTAGTTTGAACATTGTTTTCTGCTCCTACGGACAAAGCTGCTGCTGCGGAGTGCAGAAGTGAGATCACAGATGCAGCCTGTGTGTAACTATAATTTCAGAGAAGTTTTTCCAGACTGCTTCAGGTTGTGTGTGTCTCAGATTGTGCGTCTGTGTGTACAGTTGTGTGAGAGGCGCACAAAGGAAGAGGAGGAGGAAGGCTGAGAAGAGGAAGGGCATCCTGTGATCCTGAGGGCAGCAGTAGGCGAGCTCTTTGAAAGTGCAAACACACAGTTGGAATCACACTGCAGCCAGTCCTGGGGCCGTGTGTTTGTCTGTCTGTGAGCTTGTGTTTTGTCTGCTGCGGTGCAGCGAGACAAGAGCAACAAAAGAGCCTCGTTTTTATCTGTATTGTGCTTCTATTGCTCCTGACTCTGATTACACACAAACATTCCATTTATTTAGCACTTTCAAATCATTTTGCATTGTCGGGGCTATTCTGAAGGTCGGTGAAAGCCTTTGTCTTGCATCTGCATCACCATAGATGCTGCTTCAGTAAATTAAAGAGATGTTCTTTCTATTCTCCCCGTTTCTATGGTAGTTTCAGTGTGGACTAATGTCTTCAGCACTTTATTGTTCTAAATGGATGACAATCTCCTATTTCACATTCATTTAAACTGATTAAATTGAAGCCCAGATGAGCTCATCCTGTTGGTTTAAATGGGTTTATGTTTGGGAAGAAGAACTAGCACGCTTCCCTTTTAAAGGTCTTCCATGATGAAAAAAAGTGTTTGCGGTGTTTTTCACACGTTCTTGCAGCATTTTTCTCACAATGGAGGAAATATGTAAAGAAAATGAAGCTTAAAGTTGCGTTTCTGAGTATTTATTCATTCAAACTGTTGTGAATCAAAAGCAGACGAAAAATGCTTTTGGAAAACGCTTGTAGCAGTGATGTAGAAGCTACAATCAACCAAGAGGACCTGAGAACATGGCCACAAGATGGCGCCAGAGCATCATTAGCCGAAATTCCTTGACCAAAGGTCGAATGAAGCTCACGCTCTTCCCCTAGAAAAACACCGGAACCGGGTTACGGTTAGGATTATGAATCTTCTAGTATAGAAAC
Source organism: Oryzias melastigma (assembly GCF_002922805.2). Taxonomy (NCBI): domain Eukaryota; kingdom Metazoa; phylum Chordata; class Actinopteri; order Beloniformes; family Adrianichthyidae; genus Oryzias; species Oryzias melastigma. Next base: position 14,287,255 of record NC_050516.1, on the reverse strand, counting down.
GCAAAGTCAGCCTCCGGCTACAGTTCCAGCTAATGATGAGTTTAATGTTGAGTTTGGGCGCCGTCTTGCCTGCAACCAGGTCCCTCTCCAATCGGCAGACCATAAGCTCTGCTCTGCTCCATTCCAATGCATCCACATTGGTAATGTTAGGGTTATGAGGGGCTGTAAGCTCGTGTAAGAGCATGTAAACAAATGGATGATTGAAAGACCCACAACATTCCCACCCACAACTCAGAGGTTAATTTCTAATGAACTCGAGTCACTCTCTAGAAACTATGTCATAGAAAAGGACAGTTATCAAAAAATGTTGACGAAAAACACCATAATCAAAACTAAAGACCATTAGGAACACTTTTACAATAGATCAAAGGATGATCAGAATAAGACTTTAGCAAAAAAAGTCTTTCAAGTCAAGTGAAAACAAAATAAAGATGTAGCTCTTTCAGAATAATTCCTTTAGATGAGTCCATCTCTTTATTATGATTGCTGGTCTTATGTCTCCTCAGATTTTTGAACTGTCTGAGCAGCACAAGAGGAGGGAGAAACTCATCTGTGAGCGTAAGTCACTGTTAAAATTAATTGAAAATGCATCTTGTCTCTAGAGTAAACGAACAAAATTCTCAGTGAAAGTTTTGTATTTTGAAGTCTAATGTTTGATCTGTTGTCCTAAAGACCTTCATTGCGCCCCTACCAATAACTCCCGTGTCTCTTTCACCCTGGTGCCTCATTAATGTGCTGTCTTGTTGCTCAAACATGGATCTGACTAAGACAGGAGTCCAGCTTTGGCTCCTGATTCAGATATGAATGTGATGACGGTCCATCAGGCCCCGCCCGCTGCTTCAGGGTGGAGGACTCTGCAGGTGCTTCTGTGTTGCAGCCATCTGCCGTTCTGGATTATGGCAGCATGCTGTTCTGATTAATTACAGCCAGCAGGTCTGTAAAGGGGGGGTGGTCGGGTTTGCTGCTTTGGTGTTTGACACTAGGTGTGGCCTTGGCAGGAAGGCCGTCGCTGAATATGAGCTGCCTGTGCTCATGCATGTGTTCCGGCCTCAGCAGGTGAGATGGCTGACGGGCTGTAGTCTGAGCCTTTTGTTGGTGAGTGTGGGGGTGGGCGGGAGGCACCTGCTGCACGGAGGAAACGGATGTTTCTGGAGAGACGGTGTTTGCGTGACTGCAGAACAGGTGGATGGAGGTGAGGTCAGATAAGCCAACAGTTTCTACGGCGCTGATTAGAAGTTCTTCAAACTCAATCACACAAGGGGGCAAAATCCAAAACACACCTTAACATCTGGCCTTAGGTCACGGGCCGAACAGGATGAACATTTATTGAACACTCTAAAACTAAATTTTTAAAACTGTAACTTTGTAACATAATTATGAACTTAGATATTTAGCATTAAATGCGATCATGCTAGTGTGAATGCTGAAAAATGCTGAAGCTGATAGCCAGCTAAAGTATTAGCTTCATGCCAATTTGGCCTAAAAAAAAGTTTATCCAAAATAGCTAGCATGTATCTGAAAAAATAGCTAACCTTCAAAATATCATAAAAAGCTGAAAAAAGGCCTAAATTAGCCAAAACAGCGAGTGAATAAATATTGGCCTAACTCTAAAACAGAATAAAAAACTTTTCAAAAAGCCTAAATTAGCCAAAACAGCTAATAAAAACAACAAAAAACCTACAAAAATCTTAGTAAATAGCAAAGTATTCCAAAAAGCCCATTTTGAATATTATTCCAGAATAAATCAACTTAAACCTTAAATAACTTTCAGTATTTTACCCTCTATGAAAATATATTTTGTCTTAATTACAAAAGTTAAAAATAACGTCAAGATAACATTAATAACAATAAAGTAAAATTTTCTGGAGGGCTGGATAGAATTACCCAGGGGGCCGTATCTGGCCCCCGGGCCTTGACTCTGACACGTGAGCTATGTGGTCGAGAGAATATGACATCATTAAATTCTATCTTGTTCAAAAACGAGCAGACAGGTGCAATAGAGATGAACACAACTTTCACAAAACTGAAAGAAATGTGTGAGAAACCTGGGCCTGAATTCAGTCTTTGTTCTGAACAGGAGCCCATCAGGATCTGTTTGTCCGTCAGTCAGTCAATTATAAATCTACTTCTTAATGCTCGCTAAAACCCGACCCACAGGAGTGCAGCTGTGTGGTTGTGTGCGCATTAGCAATGCCGTCTGCATGTGCCGGTGTGATGAGGGTCGCCTGGGTTTGTAGCTGAGGCAGCTGACCTCATTATGTGTTTGTGAGCCTGTGGGTCACCTTGTGTGTGGTCAGGTGTTTCTCTGTGCAGAGCTGCTCTGCTGTCAGAAAACCTTTTCATCTATCTGAGCCGGGGTAAAATCACCTCTTCAAATAAATAAAAAAGCTCTTCATGTGCGTAAAATTGTGACAAAAATGACTGAAGATTGCACATGTATGACATTGTCTGTCCTGGTGTCTCTGTGCATGTAGCTTCAGTGTTCTTCGACTCTCTGGAGTCACCAGAGATGTCTTATCCTCGACTCCAGACCTCAGTTCATTGGTAAAAGGATTAATAAAAAGCTTCTGCTAGAGTCAAACCACTATCTGTGCCTGTGCATGACTTGTCCCTGTAGGGGCATTGTGTACGGTTTTCTTCGCGACTGCTTTCGTTTTTAGATCTCTAGCTTGGACTTATTCTAGAGAAAGGAAATTCCTCTGTATGGCAAAATGGAAAAAGTGGGTCAAGTTTATCTTTTTTTTATTTATGAGCACTATGGTGGTTTGTCACCATGGTAACTAAGTTTCATGCCCCTAAATAGAATTTGGGGTTTTCTGTAGCCAAAATTTTTCAGTGAATTTGACCTGAAAGTTGAGACCATGAGGGAATGACCTCACATCCCTCCTCACAGAACCGTGTGGGCTTGTACCTCGTCTTCTGCGGAGGCTTCTCTGCCGGTCTTCATGAAGCAGCCTGGAGCTTCTGCCTGGTTTCTGTGGATCATGATCGATGGATCAGATTCTGGCAGCAGCAGAGTGAAACATGGAGGAATAGTGAGTGGGGCTCTTCCCCCGTGCTGGGGGAGGCTGCTACAGGGGGTGTGGGGGAAGACTTTTCTCTTTTAAATATTTTTCTCTGCTCTCGAAGATTTTAATGCACACAGACACAAAGAGTGCATAATCCTACACATAATATCTGCTTCACAGCGTTTACGCATGTGAAGCTGGGGGGGGTGGGGGGGGGGTCTATGAAGGAGCATAAATTTGTAATAATTATATTTATTTTATGTAAAAGAACACTCTTCATTCATAATAAACACAATTCTTCATGTTTGTGGCCCATCAAGCTGATTTTGACTCCTTGTTTTGTGAGCTCGCCATCGTCTATGTGACCATCCAGAGGTTTCACAAACTCTGACCTATTTCAAAGCTCCGCCCCCCCAATCTCCCAGTCTCTCTTCTCTTGTGGGGGTAAAATTTACAATTCAAATCAAGTTCCTCCGCTCTCATTCTGGTCGTGGATCTCCATATAGTGTGAACAGAATCAGTACAGCAGCACAGTTGTGTGCTTTCACTCCCATGTGTGAGGG
>NC_050516.1:14228257-14283654 GCF_002922805.2 Oryzias melastigma | reverse complement strand
CCAAGCATGGTGTGAATGTTCTCGTTTGCTGGCACCTCTTGCCAGCCAGCACTGGGTTTCAACTCCCCAGGGGAGAAGGAGCTGCAGCCATGTAAAAAAGAACACCCCCATCCTATCACCCGTCCTCCCCCCACTCTGAACTCATGGGAGACCAAGCTGCCCTGCTCTCTAAAATTACCATTTAAAGACCCACTCAGAGGAATATTGTGTTTTTGGTTTGTTCGTGATGGAGGGCATACATAAAGAAAATTAAGCTTAAAATTACATTCCTGATTATTTCTTTATTCAGATCATTGTGAATCAGGAGCAGATGAAAAAAAGGCCTTTTAAACAATGTTAGCTTGACGGTGTGAGGGGCTGTAAGCTAGCAGGAGAGAGTGTTAACGGATGGATGACAGGAAGTGTGGGTGAGGTTGCAGAAACAGTCCCGCCCACAGCTCAGAAGTGAATTTCTACTGAACTAATGCCGCTCTGCAGAAACTATGTCTAAGAAAACAACACAGATTCATTGATTTTGACTTGGAACACTGTCATCACAAGCTTTGCTGTGAACAAGTTCATTTGAATCAACTTAAATTAAATAAATAAATTACGCTGCCTAAAGCTGACATTCTGGTCCAAAGTGATCATCCTTAGGTTCTTTGGAGTCTCAGAACCTTGTTTGGACCAGCAGCTGACTCCATCCACGGATAAACTTGTCACATGACACTCGTTCATCTCCTGCTGACGATGGTTTGACGAAGGTGACATAAAGCAGTGGCATGAAGGTTACTCCTCTCACGTGTCACCACAGAACAGAACGTCTGCATCAGGACCTTTCAGAGTCCTTTATGTTTAAGATGATGATCAGTTTGTGAAGAGATGAAGCTTAGATCCTTATTTAAATCCAGAACCACAACAATTTTTCTTTTTCCAGGAATGAGAATGTTGGTCAGACATGAACGCTAGTCCTGCCAGGACTCTGTGAGAGAGCTCCCTCTTCTATCCTGCCTGTTGCTCTCTTGTTCTGTCTTCATCCTTTCTTTTTTCCCCACTATTTCCTCCCAGGCCTCCCCACGGGTGTCAGGACAACCATCACAGAGCTGAGGAGCCAGGGAAGCCACAAGGAGAGAGAGACATGTTGGGGCGGGGTGTATATGTGGCCTTGACGCTCGTGTTGTTCCTGCTGCTGTGGCAGGAAGCAGGACTCATCGAAGTTCCTCTTGACTGTAAGCACCTCTAAAAGTCCTGCTTCAAGCCTTTGGTTCTGAAACTGTGCTGCCTGACAAAGGACGATGATGTGTTTAGTAACTGAGCTCTGTTCTGGACACTGAATAGTAAGAACTTCAGGGAAGAGGCAGAAAAAGTCAAAACATTCCAGTCGAAACACAGAATTTTGCTGCAGAACTCTATTTGAGTTAAAAACTTTTAAACTAAAAATAGTCTCTTTTTCAGTCAGGTCAAACAGCACTTTCTTCAAGCTGCAGGGGAGATATCATTTTTCTATCATCATTTTATTGCAAGGTTGCAAGTTCAATCGGCCATAAAATAGAAAGGAAAAAAGAGATTTCTCAAATCAGTCCCATAAATAGGATCCTCCTCTTCAAAAATAACGGAGAACATTGGTGAAGCACCAGAGCCATGTACTCTGTAAACAGGTTTACTGCAGAAACACTCTGGGTTCACGACAGCATCAAGATCCATAAAGCGTCTTCCTTCCCACACCACCTCTCAAAAATGATTGGTGTTTATGGATTCTGTTATGTTCACATCAATATTTTATATCGATATGGTCCCAGAGGACATTTTGTGGCCCCGGCCCTGTTGTGTGTGTTTGTGTGTTAAGGGGTGGGGGCAACAGAACAAAGGAAAATGTTGGGACTTGATATGAAGTCACAACTGCCCTAAAGGGTGGATATGGGCGGTCTTCAGAGCTCATAGCCCGCTCCAGTATAGCAAAAATGTTCATGCACACTTTAATCTATGGACATGCTGCGGATGACAGGCCATAGTGAACACGGACAAGCAGGTGTATCATAGGTATTTTTCACTTTTTTAAAGCCTGCGTGCTGATCAGGGGGCTCATCAGTGCTGTTTGACTGATTAGTGCGTGCTTTCAGAATAAAAATATAGCATGACTACAAAAATCAGATAACTGGATGTGATTAAATGGTGGTCTATTACAGGTTTGGTAAAAAAAAAACAAAAGCAAAATATCTATTTTTCTTTGTAACCACCATAGCAGCACCAACTGTGTTAGCGTTAGCGTTGCTGCTTTGCCTCCCAACCCGCCTCTAAGTGAAACACATAACTACTGTTACTGTATAGTTACGAAAAAATCTGTGGTTGTCTTGGATACACATCCACATTTCGTTTCCACTTGCACAGATGTAAACCTGTGAGATATGTTGGATTAAGGTGAAAACATGCTGTGAGGTGTCTGCTTTTGTGGATAAATCTATCTGTTAAAATCCGATGTTTAAATGTCAGACACCTGCCCTGATTGGATAAAGGGCATCAGACTATCTATCTAAATGCCACCTAAAAAATGTATATCTCAAGCAAACTTATTGTAAAGCAAGATTTCATTTAAGCGACACCTATTTATTTATGTAACAAATTGATTCACTAACACATTTTGTTTAACAACATGCTTACCTTTTTGATAACTAATGTTAGTAGTTTTAGTAGTCACTTTATAGTGAGTAGACGTTAGTAGTCCCCTTCACTTTAACAGTAAATCATTTCTTCCTTCCACATAACACTTTGTCTTGACAAAAATGCAAATGGTGAGGGCTTCTTCTCCAGGTAGATGTTAATATCACTGCAGTGAGTGATGTTCAGAGAGAAGCAGATTAGAACTCTCTGATGTGAGTGAACCCGCTTAGATCTTTTGACCTGATAGCTAATGAATTTCTATTAAAGACTTACTCCAATAAAAATCACATTTGGTGTTTTTTTTTTTTTTTTTCTAAGCTAATGTTAGCTAATGTTATGAGAGGTGCTATGAGCTAGCCAGAGTATGTTAACAAAGGAATGATGGGAAAATTAGCATAGGCTTTTTGATTTTGGCGAAAAAAAACCTGAATAATCAAAAATAAAAGACTATTGGAAACAAGTTTACAGTTAAAATAATCATATAGAGTGGGATTTTAATTTGTTTCTAATAATATTAACCTGCTCACACTCACTCTTCTTTCTTTCTGCTGCCTCTCCTGGACTCCGGACTAACAGCAAAGATTCAGCAGAACAGTAAGTCTTTCTTCTAACATCACGTTTCTGTCAGCTTTCAGGTGACAGAAATGGAGCAGCTGCTCTTTGTGTTTGCCCCAGAGCCGCCCCACTCCCTTAACACAAGCCTCTGGCAGGTTTTGCTCTACTTAAATCTGGAGATGGTTTTCTTTAATAGTCCTTTTGGAATTGACAGGTGTAAAAGCTCACCTGAACTCTGGTTTGGAGCAAAACTTCCCCTAAAAAAAAAATCTGTTCCTGGAGAACTCTGGTGCCTTTCGGTGTGGCTGCAGACTTTAACAGGCAATAGACCCCCCCAAATGAGCAGTTTGTGAAACATGATTTTTCCAGGCGTTTTATGAGTCTTTGATTTAATTTTACATTGTAAGAGTAAAACTGAATCTAAACCAGTCATAGCTGATAGCCTTGCACTTAATGGAGCATCCTTTGCTGCTGTGCTCAGAATTGCACTTTTAGCTTTCTTTTACAAGAAGCAAACCCTCTGCAGAGTAAAAACAATTGTGCACATGCTTGTGTTTTTCAATGTCACAATTACAGCCCTACGGGGCTCTGTGAACAAGAAAAGCTCAAAGGCAGAAGATTAACTGCTGTGTGGGGGCCAGAGAGCACAGCTGGGAGGTCGAGAGCTTCATTTTCTTTTCTGTTACTGAAGTAAGCTCAAATGATGAGCAGAAATGTCTTTTTTCAGACAGCTGCATGTGTATTGATCTGCTGCTGAAAGTAGTCCTCCTGAAGTGTTTCCTGTCTTTGAGCTTTAATTGATCCATTCTAACTGAGCAGCTGTTGGATGTGCCCCGCCCCTTAAAAAAAGGTGCAGAGGTCACATAAGCCAGCAGATGGTTTCCTTTCTTAAAGGGAGAATTAATAGGAGGAAGAACCTGTGCTTTATGAAGGTCCTTCAAACCCGAGAAGGAACTCAGACAGAGACGGAGTGAGCGCATGCTAGTGTGCACGACACGTACACAGATGTAACATGGAGAGAAGGTATTCTCTGAGACACAACTCCTCCTGAGACACTCAAGAGTCCGGATAGTGGACGGTTCATGCTCAGAGGAGCATCACTATGATTATTCTACTTATTTGTGTATTTGTGTTTGTGTCAAAGTGTATATTAGTTAGTTTGTTTGTGTGTCAATGTATTCATATGTGTCTGTATTTGTATATGTCGTTGTGTAGGCTAATATAAATGTTTTTTTGTCATGAATGTGTTTCATTGAGTATGTATGTGCATGTTATTGTGTGTGTGTAGTAATGTTAATGTGTGTTCATCTATTTGTGTGTGTATTTGTGTTGTTTAATATACCTATATATCATTTTGTTGTTGTAAAAGTGTGGTATTGTGTGTATATGTGCATTTTTAATGTGTGTGTACTTGGTAATGTAAATGTGTGTTCATTCATGTGTGTGTGTGTATTTGGGTTAATGTAAAGATCTATTTGAGTGTGTATCTGCATGTTGTGTGTATGTAGTATTGTGAATGTGTGTTTACCAAATTGTGTGTGTATTTGTGTAGGTTAATGTTATAATATATCATTTTGTCATAGTGAAAGTGTGTAATTGTGTGCTTATGTGCATTTTTAACATGCATATTCTTGGTAATGTGAATGAGCGTTTATCTATATATGTGTGCGTCTTGTGTAGGTTGATATACAAATCTGTTGTGAATGTGTGTTATTAAGTGTAGGCATTTTTAACGTGTGTGCTTCTTAATATAAATGTGTGTTGATCTATTTGTGTGTGTATTCATTTAGGTTAACATTAAAAATATGGTTGCTGCTGTGAATGTGTGTTATTGTGTGCGTATGTGCATTTTTACTGTGGTTGTGCTTGGCATTGCGACTGGGTGTTCATCTATTTGTGTGTATTTATGTTCATATAAAATCAAATTTTTGTGTTGTTGTGAATGTGAGTGCATGTTAGTGTGTGTGTGTGTGCATGTTAATGTGTGTTATTGCACCCGTGTGCGTGTGTCTTTGTGTAAGTTAACATAAATCTCTCTTGTTTGTTTTTGTGAATGCAAGAGTGCTGTTGTGTTTCTCTTAATGAGTGTGTGGGCGTTTCCATGTGAATGTGTGTGTCTAGTAATGAGTGTGTGCTTGTGTCCACAGTGAAGCAGCCCCCCACCATTATTAAACAATCGGTGAAGGACTACATTGTGGACCCCAGAGATAACATCATCATCGAGTGTGAGGCCAAGGGCAACCCAATCCCGACGTAAGCCGCACACAAACGCTGGGAAGTAGAGATGTTTAATATTGATCCACAGTGTGGTCAGATGGAGCATTCAACATGTTAGCCCCGCCCAGTTGAGTTCTCTGTGCTGCAGGTGGAAGATGGTGTGAGTTTAGGCAGGACGGTTGTTGCTCAGCTGCTGTGATGTGTTCAGGTGGGGGGTGGGGGGCACAGTGATGTCAGCAGTTTCAGGAACAATGCCGCTTTGTTTTTGAGCAGAAGAGTCTGCTTTACGTAAGACACACATGCGCATGCACGCTGACTCCTGCATACACCCATTAACAAGAGTCCACAATGAGGCCTTCAGTGCTGCATGCACGGAATCTGGTCCCCCCCAGGACAGGAGCTGTTTTCATTCATAATGCATCAGCAAACATGGACCCCCTTGTCTCACAGTCAGACGTCAGCTCCCAATGAACGCTGACCCTCCTCAAGCCCTAGTTCAGCTCAGTCAAAGATAGGAGCAGCACCTGCTTCCTGAGAGTCGTCTGAGGCAGCATCATCTCTTCGTGTGCACCCCAACAAATGACATGTCTCTCAGAGCTTCCTGTCACCTGAAAGGATGGTCTGCTTCTAGTGTCAATTAGATCAGGTTAACAGCATGTGTAGTACCTGCAGTTCCCTCTGTCCAGCGTGGCCCAGTCTTCCTTCATCAAGCAAGAGTCTAGCCCATTTCTGTGGTAAATTATAGTTCTGTAAAGAAATGACTGCAATGTGCAATTCTGCCACTAGGGGGAGCAAAAGAAAATCAAGACAGGGAAACAAGAGATCAAGAAATAAACATAATAAACAATGTAATAATAAGTGATTGGGCTACTTAGTTGGTTGAGACATTTTTTTTACTACTAAGAAAAAAAAATACAGATAACACGTTGAATGACCATAGGTTGTTTTGTTATTATGTTACTGGTCCGGCCCACTTTCAATCAGACAGGCAGAATGTGGCACCAGCACCAAAATGCTTTTGACACCTCTGCTTTAGAAGGAAAGTTTGCATCTACAATTGTGAAGCTGTGGTTACTGCATGGTGCAGTCATGTGTTCTGTGATATTAAGATATATTGCTAACATCTAAAACTGCTTAAAATTAGATTATGACAGAAGAAGCTCCAACAAAGATGATCCAGCTCCGCAAACCCTTAAATCTCGCCTTGGTCAATCTTCATACATGTGTATGTTTGCTTGTCTTTGACTTCCCTCCTTGAGGTCACAGGTCTAACTCTGACTCCATGAACTCCAGGTTCTCTTGGAAAAGAAACGGGAAGTTTTTCAACATTGGAAGTAATCCAACGGTGACCATGCGAAAGCGCTCTGGGACCTTAGAAATTGGGATCCGGCTGGGGGAACGACCTGAGGACTACGAGGGGGAGTACCAGTGCTTTGCCAGGAACGACCATGGAATGGCTATGTCCAACAAGATCCTGCTGCGGGTCTCCAGTAAGGATAGCGTTACTTTTATGCCTCCCAGCAACAATTATGCAGCATTTATCCAAAATAATAAAACAAAGTTTTATTGACAGTAAAGTTCAGAAGAATCTGGAAACTTTGGAGCGTATCAGTGCCTCCCTTTGAAGAATCCGATTACAGTTGTCCTTATTTACACTATATCATTACAGATCAGAAACATCTCACAGCCTGATGGGATTTAGATGACTTGGCTCACCTTCCTCTGTCTCTTCCTCTATGTCTTTCTCATCTTCCTCCTTTTCTGTCTCATCTTTCAGAGGCTCCTCTGTGGCCCAAAGAAGTTCTGGAGCCACTTTTGGTGACTGAGGGTTCCTCACTGGTGCTGCCCTGCAACCCCCCTCCAGGCCTGCCTCCTCCCCAGATTTTTTGGATAGACAGCAGTAAGCACCAACCATCACGTACTTATCATCACCACAGGAATATTTGTGGGCAATTGGACAGAACAAAGTGGAGTCCACTCTGGCCCAAACCTCGGCCTCATCTGTAGCTTTTACAGCTTTGAGATGCTAGTACTACTCCACACTGAAAACATCACGCAGCGTATGTCGAGCGCCTACAATTAACTGAGACTGGATGGAATAAAATCCACCCCCAAGTAATTTAAATTTGTAAATTAGAGCTTAAATAAAATGAAAACATGCTTTTGAATACAAAATAAACACACACACACTGTTGTTTTTAATGTTAAATAAAAATAAACATCAACAATATTTTTGACATCGCATTGCACATACGTTTATTATAGTTGTAAAAGAATTGGCTCCCTTCTAAAATCAGAGAGGTGTAGCTCTTACTAAACTCTGATGAGAACCTTGTTTGTTTCTGTGTGTGAGAATGAAATGTTCTCTTCTGTGTCCCCCTCCCTTTACCAGATATGAACCCCATCCCGCAGAATGAAAGGGTGTCCATGGGTCAGAATGGAGACCTGTACTTCTCCAATGTTCTCGTCCAGGATGCAGAAAGAGACTACAGCTGCAACGCTCGCTTCAACTTCACACAAACCATCCAGCAGAAGAACCCCTTCACCCTCAGAGTCCAGACCAGTAAGTAGACCCCACTAGACATGAGCCCCAGATAAGCTGGAGAGTTTTTGTCTCTCTGTTTTTGTGGTGCTACATCGCCACCTGCAGGTGAAGGGAAGAGTGCAGCTCCACCCTGTGACTCAAACGTGCACTGATGTGAGTCACATGAGTGTGTGTGAGTCTGATGCTGCTGTTGTGTACCTGTTGTTGCAGCGGAGCCTTACAACGACACATCTTTCAATGCCACTGACCCGTACGGTGGTGAGTTGGTCCCCTTCTCCCAGTAGTCCGTTTCCACGGTAACAAACACTAATCTGCTAGCTGAGTGAAGCTCTAACTTTTAACCGCTGGTTTCTGGGCTCTGTGGGTTATGATGGGATGATAAGCTGCAGCTCACAGATGAAGCCGACCCATACAGAGAGGGAGGCAGAAAGATTTGTGCCGTTCTCTGTGCTGCACATTTCTGCTGAAGTACTCGTCCAGTGACAGCGCTCGCAGTCTGAATCCAGCCTGAAGCACCAAAGGTTTCCAGGGTGGCCCAGATCTGCTCACAGATCCTCAAGTTCGGAGGATTTCCAGTGACATTTTTAAAGCGAAAGTGCTTAAGAAAAACATCCCTTAAGTAAAGCCACATGCATGTATAGACTCAATAATAGAAATGCATACATAAAATATAGTAAGAAAACATGAAAAAGATTTTACAAGCATGTAGAAATGAAGCAGAAAACCCCTGGAGTTCAAATAGTTAATAAAATAAAACCGGTTCAAGAAAAAAATGTATGAAGAATAAACAAAACATAACACTAAAAGGTTTTTGTAAGTAATAAGAATCAAACTAATAAACCGTTTCAACTAAATAATAAAAACGTTAAAAAATAAATACTACAAGAAAAATATAAAAGCTATTTAAAAGGTAAGCTAAACAAGTGGGGTTTAAAAAGCATCAACACTAATGGGGGCGAGGTCTTCTCAATGCCTCACTGCTGAACGCCACTTTCCCAGAATGCTCTCTGCTTTAGAACCTGTCTGCTTTAGCTTCTCTGATAACTAACACTCATCTTCTTAAGGCGTCCCGCCTGACCGCAGGTGGACAGACTTATCTGCTCTTTCATGCTGCGAGAGCTTTTCCTGATCTCATGACAGAGGAGAGACAGGCTGGGGTGGTGTGTCCCCTGTGCCTCCATGAATGAGATCAGTGACCCCTGCTGTGGTTGCGTGTGTGTGGGGGGTCAGACTTTTTTTCCAGCTGGATTTCCTCCCATCGCAGACCGAGCCTAAACCGTGAGGAAAGGCTTGGAGTAAATGTGTTAAAATAATGGATGCTGAGTCATGCTAACACGTCGTCTTGCTTGTCCGCAGGCCGAAAAGTAGCTGAGTCGCGACCCACCTTCTTGACGCCTTCAGGGATCCAGAGCTCCAAGATGGTTCTCAGAGACAAAGAACTGCTGTTGGAATGCATCGCTGCTGGCCTGTGAGTGGCATGTGCACATTCACATGCACACATACTCAAACACACAACAATAAATGTCACTAAGAACAGTGATGTGCAATTTTTATGAATGGTTTAATCATCTCTGAATGAGCTGAAGAGATCTTTCTTTTTTTTTCTCTCTTTCACGTTTCTGGGCATTTATTCTCTTTTTCCTTTTTTTTAGCCTCTCTACTTCTTTAGAGGCTTCACACACTTGAAACTGATCTTTTTTGTCTGAATGGATACAATAAGAAGGAATCTCCTTCCACCAGAGCCTCAGTGCAGAGGATTTAACCTAGAGGGAATAGCAGGCCTCTGATGATTCAGGGGAATGTCAAGTGAAGTCACATTTCTATAGCACATTTTAATCAGCTGTTTCTGACCAAAGAGCTGGACAGCTATAACTGCATCACAAAGCCACAAGGACAATGACTGGATAACAAAGCAATACACGACAACAAACACCTGAACAGAAAAGAGATTTCACTACAAAAAAACTGTTCTGGAGATCAGTGTTGCGCCTGAATGAACAGAAATGGGCATTAACAGAGTTTTAAAGTGCTCCAGTGTCTGAAGTGGAATGAAAGAGTCTTCTGCTGCTTTGGTGCAGCCAAAGAGAACCCTCTGACTTCTCTAGTATTGAGTATTGATTTATTTTGCTAGTGTTAAACAAATGGTTAGGTTTTTTTATTGAGTTTGTAGGTATCCGTTTGTAGTTCATTTTGATTTTGACGACAAAAAAAATGAGTGTAATGAGTGGAAATGATTCATTTTGGAATAAAATGAGAATAAGATCTTAGTACAAGTTGGCCCATCTTACAAAATTATTCATATCATGGTCTTCAAAACAACTGTGTTCAATGTAAACGTGACGAAGAGGCCGAGCCGTTTGGATCTATATGCAACAAGGTTTAATGCTGACGAAGAGCAGGTAAACATAAACCAAAGCGTAGTCAGGAAACAGGCCAGGGTCAGAGCAAGGAGCGAGGCAAATAAACAGACAGTGGTCAAACAGAGCCTGCGTGCACCAGCGTAAAAAATTAAGACTTCACATAGAGCAGAGTGGAGAGCAGGGTTAAATACAGCATGGTGATTAGCCTGAATGAAAAACAGCTGGCAAAGGCAGGAGTGGCAGCAGATGCATGATGGGACATTGAGTACTCTGGCGAGGGTTCCCTCTGGTGGTCGGAGGAGGTTATGACTGGTTGAGCCCTGACAGTAAATAACAGTCTGAGGTATTTAATGCGGCTTTTCCATGCTGTCTATTTATTGTAATGCATTTGGATGTCTTATTGAAAATGTAAAAACTCAAGCAATTTGAGTTTTTTTGAATATTGAGTGGTCCAGCATTGGGGGTCAGTCTGCCAGCTGCTCCCTACCTATCCCCCGTTCCTCATACGAACATTTATTCAAGAGGTTCTCAACTCGTTATCTGTTTGCTCAGCTGTTGGACAGGACAAGTTAGAAAAAAATAGATCAGCTCTTTTATTCGAACTGTTTAAAATGTTCTCATTAACAAAAACAACCATCTCCATTTTGCTGAAGAAGTTTGAGTTCAGACATGTTTGAACATCCTCAAAGCTGGTCAGAAGAGGCTGGATAGAAGGACTGTCATTTGACAAGAGAGATGTATGATATATCTAAGTGTTTTCTGCAAAAAGTGCAGGGAGATTTTGTTCCAATAGGAAGTAAATAAAGCAAACAAGTGGGATGTATTGTGTCATTCCCGACCTGGAATTTGAGATTCTGACAAACCAAATGACAGACGAAGCTGGAGGACATGAAGGAATTTGATCATGTTTCAGCTCCGAATATGCTGGGGGCATAAGTTGTTGTCAGATGTGCAGAATCGTGTTCTGATTAAGTAAAGATGAAGAGGAAAATACTTTCCTTTAAATATGGACTTTCAGAGCAGCAGCACCCTCCTCTTACCTGAGTCTTGTCTCCACGTGTCTCTGCAGTCCCACCCCCTCCATCACCTGGTTCAAAAAGGGGGCAGAGCTTCCAGCACGGAAGGTAAAGTTTGAAAAAAACAACAAGGTGCTTCGGATGCTGAGCGTGTCGGAGGAGGACGCTGGGGACTACGTGTGCACCGCCAACAACAATGTGGGCATGATACGCCACACGATCTCTGTGGAGGTCAAAGGTGAGCAGAGGCATCTGCACCTCTATACATATGCAGAGATGTTTGTGCTAATGCCCCCCACCATCCCCCCACTATGTCCCACAGCGGCTCCGTACTGGCTGGACAAACCCACCAACTTGATTTTAGCCCCAGATGAGCATGGCCGTCTGGTGTGTCGAGCCAACGGCAAGCCCAAGCCCACCATCCAGTGGTTCGTCGATGGGGAGCCTTTAGAGGGTATGGTGGAGTTTTTTTTTCTTTTTTTTGTGTGGGGGTTCTTCGTTACTGAGTTAATAGGTGATATGAAAAAACACTGTTCCTAACATATCGGCAATAAGTAAATGTCTACAGCAGGTTTACTATTGCAACTGTTCAGTGTTTGTATAAAAGCCTACTCACTTTTTTTCTCCTTTTCTTCTCTTTTGGGGCAAACAGCAAAGATCTCTGAGGGAGGTTAGTAGGATTTTATTGTTTTTCTTTTCTTATAGATTTTTTTATTTTTAAGCTGGACCTCAGATAATCATTAAGGTGATGATGACGCAATGAACGCATTAAGGACCCACCCCAATGAAAATTGTGTTTTTGCAGTTTTTAACATGTTCTTGTAGCTTTTTTTCTCATGATGGAGCACATATATAAAATAATTTAGGAATAAAACTGCATTTCTGGGTATTAATTTATTCAAATGGCATTCGATCAGAAACAGATGAAAACCGGATGTCGGAAAAAATCATCTGATAAGGGTGGGCCAAGGTTTACCTTCTCCGCTACAATACTGAAGCATCCACTAGCAGGCAAATGGATCTATTAACGTCTTCATTTTCCTCCTCTGAGCTGCTATCTGGCTCAAAACTGTACAACAGGATGGCTCTGATATTGTACGCTGTTTTTTTTGTTGTTGTTGTTTTTTTTGCTACATAATGTTAGCTTGGGCTTGTGAAGTCCTATGCCCTAATAAGAGAGAGTGTAAACAAATGGCTGATGGGAAAATTAGGGGGCTAACTTCTGCGTCATCAGTCCCGTCCACAACCCAGATGATCATTTCTGATGAACTCCTGCTGCACTGCAGAAAATATATCTTAAAAAATGACAGAAGCTTTTTCATTTTGGCTAAAACCTGCAAAATTATATTATGAAAAACCCTGAGAATAATTTTGCAATACAAAAAAAATATTTGGAGTGAGACTTTAAATATGCAATGAGTAAATGACAAGTCTCCTGTGAAAATCACATATTTAAAAAGCTCTTTATTAAAGTGTTTTCATAAAAGAATCACATCTTTAACAGTTAGCAAGCCTCAGTTCATGTGACACTGCTCACTTAGAAGAAAACTGAGGTCAGTTTAGAGCAGGAGGGGCTTAAAAAGGTTTGAGGTTCTTCCACATTCTTTTACTCTCATTCTTTCTGTCTTTTCTGATAGTCATGCTGATTTCCTGTGTTCATATTCTATCTCTCCTCCTGTCCACTATGTGCTCAAACTCAGACCAACGCAGGGCGTTGTTGGGGGACACCATCATCTTTCGCTCGGTGGAGATTGGAACCAGTGCCGTTTACCAGTGTAATGCCTCCAACCAGCACGGCTATTTGCTGGCCAACGCCTTCGTCAGTGTTCTGGGTAAGGCTCTGCAGGGTGGGGGTCAACCACCAGTTAAACGAACACTCATGGCCCCAACCCATTCATGATCAGAGGTTATGGAGCACACATTTGTAAGAGCTTCTGAGTCTTTCTTTTACATTAATGCAGATGCCTTTGCTGCATATTACTTTTAAATATTTCTGATGGTACTAGAGAAGCAGGATCTTAGTGTTACCATTCAGTGTTCCTTAATTTATCCTGGGAAATACGTTCCATAAATAACCTGCAATAGGTGAAATCTGTGAACTAGATTATACAGTGAGGAAAATAAATATTTGAACACCCTGTGATTTTTCAAGTTCTCCCACTTAGAAATCATGGAGGGCTCTGAGTAGATGTGTAAGACATAATCTAAAATGTAAATTTGGAAATCACATTGCATAATTTTTAAATAATTTATTTGTATGCTACTGCTGCAACAAGTGTATAAACATCTGAGAAAATCAATGTTAGTCGTTGGTACGAAAGCCTTCGTTTGTGACTACACAGGTGAAAGGTTTCCAGTAGTTTTTCACCAGGTTTGCACACACTGCATAAGCGATTTTGGCCCACTCCTCCACACAGATCTTCTGTAGATCAGTCAGATTTTCTGGGCTGTCACTGGGAAAAAAACAGAATTTGAGCTCCCTCCAAAGATTTTCTCTTGGGTTTAGGTCTGGAGACTGACTAGTCCACTCCAGAACCTTGATATGCTCCGTACGGAGCCACTCCTTGGTTATCTTGGCTGTGGGCTTCGGGTCATCGTCATATTGGAAACCTTGCCTTGATCTTCAATACTTGAAGGGAAGGAGGCTGTTCCAAAAGTCTTGCAATATATGACCCCAGTCCTCTCCTTAATATAGTGCAGTCATCTATTGCTGTTCTTTGTGTTTATAATGGTCATTTAATGCAGTTATACTGTGTTAAAAAAAACTGTTTTAAGTTTGACACATTGGGTTAATATGGCCATTTTTTTCTGATCATGACAATAGTTTTGCCTCTAAAACTAACATTGTTTTGAGCAAAAACTTACCAAATAAACCAACTTATCATAATTAATACTATCTATAATCCTATAAAAATTGTATAGCAAGTTTTTTGGAATTCAAAGGGTTGGAAAAAAATCTTAATTTAAAAAAAATATAATAATTTTTGTCAATTTTTTAGTGTACTGGATTCTACAGGTTTAAGGTTCTGTCCATAAGAGTGTGAGTAAAGAAGCAGATGACTTAAAGCCCACTGAAATTCAAACCTCTGTGTGGGGTTTGTGTGCTTGAGGCCACCAGCTTTAGTAGACTGAGGATGAGGGGATGTTGTAAGACAGTTTATACTTCATGATTTGACTTATCCAAGTCACATGACCAGCTGAAATGCTGCAAGACTGAATCATGACCGAATTAGCCCACAAGAAAGGCAGGTTCCTCTAAAGGAAGTCCTGATAGTCAGCTGCATAGTTGTTGTATATCCAAAAAAATGAATCTACTTTAGCCTTTATCTCATCTGATGGTAAAAAAGGTCGATCCTTTTGAAATTCTGTGAAAACGAGCAGCACTGTTGGTCTTGTTGCAGACATGCGCCCCATGATGCTGGGTCCCAAAAACCAGCATATTCAAGTCATCGAGAACAACCACACCTTCCTGGACTGTCCCTACTTCGGCTCCCCCATACCCGATTTACGCTGGTGAGGGCCTGAGGCTGATTTCACTCCTGTTTCTCTTTATCTGCTCAGCACTGAATCCTGTTTTCTGAGCAGGTTTAAGAACGGACAGGGCAGCGGGCTGGACGGTGGGCAGTACCGCGTTTATGTCAACGGCTCCCTGGAAATAAGACGGGCCCGGAGAGAGGACGAGGGAACCTACACCTGCGTAGCAACCAACATGCTCGGCGCCGCAGAGAACCAGGTCCATCTAGAGGTCAAAGGTAAGTTAATAACATTTCTGAGCCATCAGCCTAAAGCCAAACTAAAACCCTCATCCTGCAGAGATCCACCACAGTAACCTCCACAGAGAATCATTCTTTTCTTTCTTAATGTCCAAAAATAGTGTGCCCATATAGATCATCACTAGTGCCTTTCATGGGAGTGCCTTTCTATTAAAGTGGCTCTTGTGCTGTTTTCAAATTAATCAAAATTTGAAAAGCAAATTCAGGTTGGTTACGGCAAGATCATCAAAGCCAGAATTGATGTTTCTAATGTGACACATTCTATTCTTTAACTTCTTCATTTTGTCAGTGATTCAGTTGTGGAAAACAGTGGAGATCTCTCTGTACTCTCCTGTGTTTATGAACAGAAATCTGAAGGCCTTTAACGTTCTCTGTTCGGGTCTGTAGCTCTGGTCCTGCAGACGTCTTGCCCTGCTTATTCTACAACCCCTCCAAGCCTGTAGGAGTATTGCAGGGGCCCGAGTGGATTCATTGGTGCACATCAGTCGTCTATACTCATTTTGTGGCTCAGTCAAAAATAAGAACCGAAAATGATTGACGCTGCTCTTGACCATTAAAAGTCCAGAGAATGTGGGAGAATCACAGGCTCAAGGAGACTGAAAGTTCCCCTGAAGTCAAGAGATGAGGAAAGACATCAGAAAAGGGCGCCCGTGGCTTGTGAAAATGCATGGACGAGTTTAAACTTTAACTTATGTGTGCCCCCATTCCTCTCTATGCTCGCCGTGATCCAGAACCCACTCGAATCGTGCAAGCCCCTGTGCACCAATCAGCTGTCAGGGGAACCACGGCTCGTTTTGACTGTAAAGTGAATTCGGACCCCACCCTGCCCGTCACCGTGACCTGGACCAAGGATGACAAGCCTCTGGATCTGAGATGGAGGTAAGTACATTGAAGGAAAGCATTTCTTTTTGAGGACTCACAGATTTTCATTGTAGTAAACAGGTTCATCTGTTATATTCAAGTTTGTTGAAAGAAAGAGGAATAAAAACCTTAAAGGTTTGTGATTCTGAACACTTGAATCTGCCAGTAATGCCAGTTTTTATGAAATGTCTGATGGGTTAGACACCACACACAAACATATGCCACTCTAACAAACTTTTGTCTGTCCATCAGGCTGAAGAAGGACAAGGAGTCGCTGACCATCCCCAACGTTAATGAGGGCGATGCAGGAACCTACACGTGTATGGCCAAATCGGCCATAGATCAGGACTCAGTGTCTGCCCGCCTCACCGTGTTAGGTACACTCACCTGCAGGACCTGAACCCACATGTCTGAGGTTACACAGCCTCTAAAGATTCAGTACTCCCACTCGATCACAACTTTACTACATGAACAGATGCATTAGAATCACCAGAGGCTCTTTCTTTAGATTAACAAAAATCACAGCGCTCCACCCACCCTCTTCTCTCATGCTTTTAAAGACCCACTCAAATGAAAAGTGTCTTTTTTTAACATCTTCTTGTAGCATTTTTTGATAATGGAAGGCACGTTTAAAAAAATAATCTCAAAATTGCATTTCTGAGTATTTCTTTATTCAAATTGCTGTAAATCAGGAGCAGACAAAAAAATGCTGTTTGAAAATGAGCCTTTTTGTGACTGTAAGAAAGTGGCAGATCATGTTATTATCATATTCACATGTTGCCCTGAGTATTTAAGGACTGCCCCCCCGCCCCAGCTTCTCACTACCAGTGAGTAACCAACTTCAGTTTCCGTCTAGCTCTTCTCCCACAGTTCATTGTTCATCTTGTTCTGGTTTTCGACCCTTCTTAAATCCTCGGTTTGACGCCTCTCATCTCGTCCCTGTCCGGTTCCTCGTCAACTTGCCTTGTCTGGATTCGACCTCACTTGTCTTCACGGCTCCTCGGATTTTGCTTTGCGCTTTTGGTTCTTTCGCCTCGCTGTCTGCCTCCCCAGTTTTGACCCACGACCCCTGGTTGTATCTGTCCCCTCATCTCTGATCAACTTCGCACGGGACAATCACTGCTGGTGAAACCCCTCCACCGGCTCTGGCTTGTAGCAGTTGCTGCTGCCATCTGGCTGCTAGGAGAGCGTACTACGCCTGAGCGGAATAAACTGTTCACTTCCTCCAGTTCTGAGTGCCTGCTTTTAGAGTCCACCAGTATCTCATTAATCTTGACAGTGATGTAAAAACACACTGGCAGGGCTAGCTCTCAGCAATGGGGAAGGGGAAGAGGGGCGGAGTTTGCTATGCAGCAACTGTCTTGCCCACAACTCAGAGGTGACTTTCTTATTAACTAGACAGTTTTTTTTATTTTGATCATAATTGAAAGACCACCGGGAATGCTTTGAAAGTAGATCGGCGTGGGTCTTTAACTATGCTCCCTGTGATTCTTTCTGACCATTCATCACTCACTTCACCACATGTCTTGACAAGCTCCTGCCTCATGCTTCTCCATTTTACTTTACCATGCTTCTCTACACTAGTTAAAACATTTTAACTCACACTTTTTTGGCCCATGACAGACATAAAGAGTCAGATGTGGAAATGGACTGAGTCGGCATGGTAGAAGTTTCCAGAAGGGTTTAAAATTAAGCTTTTGAGACATAACCACAGAGCTCTTTCTCTTTAATGGAAACTTTTTACTGATGACTTTGTTTCAGTTGCAGACAGGAGAACACAGAGATGATGGGGCGGGGGCAGATGATGGCTGAATAGACACAAACATGCTCATCAGTGCAGAATGGATCTTCTGCTTTCTAAATGTCTGTCAGACTGCAGCGTTTGAAGCTTCAGTCTCAAACACACTAACCTGCTGACTAACATTTGTGCCCGCCCCCACCCCTCACCCTCCCCACAGAGGATGACTCCCTCCACCCCTCACTGTCTAGTGCCTTGCCGCCAGGTAACTCTAGCTGAGTTTCTGTTTTCCTCTCTGTTGGTGTTATATTCTTGTGGCTTTCTGTGTCCTTGTACTCAAGTCAGTTGTAATAATCATTTTTAGTAGACACAATTTTAAAATTGAGTTGGACGTTTGCATGATTTCACTAAATTGTTCTAACACGGACAGCACCCTCAAATCATAATCGGTGTTGAGGAGTATTTTTATGCAGATTAGATTGTTTGTGTGATTTATACTGTGTGTGTGTGTGTGCAGGTCGCCCAGACCCCCCCATGGACTTGGATTTGTCAGACCCAGCAGCCCGTAGCGTTCGCCTCACCTGGATCCCAGGAAATGACCACAAGAGTCCTATTACAGGTGATCATGCCTTACCTGTCTGACGTGGGGGGTGGGGGCGCTTTAGCTGCAGTTGGCTTCAATACAGAAATCCATGGAAAATCAGTGGATGCAATCCTGAAATGGTAAAACGGCATGTATTTTAAAGCACTTTACTATGTTCTTAGAAGGCCCAACTTTACAGTCTCATTCACACACTGATGGGGGCTCCACTGTTGAACACTGGTGAGAACCTGTAGCCCCCAGGAGCAATGGGGTTCAGTGTCCTGCTCAAGGACACTTCGACACATGGGTGCCTAGAGAGGGAGCCTAACCTGCAATATTCCAATTAATGTTGACCGCTCTACCTATGCACTATGGCCGCCCCACAATGGGTGAGTTAAATCGAACAATTTTCAACTACTACTTGTTTTTTTTGTTTTTTTTTTACATGTATATCTTTTTTTTGCCATGAATGAAGATATTAAATGGATTACCTTATTATTTATATTTATTTATTTACATTTATCTAAATGTGCTTGGGCAAGACACTGAACCACACATTGCTCCTGTTGGTTATAGGTTGGAGCAGAGCCACCATCAGTGTGTGAATATGTGTGAATGTGACTGGGACTGTCCAGTTAAGGCTCAAGGAAGGTATTAAAGTGCTATACAAGCCAACGCTATCTACCATTTACTTATTTTTGCCTTTTTTATTGAAGGTATCCTTGTTGGAATAACACTTGCAACTTGTTTTCTTATCTACCATTTACTTATTTTTGCCTTTTTTATTGAAGGTATCCTTGTTGGAATAACACTTGCAACTTGTTTTCTTTGTTGTGCATAGCTGTTGTAGACAAAGCCAGGAGCAGGAGGACTTGAAAAAGTCCAGATCTTTCAAAAGGTTTAATACTGGAAGCCAATACATAAACTGTAGAGAAAAGAACAGAAAATGGGTGCCCGTGAAATAAACAAACAGGAAAGCAAGCATCTGATTGATACGAAACAAGAGAAGAAACAGAAAAAACAAAACAAAAACTCATGAACTGAAACAGGAAGAGGACTTCCTGTTTCCTTTCGTCTTCATCCTCATTCTGACTCTTCCCTTGCAGGCTTTCTGGTTCAGTTTGAGGAGGACCGCTGGGAGCCCGGTCGGTGGCAAAACTTAACTAGCTTCTCCGGGGACCTCAACTCCGTTGTCCTGCAGCTCGCCCCTTTCGTGAACTACCAGTTCAGGGTCATTGCCGTTAACTCAGTAGGTCAGAGCGACCCGAGTCGGCCCTCCCCACGATATAAGACCAGCGGGGCAGGTAAGGAGGGACACGAGAGCAACAGATTCATGTGCAGACCTCACAGTAAACGCTGACCTGCTGTCACATCTCAACCTGCCTTTTAAGTTAATCAAAAAACTGATTTTAAGTCTGAGTTTCATTGGGAAAAAAATGTTATTGCATTACTCTGAATCCTGCAGGATTTTTTTGTTTAAATGTTACAGGGGGGCTTTTAACCTTTTGCAGAGCCTAAAAGCTTTTTAGTTGTGCTCTTAATCTTTTCTGATTCTTTTGGTCTTCTGTTTGTCCCCAAAAAAGCCCCTGATGCCATTCCTAGAGGTTTGAGAGGATGGGGGACCAGAAAGGACAACATGGAAATATCCTGGGAGGTAAGACAACCACAACAGGAGGCATGGGGCGGAGGTGGAATAAAGAAGGTCTATCTCCTTATGTATTGATGTAGTTCAGAGCAACCTCTCCAGACAGATGTTTGTCTTCCCTCCAATCTCTGTTCCATGTCCAGTTTTTGGTCAGTCTTTTATTGTTTTGCAGCCCCTGCAGGACCTGGAGAGAAATGGTCTAAACCTCCAGTACCATGTGTGGTGGAGGCGAAAGGACTCTGGAGAACAGTGGAACAGCGGGTCGACGCCATTGTCCAGCTATGTCGTCCACAACACAGACACCTATGTGCCTTATGAGATCCGAATCCAGGCCAGCAATGAGTTTGGGCCTGGACCAGAGTCCAATGTGGTCATTGGGTACTCTGGAGAGGATAGTGAGTATTACTACTGGAGACGATGAATTCTAGACTGTGTGATTCGAACGTTGAGTCATTTTGTGTTTTGTTTGCTTCCTTCAGAGCCCACAGAAGCACCTCGTCAGCTGCGAGTGTCAAAGGTGAACAGCACAAAGGCTCATGTGCACTGGAAGGCCGTGAACATGAGCTCCATTCGTGGGGAGTTCAAGGAATACAGAGTGAGTCACAAATAAGCTTTTCTCCTCATATCTGTTATTTTCTGTGAGTCTCAGCCTGTTCTGTGGTCCAGCTCTACTACAGTCGTGAGTCCAGTCTGGTTCCTGGCCTGGTGGTCAAGGAGGAGACCAAGAACAAAGGTTTCTACACAACTGCAGAGGAACCGTCTGGAATTCTCACTGGTCTGGTGCCCTTTTCCAAATACAAAATGTTCATGGTGGTCGCCAACAACCGCTTTGAGAGTCCACCAAGCAACACAGTGGAGTTTACCACCAGGGAGGGGGGTAAGGTCCCGACCCAGATCCAAAAAACCTGACCTTCAGTTAAAAATCTGACCGACCTGCTGCTGTGTACTTTTATGGTCTCTGCAGTTCCAGATGCTCCCAGGTTCTTCAAGATTAACCGCAGAACTCTGGACACCCTCTACCTGGAATGGGACAGACCTCTGGAGCCCAACGGCATCCTAGTAGGATACCAGCTGAAGTACCAAGCAGGTGAAGAATCCTGAAATCCTCTCTTGAAAAAGTCCAACAGCAGTGCAGAGCTGTGTTCATAAAGTGAGGGCATATGACAGAAACAGAATCTGAAGAGCAGCTGTCACTTTAAATCTTGTTTGATGATTTAGTTTCCACAGCAGACTGTAACTTCTCCATAGGCTCATGAGCACAATGTCAGCTCAAAGGTTTCTGGTCCTCATGTATCTATGAAAAGCATTAGTTCAGCTTATAACTGATCAGCTGGTCCACATCACCTGAACCTGCTGTGTTTGTGTTGGTTTGTTTGTACATCCTTGTGTTAACTTTTTTGTTTGTGTTTGTACATGTACACATTCGTGATTTATTTTCTGAGAGTGTTTTTTTTGGCCCTCATTTGCATCTGTGTAATGTGTGAATTTGTGTGTGTTTGTCCATGTGTGTCCTTGTATGTTCTTGTGTATGCGTGCCTGTGTAGTCAACAGCTCCGGGTCAAGTCGCTCTAAGATCCTGACTTTCCAGCATAATGTGACTGAGTTCACGCTTCGACTTCCGGACCGATCCGCCCGCTACAAGCTGTTCCTGTCGGCGCTCACCCAGCAAGGGTCAGGGGAGGTCTACGCAGAGGAGTCGCCTCACTTCTCTAATGAAGGTGAGTTTGTTTCACCAGAATGTATCTCCAGATCTACACGGTAATCTGGACTTCCATTTTCCAAGTTCAACCCCTGAAAATAGGCAACAGTCAGTTGTGATTTACTGACAAAAGGAATTCAATCACAACCAAGGGTAAGACGCTGTATCGAGAAAGATTAACCACAACTAACTATAGTTGGGCAAAAGTAATTATATATTGAAAATGGCTAAAAATCAAGAAATGAAAACAAGACAAAAATTTATATAAAAAGCAAATGCATATAAGGCCTGGTAAAAAATGATAACCACAGAAAATTCAAATGTTTTTTAATCAATCAGTTTGCTTTTTCCATTGAGCAGTTTGGTCCACATCACACTGAGCATGGACAGCAAAAAGAAAAGGAAGACATTTCATTAGAGTCTTAAGAAATTAGGAGGAAATTCAGAGAGAAGCAAGGTAGAGGTAAAGGCTGTCGGACCATCTCCATGGACCTTGATGTTTCCATAACAACAGATGCACTTAATGATCGGTTATGGTTCCCAGGGCTTTAGCCAACCTCCTTGGACAAGATTGCAAAAAAAAAAAAAAAAAAAACTGATGGCAAACTGATATGAGGGATACTAAAAGTGGAAACCAAAGATTTTACAACCTCAGAACACATCAAGGTCAAGTCACAGCTGTGCCAGAGAGGACGTCATGGGAGATGATCAAGGAGGCAGCACTGTTAAAGAAAAGAAAGACAGGTAAAAATACCAAACAATAATGATAGGAAAATAAGAAAACTACAAGGGGGCACAATCAAGTGGTTTTTTTTATGTTGGTGCCAACTACAGCTAAATGCAGAGGGTTGTGTCAGGAAGACCATCCAATCTAAAACCAAAAGTCAAATCAAACATGCCAACCCAACGGAGCAGCTGAAAAGCAAAAAAAAAAAAAAAAAAAGCCGACATCCATCCAGCACCTTTCTAAACCTGTGTCTGTCCTGGTCATGGTCACTGGAGCCTGCCTGTCCTCTTTGGGCAAAGGATTAATTGTTCGTTGGAAAAACATGTTTTTTTTTTGCGTTAGCAGCTCTATGTTTCCCGTTGCAAGTCTGAAGCATACAAAGAAAAGAAGACGGCCTCTACCTTAAGACAATTATGGTCTGGACTGCTTTACTCCATCTAGAACAGAATGTCCTGAATCTATGCAATTTAATGAAATCTCAAGACTATTAAGGTCCTCTGGAGCCAAATGTGCTACCTAGACTTGGAAGGCTGGTTTCAATCTCAGATCATTGGTCTTCCAATGACAAAACCAGACAGATGAAAACAGAGAATGGTTGAAAGCAAAACACTGGGATGTTCTGAAGACAACTGCTATTGGCCTGAACTAAATGATATTGGACATCTGAGGACATCCTTCAATGGCCCAAAGCACTTCACAGTCACAGACCCATTCACCCATTCACACACTGGTGGTGGCTCCAATGCCGAACACTGACGCCAACCTTCCACCAGAGCCAATTCGGGGTTAGGCGTCTTGCCCAAGGACACTTCGACACAAAGGCGGGAAGGACGGGAATCGAACTCGTAATCTTCCAATCACGAGTCAAGCACCCTACCGCAGCACCACAGCCACCCTATTTTGAAGCAGACACCCTTCAAACCGGAGACAGTTGAGCACATTTCTTGCAAGGGTTGGACTAATAAAACTTTTAACAGGTTCAGCAGTATCATTGACATCTACAGATATTCTTGTACCACATAGCTAAAATGATCCTTGAATCATTTTTTTTCAAGTTGCTTGTTTTTTTTGAATATCAACAATAATTTCGTCCAAAAAAGCAAGATCCTCCACCGCTCAAGTATTATTTTAACTCGAAGGACCAAATGAAGAATTAGAGTGTTGGAACTTTTAGATCTGCTGAGACCAGATGGTCGACTTGTCCTTTTTTTTTTTTTATTTTTTTTTTTTCTGTGTTCAAAGTGCTTGCTGGTGCTTTCTGACGGTGATTCAGAAACAGTTTGGTCAGCAGCATTTTTCTCTGATGGACACTGACATTGTGTGTCCTCTCAGTGATGATTGACAACTCCGTTACTAAAGTGAAGGAATCTGATCGTCCTCTCCTCCCTTCTCACCGACAGAGGGCTTTACTGAGGAAGAAGGCCTAGGTAATAA
Source organism: Oryzias melastigma (assembly GCF_002922805.2). Lineage (NCBI taxonomy): Eukaryota > Metazoa > Chordata > Actinopteri > Beloniformes > Adrianichthyidae > Oryzias > Oryzias melastigma. The sequence continues at coordinate 14,259,864 of NC_050516.1, read as the reverse complement.
TCTTAGCACGCCTCATGCTTTTGCTTTACCTTCATCTTGCTTTTGCACACCCATCCCCGAGGCCCACCCTCTCTTCTGTTAGCTGCTGAGGAGCTGAGCTTGAAGTAAATCAGACTTCAAAGTTGGTTATTTGACAGATTCCATGATTACGGGTCTTCTGCAGTGCTTTTAGTGACTTAGCATAAATATGTGGGTGAAGATCTTTTCGAGGTTTTCGTTCCTCACATGTGAAGACGACCTTCCCTCCATCCCTCCTCTCTGCTCCTCAGTTGTATCATTCTGTTCTGCATCCATCACTGCTTCTCATTAGCTTTCAGGAAGAAGTAGCTGATCTCAGGTAAGTTTCTGGCTGATCATCAAGCATGGATTTGGCATGGGGTGGGATCAGATCATGGGGATGTGATGACTGAAGTTGACTTCAGCAACAGGTACAGCAAGAGCAAGTATTTTTAGTTGAGAGCTGTCTCCTCAGGGAAGCATTACCTGAGGGGTGGAGCATATGAGAGAGTCTTAAGTAGGGTTGTCAAACTCTTTTTTGGTTCATTCAACCCGTCTGATCTCAAGTGGGCCGGACCAGTAACATAATAGCAAAATAACCGATTGTCAACTTGTTATCTGTAGCTTTTTTTTTCTTAGTTGGAAAAATGCCTCAAACAACCTGATCTAATCACTTATTATTATTTTTTTTTGACAATAACATTTTGGTAATTTTGGTATCACGCCTGATAATTTTATAAGCAACTTAACACTAGTGTTGAGGCTGGTCGGGAACCTAACTGCATCTTACCCAGACGTGGAGCACGCTTGCAAAGAAATTCAGTTTATTTCTCGATCTCCTAGTTTGCTGGTATTTCATTTCCTTTGCTTCCCCTAGTGGCGGAATTGCGCATTTCAGCCATATCTTTAAATAACCATAACTTGCCACAGAAATGGGCTAAAAACTTGCTTTTTTACCAATATCCTTATAATTTTTTCTCTTCATAACTGGGCTGGATTAAACCATCTCGCAGGCCAGATGAGGCTTCCAGGCCGGATGTTTGACACCCCTGATCTAAGGTGTCAGTAGTAATGGATTACTTTTGCCGTGAAACAACAGAAAATATTTAGGAGTATTTAACTTAGTACATGATCAGTAACTCTTTTATGAAAGCAGTTTTACAGCTTAAATGTAAACTTTTTGATTTTGATTCAAATGACTTGTAGTTTCACAGAGTCAATGATTCTTTTTTGTTGTAAAGGCCTCAGCAGGGGAAATGAATCTGCCTTTATCTGATATCTTTTCCTATTTTAGTCTTTATGGAGGCACATGGACCTCATAGTCTGTTAGATCTCTCATAGATTAACACAATTTAAGATGATGTCTAGTTCCGCAGACTGGTTAAACAAAGAATACGAACATCAAATCTAAAAAGTAAAATACCTACAATTCCAAAGGATTAAATAATGTCCATATTAAAAAAAATCTTTACACAAAAAGGTCAAATCTTGACATGAGAAGTGCCAAGGAAAGCTTTTGTAAGGGAAATAAAAAATCAAAAACCCAGAGTAACAAAAATATAAAACCTGGTCTTTAGACATTTTAGCAATCATCCAGCTGTTTGCAATGTGGAATCCTCAATGGAGCTTTTTTTTAGTCCTTCATGTAATCCTGTCTGAAATGATCAAACCCAAAACATTTCCACATCATCTCTTCAACAAATCTGCATTTCTCAGGATTTTAGACATCTTTTGTTGTTAGGAATAAACTAATCCCACAATGGGAAAACTGTTTAATGTACCCCTGCATAATACTTGAAAAGTATAATACATTCAGCAGCTTGGAGAGTCCTCATCCTGCATCTTGTCTACTTCCCTGAAATGCTTAGCCGTACCTCTTGTTCTTTATATAGGTAATTTATGTATCTGTTTATTTTGTAGTCAGTTTTATAGCAAAGTAATACACAGACATGTATAACAGTACAATCTGAGAAAGTAGCATTAAAGAGAAAAGACTCGTTTGAAATAACATCATCTGTAATGTGCTGTACAGACTCTGAGAGGGACTTTACATGGACCCTTGACCATGTCCTAAATTGTAAACAACAATTTACTAAGCTTTGGAAACAAAGAAAAGCATTTTATTTTCCCAGGTTGGAGCAGACAGTTTTCATTTCACCAGTTGAAGTTATTGAATGTTCTTCAAGAAGTCAGTCTACTGCTGACCTCTGAGGGGAGCTTTGGGTTCCTGCCAACACAATCCATGAACAGCAGCTTTATGGAGTCGTTGTCATACCAGTGACTTTCTTTTCCACACTGAGATTTTGGCATGACACCATGCATGTGCATCCACAACTAGCATAAACAGACAAGTTGCAGTATCAGTGTTTGTCCAACTGGGGGCAATACTGGGTCAGAGTGGAGCAGGAGTCCTGTCTGTGAGTGCTGCTGTGCTTCTGCAGCTCTTGTGAGTCTCTGTGTGTCTTTTCTGCGATGTTGTGTTGTGTTAACCCTCTTTTCTCTTTTCCTCCCCCCTTGTAGTCGAGGTTACCAACGTCTTCGTCTACTCCGCTCTCACTCCTACTCCTCCTCTTGCTACTCTTCCTTCCACTACCATCGCTGCTACAGAAAGTAGAATCCAAGCAACCACCCCCACAACAACTACAACTACTACCACCACCACTGAGGCGCCCCCCACCACCACAGCTGCAGTGCTGCTCACCAGCAGGGGTCCCGATTCGAACGTGTTGGGTACATGCTGTTGTTCCTTTCTGGGAGCTTCTGTCCTTCTGTTGGCTGGACCTAAGCAGTCTCCCCCCTCACCTGACCAATCAGGAGTCTGCATCAGGGCTGCATCCAGATAAGCTGCACTGGAGCTGCAGACAGCAGACGTTTCCTGCGGAGTATCGGGATGCAGCTGTTCTCCTGGTCAGGACGAGACAGCCCGGCTCCTGCTTTGAAGCCAGAAGTTCTTTTTCTCCCCATTTGGGAGGGTTGTGGCTGGAAATCTTTGCAGCATCAATCTGATCTAGGAACTTACTACTCTTTTCGCCCCCTCCCCTGACTTTCAACCCCACCCCGTGCAGTGACCCGCGGGCCTGAGATCTGGAATCTGACGGTGGACCCTAACAGTGTCTACGCTAACGTCAGCTGGAGACACAGTTTCCCGGCCGGCAGCAGCGCATTTGTGCTAGAGTTTGCACTGGACAGTAAGAAACCGAGCTGCTGAAAGAGGGAAGGGTGGGAGGGCCAAAACTTAAAGAAGAGTGGGGGGGGTAGATCCATCCAAGAGTTTTGACCAGGTCTGAGGGAATCTTAACCAGCTCCAAGTTCAAGGGAGCTTTGACTATAAAAATGGCTCTGTACACCTGCAGAGGAACACAGATTCCTTTAGTCTGAATGACATGAAACAAGGTCGCCTTCCCTCACCACACAGACTGAAGGCTGAATAAATGACAGCAGCTCAGAGCTGCAGACATGGAAAAGATGAGCTGCTGATCGGGAGGGTGATCTTGATGACTCTGAAGATTGCAGGTCTCCATCCATGCCTTCATATTTCTCACCTATCAAACATCAGTAACTCTTGAGCAAACTTTTTTTTTGAGAGGTCTTATCCTCTGAACTCCCTGTGCTAGAATCCAGTTCTACTCTGAACTCTGGCATCATCAATGCTTTCTCAAATATAAAACCTTTGCTCTCCAGGTAGTTTTGGTTGGAAACAATGTTGGCGATGGCAGAAACTCTGCAACAGCTACACCACATTCAGTGTCATCTTTATCACCCCCCCCCATCCAGTGGCAAAAAAGTTAAAAATATATATTTTTAAAAGTGTTCCAAAGATCCAGATGTTCCTGTTTTAAAGTGACCTTTCAGGCTTTTCAAAAGTTTATATTTTCTTCTACAAGACATCTTTAAAATAAGTTTTAATTCTGTTTTTTCATGACTTTATGATTAATGAATTATAGTTAAAACATATTAGCAATACAAGCGAACTTACTGTACATATTTAAATTTAGATGTTGTGCTGAGTCAGTACACTGTCTTTTTCAGCAGACTCTTGGCCTGTTAAACAAAACTTCTTGAATCATGAAGCACCTTCCAACTTTATACTAAGTTTTGGTCATAAAATTGTTATTTACAAAGCATCATGGACAAACACCTACAGCAATGTTTCTGTCTGTGAAAAATAAACTTCTCCCACTACAATCTGGGAAACACCCTTAAAGAACCAAAAACTGTGTCCTTCACAGACAAAAACACAACTGGTGCTGTACCACTCCCAACAGTCCGCCAAGGGGAAAAAAAAGCTAAATCAATCAAGGTTAGCTCAGGAGTGTTGGGGAATAGAAACTATTGTCTGAAACTTAAAAACAAGTCTTCTCTGAAGGACAGAGCTTAGTATCCATAAAAGAGCACAGTCTCTTAAGGTCCCATAGAAAGATTTTTGTTAATCCAAACCGCCTTAAAGACTGCAGGACTGTCTGGATCTTTTGAAGGAAAGCAGGGAGGATGAGGAAGGCTGGATCAGGACTGCGTGTTGATGCAGAATCAGTGGGTCAGCATGCAATTTTCTGCCCTATCCATCATCTCTTTATGGTCTTAAGAGTGAATCAACAATGTTGGTGTTTGTGACGCCCCACCTGCCACCCCTCCTGTGCGTGATCTGCTGCCTGGCTTTGACTGAAATGCTTCACCTTCGTCCTCTCATCATCGCTCTTGCTTTGCTCTTTCTCCACACATTCAAAGATGCAACACTCTCTTCTGTCGCCTTCATTTTCTGTTCTGTTCATGAATCTTTCATGTGACATAGCAGCACCTGTTCCTGATGGAGAAGGAAGGAGACGAATATGTGGGAGGGAGTTCCCTCATCCGTTCTTTATTTTTCATCTTGGCCGTGGAAAAGTCAGGATGTAGCTGTGATAAATAAATACAGTTCAATACCTTCACAAAAAAGGTTTTGCATAAAGTAGGGTTCCAGCAGTGTGGTAAGGAGCTGCAGTGAATCTTATCTCCACAGAGATCGTATCTCCACAGAGGCAGCAGTGCATGAACTGAGAACTGAGATTCTGAGCACCAAAGTTTGAAAAGACAAATCCACTTTTTGGATAAAGAAAATGCTCTCGGCAGACAATGTTAAACTGCTCAGAGCAAAATAGAAAACTCAATGTTTCACAAAGACTCATTACATTCATAAAATGTGTTTTTGAAGGGACAGTAAGGCTATAATCCAGTTATATCAAACAAACATTGATATTATACATATGAACAGGATCTGCACAAGTGGAGTATCAGGTCCTGCATGTCTGCTCATGTTCTCATCAGACATTGTTTGGCTGGCTGGTGGTCTGCTGTGACTGTCATGGCTTTGAAACGAGATGATGAATGACCCAAGTGGATGGCTTTGGTGGCATGGTGCATGGCTCACCCTCAACTCACACCGCAGTCACACTCGCAGCTCAACTGTGTCATAAGTGACTCATCTTTCTGGGAGAAAGATGTGGCTGTTCTTTGTTGTGCCCTTTCAGAGGCCAGTGAAAACCCAACCAGCAATGCCTTGCCCCCCGAGCCCCGATGCACAGGGAGCTGTTCCCGCCCCTCTTTGCGTTTCGACCAAGTTTTTAAGGACTCCATTTGGAGGGATTGAACCTTAAGCTTGTGCCTATGTGAGGATAATGCGGCGGCTCTGCATTGCTGTCATTCTGGGTTCACTCGTGTAACCCTGCTACCACTCAGGACCATCACCCCCATGCATGGCCATGACCTTTGATAACAAACACAGTCGTCACGGTCGTGCCATGGCCACACCTCTGGGAGAGTGTGATTGGCCGCTTTGTTGTGTTTCCAAGGCGAGAAGACAAAGAGGGTAGTGAAGAGCGTACCAGTGATGCAGCAGCCCCCAGTAACTGTAGCGGATCTGAACGCCAGCACCACCTACCATCTGAGGGTTTACTCCCATGAGCTCACCAGCATCAGCAGCACCTGGGTCACCTTTAAGACCAAAGCAGGTGAGAACCCACCTGACCAGGTGAGACTGCGGTGCATCCAGGAGGACTGCCTGACTATAGGGGAGTTCAGAGCTGGTGTTCTTTCTAATACGTGAGACCTTAACCGTTCTTCAAAGTTTGCACCCTTGGATCATGTGTTGCCATGCTTTTTACCCTTCGTGTCCGACCTTACGCTGATGATACTGTTTTATTTCTTTGCAAAACTAGATTATCAAGGCTTCTTGTGAATGCATCAAGAGGACTTTCAGTTTATCCATTTAGAATTCAGGCAGATCACAGGTTCTTGTTGGTAGCCTCTGAATCCTCTTCCCTGGTCATGCTTCCATATAGGAAACCTTGGAGTCTTGTCCCAGCAGGGTTTGTCTTTTAGTAAAAATCTAAAACTTAGGAATTATACCCTCAAACCCATTATATTGATTCAGATATTTTGTACTCAAACTGATGGGTTCCACTTTCAGAAGTTAGAGCTATCTGTTAATCTGGGAGATATAATTTGTTTCTATAAGAAGGTGTTTCTGGTCCATACTCTGGTTTTGAAGGAATTCTCCAGTGCTGTACTGATACTGTCTTCTTCGAAATGCTTTTCTTATTCTGATAACCCATCGACTTACATCGTGGCTTCAATTTATTCAAAAATGTTTGTATTTTACTATTTTTTCACATTTTTTATGTTTGACCAATAAGATGTGTTTTATATGTCTTTGTATTTACTGTGCTTTAGTTTTTCAGAAGCATCTTAAAAAGGTTCATTTGAATGAGAGGGTTTTGACTTATGAGATTTTAGGAGACCTAGAAATGATTGAACTACTTACAATTTGGACAGCTGAGGAACATCAGATCATGAGCTGGAGGACTGGGCTTCAGGGATTTTGCCTGTGCAGAAACTACAGAGACACTGTGGCTCTGACGTGTTACAATTTCTACTGATCCTTTGTAGATCCTCTAGCACCTTTATCTCATTTAAGTAGTTTTGAACCGGATTATACGAGGGCGTTAAACTTGCCTTACTCATTTCCTCTTCCTCTTTCTTCTCTTGTTCTGTCCTTTTGTGTATTTGTGTGTGTTTGTGAATGTGTGCGTGGTTGCGTGTGTGTGTGTGTGCAGCATACATCGACCAGGTGGACATCGCCACTAAGGGTTGGTTCATTGGCCTAATGTGCGGCATCGCTCTTATCATTCTCATCCTCCTCATTGTCTGCTTCATTAAGAGGAGTCGAGGGGGAAAGTACCCAGGTAAGAAGCACCACACCTGAAGTATTGGTCTTTCACCCCACATTCATGTGAAATAGACACTTACATGGTCACCAGTAGACACACACAGCTTCTGCTCCCATTCCTAACACACATAGTGCTTGGCACTGTCCACAGACTGACCTCTTTGAGGTTGAGCCTGACTGTAAGACCTGCTTAAAACGTACCCATACCAGGAAGAACTCGCCTTCTGAAGAGTAGGATGAGGTTGCAAAGGGGATGATGAGTGAGGTGTGATGGTGCAGAGCAGCAGTTCATAGAACTGTGCTCATGTTTTACAGTGTCTGTACTGTCTAGGTGCTGGCTGGGTGGCTATGGTCACAAAGGTTCTGGGTAAGTTCTGAGCTGTGATGCTTCAACTAACGTGCAGTGATGAACCAAGTCCAATAACAAGTCATACCCCAAGTCATAACACAAAGACTAACGGCTAATTTCATGCTTGAATGTTTCAGCAGTCAAACATTTTTCATGCACCTATAAAAAAAATAAAAATAATTCTGCTGCTCTACTTTTTATGGCAGTGGTTCCCAATTTTGTTTTTCTAATTTCATGAGCCTGTTTGTCAGGACAGGAAAAAACCTTCACTCATATGTTTTGAGGAATCCTTAAGAGGTCCTTAAAATGAAAAAATGTGACACACTGTAAAAACAAAGCAAACAAAACAAAACAAAAAAGCTTGAAAATTGGAAAAACCATTTGCAATGCTTAAAAAATATAAAAAATAAATAGATTTTTTTTTTAATATATTTGTTATGATAAAAATATGCAAAGAAGAAAATGCTTGTTTTTAGCACAACTAATCATTTAACATCCCAGTTAGCAGGCATTCAACACTCAGTGCTTCAGACTGTGAAGTTAAGGACTATGTAGGAAGAAAAAAACATTTTTCTCCGCTTTCTGAACTCAGTGACTCAGTCTAAAGTGTTTCCCCGAGACTGAGAAATTGTTGGTTCAAATCCACTCCAAAGACCCTAAAAATGAAACCCAGTGCCTCTTTGCTTGACACTCAGCATTCAAGGTTTGAATTTGGGGTTGTTTAAAACCACTTACTAGTTCTCAAGCGTGACTGTTCTACCAGAGCCTGACTCAAACGCAGACAGCAAATTTTGCACACTAAATGACTAATGGGAGTTAAACTTTAATCGTCTTGTCAATTAATGGGATACTTAAACTTATTTGCCACACATACATTTTGATTGCTCTTGAGCAATGCGGCAACAGACTTTCAAGCGCTTAAGTTTCCGTGAGTAAATATTAAAAAGCTGCTCGATCCTCGATCACCTGCACCTATTGATTTGGGCCTGATTTTCTCAGCATCTTATTTTGGTTTGAAGTTTTTGCAGGTTTGTTCTCAGTTTTCTTGGGGGCAGAGTTAGATCTTTACAGCATCTTTTTTTTTTTACTTTGTCATCCTTCAGTTGAAGATCTACAGATCACTGTTCTGTTGATAACTCGGTTTGAGCTGATGCAGATAGACTCTCACTACTGTTCTCTGAATGCTCCTTTAAAGAGCTCTAATCCTTAGCTCTCTACTACTGTGCTTTACAATTGTTTTCATTTTGGTCAATCAACTCTTTATTAGTTTGATGTCTTCATGAACTTTAGACTTTCTTTAGACAAACTTTTATGAAACCCAGCCAGTGTTCTGTTTTCTTTAGGACGGAGGAGTCCATCTTAAAATCTGCACCTTAAAATGATAATGTGAAATATGTCATGTTGCCTAAGCACTTTTTACAATAGTTGTTAAACTTTTTGGAAGCAAGTCGATGTGTGTACCTATCAATACCATTGTATGCGTGAAGAATATGGGAGAGGGGGCTCACAGTGTTGAATATTTAAACTGTGAGAATGAGAACTAAACTCTGCAGAGGTGTAAACACCTGAGTCAGGAAGCAGAGCAGAGCTGCTCACATTTTCCTCTGCTCTTTCTGTTACAGTCCGCGATAAAAAAGATCTGCCCTTGGATCCAGTGGATCATAAAGACCAGGACGGATCTTTTGACTACCAGTAAGTATTAAGAGAATCACAGCTGCTGTTTCTTTGAAGTCGCTGATCTCACGAACGGTTGCGTTTCAGCAGATTGTGTAACCCCTTTGACTTTTACTTCACTTTCTGAACCATTCAGACACAACTGTGGTCATGAAAGCATCATTCCTCTGATCCCTTTCTGTGCATGTCTATAGCAGCTTCTGTAGATATGAAATGTTTTAGTTCCACAGATCTTACCCGTACATCACCGCAGGTGGCGCTCAGGTGTGGGTTTCCTCTGACCTACAAAGATTCACAGGACATACACATTTGTACATACAGTGCTGCTGCCATCGTTCTTCCTGATAAAAGTGAAGTTTCTACAAACTTCTGTGTGCACACACTCAGTAACTGCATCCTTCACGTGCTCAGTCTCACCACACTGCTCTCAGCTCCCCTCTGTTTCCATGGCAACAGCAGATACGAGCAACGTGCAGTAAGCCTGATGGCTCTTTTTGCATGTCAGCACAGAAATGTTCAGTTAGCTGCTGAGACACTAAAGAACCAAGGAGTCGGATGTTCCAGTGAGCTCAAACCCCTCTGATCGCCGGCGTCAACGGTTGTGCATGAGAGCAGCTCAATCTGCTTTTGTTCCAGACTTTCTCTTAGAGATTCTCCTCTTTGCTCAAAAAGCCTGTCACCAGGATGAAGGAAAAGATGCAAGCTGTTTTTTGGAGCTGTGTTCATGTGCACAGAGACAAATCCCAGCGTGGGGTCACAGAAAAAAACACTCAGAATAATCCTGTTTTTTCTTTTTTAGCTGAGGCCGTCAGACTTTCAAGCTGCATGTGCTGCTGAGTGACATGTTTTTTTGCTCCTTCTAGGTTCCACTGATCTGAGGATGCTGTCCCTCCATCCATCTGTCCATTTGTGTCTGTCTGTCTGTCCGTCTGTCTGATGTTGATGTACTAACCTCAGATAAAAATATTTTACTCTTTTATACTTTATAATCAAAGTCAGCAGGCCCATGTGTGGGTGCTTAAGTTAACTCGAAGGCGTGGCTCTCTAACCCTTAGTGCTTCTGTAACATGACGCTCAGACCATCATTCTGGATGTGAATGTGATAAAACAGCCTTTTTATGCGGCTTCCAAACACCATAAGTTTGTGACTAACTCAGCAGTGGCCACTGTGGTCTGAGTCTGCAACTCTTTGGCTCTGCAGGTTTCCCTTTCTTTGCCTCCCAAATCCATGACAGTGACATCAATTCATTATAGTGCTGAAGCTTCCTTTCACATTAACTGGTGTGTTATTGTGTGTGAAGATGGGTGTAAGGTATGAATGTGCAAACGTGTGTAAGTTTGTGCATGTGTGAGTGCTCGCGCATGTGTGTAATTAGTGCAACGAGACTGATAGATGTAACTGTGAAAGTGTGGGTGTTAGTTTGTGTGTATGTGAATGTTTGTGAGTCTGTGTGAATCTTTGTGGATGTGAGTGTGTGCTCGGATGGGTGTGAGTCTGTGCGCACATGGCTGTCCTCTCTGGCCCTGTTCTCCATGTTTCTTCATGTGTCGTCCTTCTTTCTTCCAAATGCTGAAATGGGTCGTCCGTCCATGACAGGGACAAAAACCAGAACAGGTACTTTGGTGGGGACTCAGCCTGTGCATGTTTGGGGAGAAGGTGGGGGATTAAACAGGAGTTTTTAGCCTGCTTTACTGGTCAGTTTTCACAGACTGACGAGCTTTATTTCAGACATCTGGATGTTATGAATGTCTGAAAACAACAACATGTGAGAATGGCTGAACTGATTCACATGCAGACGGACAGGAGCAGCTTTGGTTACATGAGGAAAACGAAATATTCCACTGAAAGTCTCAAGTCAGACCTCTCTCATTTCTGCTGCCACTAGTGTGAGGATGAAACATGCTGGGTTTGATGGCTGAGCATGGCGCGTGCTGACCGAAATAGAGATCAAACCAGCGCAAACTGATCAGTTTCAGCTTGTTTGTTCACCAGCGGCTTGTGAATCCAGGTTTCTGCTGTTAGAGCATTTCTGCAGTCCAGGTTAAAGTGCAGCTAAGACATTGAGCCCAAGAATTTAAAGAAGCTGCTAAGCTCACAGATCAGATTAAATACATGCCAATAGAAGCCATCTACATCTGCAAACATGGGTGCTAATGCATGTGAGCATGAACTTCCAGTCCTGCCCTGCATGTCCAACAAGCTCAAATTCTTTGAAATAAGGTTCATTCCTCCTTCTGAGGAGAACTACGCAGGAGAAATAGACCACCAGACTTCTGACACCCCTGTTCAAACTCATGAATAGTTTTCATACTGCTGCTGTGGATGACCAAGGAGAACCTCAAGCCCAATTAGCTGCACCATTTAAAAGACCAAATCCCTCATTGGAAAAACAAACAAAAAACACTTTTTTCACTGCAACGCTTCATCCACTTAAGAATTTCAAAGTTTAAACAAGAAGAGAAACAAAATCTGGTAATACTAGTCTTGTTATGCATGTTTTGGTCCCAGCAGATCAGTGACTGGTTGTGTCCCAGCTAAAGCTGTGATGAAACGGATGACATGTAAGGGACACTACAAACACCTAGAGGACAACCTAAATGACAAAACGGGAAGAGAGCTGGAAGAGAGCAGATCATTGAAATCAAACTTTCCTTTTAGACTAAAGTGGACACATAAAACCAAAGAGACAAAACAAAGAAGCTGCTGCTTCTTAGTTCTACTGTTTGTTAAAGGCTGACAGCAAAACTCCATCATCTGGGTCAGTCCTGCAGCTCTCCAGGTCCATGATCTCCCTTCCAATCCAATCAGATGATGGAATTCCATTAGCTTTTATCTCCTCAAGATCTGCAGCTGTGAGACTTCTGATCGCATTTATATGATTAGTTGAAGAAGATGCCACCTTAAAGCCTTTTAGGTCTGCTTGGGCAAAAAAAGCTCATCCCCTCCTCTCTAATAGAAAAATGAAGCTTTTGTGTTGGTAGCTGAGATGCCTGTCCACTCTTGCATTGTGGTTGCAGACATCACTGCTAACATGAAGGTTATGAAGACAAAGAAATGCTTCAAAGGGAGTATTCCCCCAGGAAGTGGCCAGAAGAATAGTTCTGTTTCCCCCCAATGTAATTGTTTGTTTAAATCACAGCACTTCCTGTTAGTCAAATCAAAGATGGCAGGAACATTGAGAGAAGGGGTGTCATGTATACCAATATTAATTGTTTAGAGCCAGTCATGGAGATGCAAATGTTTTGCTGCGATGCAAACAATATTTTCAAACTCTGCAAAATGACATTCTAATTGCTGGTGGAACCTGTGCACCACTTTACCCTTCACTCCTGCTGCAACAATAAATCTACCTTCATTTTTATTTTTTAATCTGCAGGCTTTCAAAGGCAACAGAAACAAAAAAGGGAACACTTCATCAGTTATTTTTTTTTCTTTTCATCTGAAGCAAACACACTATTAGGCTCATATTTGATCAAACTTTTAGTTCACAATGAGGACCGATTTAGAGGACCAAACAGATTTGTGAAACAGTGAATTTTCAGAGAAGCTTAGAAAGTAAGCCACTTTGACTCTGAAACAGACTTTGTTTTACTCATGTTCTCCAGAGTTTGAGGGTAGGGGGGATGAATGTAGGTGAAGCTAAAATTAAAGTGGACTTTATTTTTAGGGCAGTAGAGAAAAAAGCTGTAAAGATCCAACACATTTTCACTCCCAAGTCATTACATAATGACGTTTGGTTGTAGACCCCTCAGCGTCACTTTTTGGCGTTTTGGGTGTCCCCAACTCGTCGTTTTTGATGTGCGACTGTTCCTATTAAACCAAGGGCCCCCAATCTCTGAGCTAGAAACTGGAACGGACCCAGTAGCGATACTCTAACCCGGTCCACGTTCCGCATTGCATCCAGTACCGCATCCCAAAGGTCGCAGACCCTTTATTTTACAAACAGTCAGCACATCAAAAATCGACGAGTTTGGGACATCAAGAAGGTAAAAAAGGGGTCTGCAACTAAACATTGACATGTGGCGACTTGGGGATGAGAATGTTTTGAAAGATCAACCTTAACAAGGAACGAGAGTGGAGAATTTTGCCTCGTGTGGCAGTTTCAGGAACTGCAGAAAGGGATTTTGTTTCCTTTGAATAAAAATGTTTTGTAATTCTACATGATGGGTTTCCACCTCCAAAGATCCTAATGTTGATCTACCAGGATTCAGTGAATTGTCTTGAGTTTGCATCCCTCAAGATCCCTCCCTGATGCTGTGATCCTCCTTGTCAGTGCATGAAGTGCAAGAATTCCCTTCTAAAACTTCAAGAGTAGATGTGAAGCCCCTATCTGCACTGAGCATGTGTATGCAACAACCCTGATGACCTCTGTGTCCTGAAACGCCCGTCCTCCGCTGATGGGATTGTTTTGTCCACCTGAACTGACTGCTGCTTTGATGATTCTGCTGTTGTAATGTGGAAGAAGCTTCATCCAAGTGGACCTTTGTGTCTCATGGGCTTTTCATGAGGGTCTGTCAGGTGTGGGGAAAGGATGAGTCCAAGGCCAGAGCTCTGCCGCATCAGGCATGTGACAGTTGGGAGGTCCAGGCTTACAAAGCCTCTATGAAGTTTTCTGATGCTCATCCTCATGTTCACAACATTCCTCCTCTTCCTCATGTCCCAGATGTTTTTCTAGTTCCTGACATTCCCCTCGATGTTTTTTCCTGTCCCCATATTCCTCCTGTTCTATGTGTACCTGACTTTCCTCGTGTTCGTAACCTCACCTTAAAGTCTTCACTCGCTTTCTGACCGTCTGCTTCCCGTTTTCCATTGCAGCAGCGACGAAGACAACAAGCCCTTGCAGGGCAGCCAGACATCGCTGGACGGAAACGTGAAGGAAAGCGATGACAGTCTGGTAGACTACGGCGATGGGGGCGATGGCCAGTTTAACGAGGACGGCTCCTTTATTGGTCAGTACACGGTGAAAAAGGACAAGGACGAGACGGAGGGCAACGAGAGCTCGGAGGCCACCTCCCCCGTCAACGCCATTTATTCCTTGGCGTAGTGGAGACTAGACTCACGCCGGACTCCTCCAGCGCTGCACTGACACCACAAGCCTTTCATTTCCGTTTGTAGCCAACGGAGGCCATGTTGGCCCCCTGCCCCCCCCTCACACAGACTGGTGTGCCTTCGGGGCAGCTGGCAACATCTGAGGCTTCAGCAGGTGCTCTGTGGACGTTAGTTTGTTTGTGGCCTGTTTCTCCCCTCCCAAACACACATGTCCACACGCATACGTGCACCAACACACGTGCACACACCGACATATCCGCCTTGACGCCGGCAGAAGAGTTTATCACCCTGATCATAGTGAGGAGACAGACACTGCTGGGCCTTCAGGAATGCTAAAGGCCGTCCCGCCGCACGTGTTGGTTCCAGCAGAGCTATGCACTTCCACCTCCTTCATGCCTTCCTGGTTCTGATCCGATCCTTAGGAAGTTCAAAATCACTCTCACCTTTAATCCAGAGCTGCAGGTGCTCAAAATGGCCTCAGAGAAAATGCTGTGTCAGCATTAGTATGAAACTATTGATGTCCATTTTGAAACCATTAAAGTGTATTATTACTTTTGAGCACGGTAGTAAACTTAGAGCACGGAAACTTGAGCGATAAAAGAGAAATGATAGTTTATGCGAGAAAAAAAACCTTCCTGAATCAAAAGCATTACAAGTAAAAAAAAAAAAGAAATCTGGACTTGCGTTCAGACTATGGTTTTCTTTTCTTACACAGATATGTATGTTTTATAATGCAGTCATCACTTTGTGGCTTGTCACGGGACAAAAAAATAGAAATCTTCTAAATTATGTTTTTTATTTGAATGGCTTTCTGTGTGACACAAGCACAGCACAGGGTACAGGTGTGTCCAGACTTAGCTTTGGTTCTGGTGGACTGAGGAGCACAGGGTTCAGGAACTCACCCCTCTCACTCCAAACAAAATCTCATTAGTCAAAAAGGCAGAAAAAAAAAACAAACGTAAAATCATTTTATGAGTGTCCCTTCCAATAATGGATGCTTCTTTTTGGGGGGATTCAAGATAAGTCTGATAAATGTGTCCTAACTCAATGAAAAAAATAAGAAAAATCAGACTTAACTGTCTTAAAAATATAAGCAGAAGACACAAAAAAGTGTTTTTAATGTGTTTTTGATGATCATTGGCTTAAAACAGAGATTATAAATGACCAGTTATCTATCTTTACACTGCAAAGAGTTGTGGGACTGGATTAGTATCCTGTGTTTCCTCTGCTAGAGGAGATAGAAAAGGGAAGAATCTAACCTCCTCCTCTTCTTTTTTTGTGATTTCCCTCAGAAAATATCCTTTTTTATGAAAAAAGGGACCAAAAGCTTTTCTTTTTAATTATTGATGGCATGACCTCAATACATTAGTGCCATCTCTTTACTGTAGCGCGGTCTACTGCTTAGGCATGGTTGACTAATGGGCTGTGCCCTCTTCAAGAGGGATGGTTCTTATCTCTGGAATGTGATCTTTGACTTTAAGTTACCAACCTCGTTCCATCAGAAATGCTGTCCCTTTAGGGGTCACCACAGTTGATCATCTGCCTCTATTTAACTGCATCCTCACCTTCATGTCCTCCTTCACCACATCCAGTGAAGGAGGTCCTCCTCTTGGTCTCTTTTTGCTCCAACATCATCACATCATCGCTTTTCTCTTTCTCAACATTTAATGCATTTATCTCCAAAACATCTAACACGAGCTGTTCCTCTAACTGATTCATTCCAGATCCCTTCCACCCTCATCATTCCCAAAGAGAACTTCAACATCTTGCCGCTCTGCTACCTCCAGCTCTGTCTCCTCTCTCTTCGTCAGAGCTGCTGTCTAGACCATCAACATGGCAGCTCTCACCACACCTTTCCCAATCACTGACACTCTAATATCACACATCTGCAAACATCATGATCCACAGAGATTCCTGTCCAAGCTCATCTGTCAGTCTGTCTATTACTATAGCAAGCAGGAAGGGACTCAAAGCTGATCCTTCAACTTCCACCTTGAACTCTTTGGTCACACCTCAACACTGTCTCATACATGGCTTTGTATGAACACGCCTCCCAAAGTTTCAGCTCTGTGCTCCTGTCAGTGTCCATCAGAGAACTTAAATCAACGCGGCTCTGAGGTCACATGCTGTCTCATGTCCTGAAAGCTGATTGGTCACTTCCGTGCAAGTTTTTGTCAGTGCTCCCTGTAGCATCTTCAGAATCATCAGATGTTCTTGATGCTTCAGCTGGACGTCAAAGATTTATTTTATATTTCTATTTATCACACAATGTGCATAGAGTTAATATATTAGACTCTAACAGTTGTGTTGTATAGAGTGGTCAGGAGATACTGGTTTGATGCTGTAAACCAACATCAGTGCTGCTGTCATTCATCCATGTGTTTCTGTTGTAACATAACCTGTCTGCATACAAATGAATATTATTGTTCTCATTCTTATATTCTTTGTAAATATATGAAATTCATTTTTTTCCTCCAGAAATACTTTATGAGAGTCAAACATGTCCACGTGCTCGTTTGTTCGTGCCTCTTTAGCGGGTCGTGCTGTTGACCATAATCCCTCCTCTGTGCTGTGAGTCGCTTGAAGGCTCTGTCCGGAGAGTTCAGGTTCTGTGTGATGTCATCTCCAAACTTCAGCTGATCCTCTCTACACGCTTCCTAACACACTGATGGGTTCAAAGCTGTGAGAATTTTTCAGTTTAACAAAGAGGAAGTTGATCCTCATCAACACAAGGCTCTGCTGTCTGGAGATCGTGGTGCATACAAGGGTCCGATCCTGATGGAAATGAGAAAAGACTTGAACAACAAAACACATTGCATAATATCCCAATGACTTTGAAACTGGTCAGGGAGCGGTGGATGAAGATGAAACTGAAATAGTTTCCCTGACTGAAGATGAAGTTCAAAACCAAAGATGATCATAGAGAAGAGATGGATCAGAGGGAAGCTAATTTAATTTTTCTGTGGAGCTCAAGCTTCGGAGACATTGATTCATTCATTCACCTTTTTTAGGTTTCTTTGTTCGTTCGTTCATTCATTCTTCATTTGCTCCTTCACTTATTATCATGCCTTCATCTATTTATTGAAGCATTTGTTCATTTATTTACAGGGGCGGAGCTAAAACGTTTTAAATGGGGTGGAAGACTTTGGAAACAGCAGAGTGAAAGGCCATTAAAAATGAAAGGATCAAAGATAATAATTTAAGAGGCTTTGTGATTTAATTAAATATTTGGCTTTTGTTATTTTTGCAATACTTAAAGACCACTCCGATGAAAATCTTCTTTTTGTGTGTTTTTAGAAAGTTTTTGGAGCACTTTTTCTCAAAATAGAAGACCTACATAAAATCATTTACAATCAATTTTTTTTAAAAATTCAAATCGAGTTGGATCTCAAATGCTAGAAAACCTGGAGCTAATAAGTCAACTAAGTGTCTTACCACTCGTCCACCCCCCTGCGGGCTTCAATTCCTTCGTCCGAGTTGGCCTCTGGCTCAAAACTTTACAGCTGGATTGATGCAATATTGCTCGACATTACTCTAGCGCTGGTAATCCTAGCTAGGTGTTATAATCTAGCGCAGGGAACCTGCGGCCCCAGAGCCAACTGTGGCTCTTTTATCTCTCCATAGTGGCTCTCTGGCAAAACATAAAATAAGTCGGAGACTGCTGACCCAGCCGTGTCAACCGACGGAGTCAGCAGTTCCCTGCTAATGGCTCCCCAACCAAAAATACCTAAAGAAAACAAATAAACAAATCCCACAAACTAACGCTAGACACTAGATTAACACTAGATTAGTTAAATTTTTAAATTGATGGCTGAGGTGCACAGAGATGATAAACTATGTACATCCCTGTTGACCTGAAGATGTTTTGTTTGCTCAACGCTACCTCCAGAATGAACAGATTTTATATGCAAAGCAAAACTTTGGTTAAAAGTTTGAGTTAAAAGCACATATTGTCTTACGCTGCACAACATAGCTGCCCAAAGCTGCATTAAGATGATCCTGTTTGGCACAGATCATCTTTTATTTTGAAAATAAGTTATTTGAGCTTCTGTCAAATGTCAAACAAAAAAATCACATTTTGAAAGATGCTGGGTTCTTTTTACATTTTTGGTTTTGTTTGTGCCAAAAAATAGACATAATTCATATTTATTATTAAGAAAAAAGAAGATCATGAATGGAAATCCAAATTTCTTAAAGGCTAAAGTAAGACTATGGCTCCTTCTGGGTTTTGATCAGTAGAAAACGAGCCCAAATAGTTCTTTTACTGTTAAAGGTTGCCGACCCCTGAGCTAGTGCATGAGTGCATATAAGCTACCAACGATAGGGAGGGGAAGGGGGCGGGGTTTCTCCATGCCAACAGTCAGTCACAAGCCAGAATTGTTTATCCAATTAGCTACTAGCGCTGGGCATAAAAAAAAAAATAATAACACAAAGGCTGTTTGATTTTGGCTTAAACTGCACAGTCATAATTAAAAGAGAACTGGGAGCAATTTTACAAAAAAAAAAAAAATGTTTGTAGTTGGACTTTAAAGGATAACCAAACTCTAAATCAACTTTTGTTGTCTGTTGACTTCTATAAATAGGGCTTTAAAAGTGCTGTTTGTTGGTCATAGCCACATTTTTGATCAATTAATATGAACTTGTTTAATTCTTGAAAATATAGCACAAAAAAAAACACGTGTGTGTGCTGCCCCTACAGGTTGAATCAAGGTATTACAGTTGAATTTTGTGATTGGTCAAACCATTTAAGTCCAACATCATGATCTGCAGCTCCAGTAATAATAACAGTCCCGTTCTCCAGCCACACCCCTCTGACTGGATTTTCACATTTCGGCTGTGGGTGAAGTCAGCCTACATCATCCCTGTTTGGTTGCCCTTTAAAGAAGGTTGTATTGATGATTTCTTAATCTTTGTCTATAACGATACTAATATTGACTCAAAAATTGGGGTGCTGCCCCCTGTAGCTCCGCCTCTGTTTATTCATTCGTTCATTACTTTATTCACAGTTTCCTTCAATCATTCGTTTACACAATATCAGCATTATCAAAGGAGCACATCCTTTGCACATGCTTTGATTCTAGTGTAGGAAAGAAAACTGAAGCTTCTCCTTTTGTTGTCCAACAGACTGAAGCAGCTACCTGATGACTCCAACTCAAAGGAGGGGATGTACACATTTACCTGTATACGGGTTAGGTTGTTGTGTTAGAACGTGTTCATGTGTGGAAAAGAGGCAACTTATGTTTAAACCGCCAGACATCCCACCTCTCCATGTGTTTGCACAGACGTCTCAGATCCTTCCACTTATTTAGACTGTTTTCAAATTACAGTTATGATAATCTGATGGTTTTGGAATAATCTGAGCAAAACTACATGATAGAAGTCCAAATCGTTTTGTGTGTTTTTCACGTTTGTTTCTTTGTGTAGCGGCTGGAAACGACCTCTGCTGTGAGTTCATAAAATTATTGATAAGAAGCCGACAAATATCACCCTCAAACCAATATCTGACCACATTTTATTGTTTGTGCAGAATTTGCAAGAGCTGATCTCAGTAAAAACAGAAAATGCAGTCACTGCACCCCCTCCCCGCTCCTGGATTCACTGAGCAGGTCTTTCCCACGACACCCCCACTGCCTATTTGTTTCTGCAAGGTTTTAATTTGAGCACATGCTGACACGCAGAGAAAATGCACTGAGAGTTTAATTGTGAGCGGAAAGACTGGACTAAATCTGCACTATTTGACAAATCCCCCCTGTGATCTGAAGATCACACATGGAAGCATAAACTGCTACATAAGAAAAACCCGGAGCCGTGTGCACCTGGTCTGATGTGCTCTCAGAGGGAACACAGTCAGATGCAGAACTTGATGTCTCCTAGGACTGCTCACATTTATCATCTCTTTCTGGTTTTGCCAGAGCAGCTTCTTAAAACCTCGCTTCAACATGCAAAGCTTTTGTAAGGAGCATCTACTCAAGACGAAATGTATACTCACATGTATGCGTGTATGACTTGTTGCAACTTCTGCTAGCAGCGCCTTCTTTCTAGTAAAGCTCTGCCCTTTTGTCTACCTCTGCCATCTTGTCTCAGTTCCTCTGTGATGAAAAATATACAAAATATTTCTGTGAATGAAAGAAAAACAAAAGTTTGAAAACTTCAGGTTACCATTCTTCATGCTGTTCCCAAAGAGTGGATGAGCGAACACAAAAAGTCCCACTTTGATAATTTGTTTTAATCTATTTTTAAAGCATCTTTTATTTATGATTATGCCGTTTTTAGCTAAAACTGAATTAAAAAAATTGTTGTTCTCTAGGACATAATTTCTGCAGGGCGGCAGGAATTAATTCAAAATTTGCCTCTAAGTTGAAGATAGAACTGTTGGTGCGCAGAAGCCCGCCCCCACTTCCCATCGCCAATCTGTTTACTCCCTCATTAGCTTAAAGCCCCTCACATCGCCAACCTAACATTAGCGGTGCAAAAAAAATTATAAGCAATTTTGGAGATATCCAGTCGGACAGTTTAGAGTCAGAGGCCAACTCAGACAAGGACAACGAAAACATACATGGATGTAGTCGACTGCAACTAGATGCATCTCAATGAAGCGGAGCAGGGTGCTCTTGGCTTGCCAATTTTAACTTCTATGTCACAACTACGAGCTTTTTCAGATAGCTTTTTATTTGTCTGCTCCTGATTCTAAACACCCTTAAAAGAAATGCAATTTTGAGCAGACTTATTTCATAAGATAAAGGCTACAGGACCATGTTAAAAACACAGATTTAATCAAAGATGGTCTTTAAAAAATAGACTAGAGTCATTATAGGGATAAGAAATTAAAAATAGCACAGCTTTAAAATGTCAACTGAAGTCTTTGGCAATCTGAAGAGGAAAACACCTAATAAAGAATAAAAAACATCTATTAACAAACATAAAATGCTGTTATGTTACATATGTTTCTATGTTTTTTTGTGCGTCTCTTTATTGTCATCTCAGACTTGAACTAGTCACAGCAGGCGGTCACTATTACAGAGTGTGGTTCAAAATAGACGTCTTTCTATTCTTCCATTTAGGGGAATTTTCGTCTCCACAGGCCCTGTTTACTCACAGGGATTGTCCAAAAAACCTTTTAAAGAAATCTGCTGGTTTCTTCTATTGTACTTAAAACAGTGTGAATGAATATGCTTTAAAAAAAGACTGTTTTGAAGTAAATGTGAGACCGAAAGTGAAAAAAAAAATATCAAGTCTTACAAGTGCATGCTTGTTCTCCTGGTGGAATATGTGCTCCATGCTGCTGTTGTCCATAACGATCCAGGTCTGACTGTGCATGCCACTGTTTCACCTTAAACTATTAGGAAGCAGTATGCCCTCTTTTCATTGGTTTCCTGATGAGTTCTTTTCTTAATTTAGACTGTTTCTGTGGAGAGAAAAAGTTGGCTCCGCCTACCCCCATTTCTGCAGTGATCAGATTAAAAAAAAAGTATACAAAAAAAACATACATATTATATATTACAGAAAGTGGTCTTTACTCATTAAAGGTGCATAGCTCATACATGCATGGATTAGATTTGTTTTCTAAAAGGTTCATAGCAATTTCGCCAATCTGGTCAGGAAGAGGAGAATAAACAGAAAACAAAGGGAGAACATTTTTCTGGATGAGACTGTCCATGGGGCAGGGCTGTTAACCTAGGTTTGCCCTGCTCTCGGCAAATGGATGTTTCAGCCTTAAGTGTTCAAAACCCCCGCATTCACGGGTAGCTACGGATATTTCTAAGACCGCTTTTAGGCTCTACATTCCATTGAACTAATGTTGAAAAGTAAACCAGGTCAAGCTTTGACCAATCAAGAACTCATATTTGGTAGTGATTTATGGATGGCGTCCTCTCTAATGTTTGAAATTTGATCATGGAGGTATAATCAGTAATTGTGGTTTGTGTCCAGTCAGAATAATATGACACCAAGTCTTTCATATATCAGAACAGAGCCGTGAAAGTGAAAACATGGAGCAAGATTCACAAGATTTGCACCACTTTGAAATCTTGCACCAAGCCTCTTCCAGCTGTAGATGGCAGATCTGCAGTAGTAAACAGTAAAAAAAAGAATCGAATAGAATATTCTGCTTGCTTCTAGTGTGAACACCACGAGTCTAAGAATGTATGTCAGGCCTGGTATGAATGAAGCATCTGACATATTACAAAAACTGACATCCAGTTTGATACGAAGACTGCAGGAAATGATGCACAACTTCTCAGAGTTAGGCTGTGTCAGAATTCTCTCTCTACTTTCTAACCCCTAAAAGTGCTAGACTATCGAGTGCCCTAGATTTTAATGCAATTCAGATGCTTAATAAAGTCAAACATGAAGTCCTCCATTTGCCAAAGTAAAAACCTAATATGTATGAACGTTTTACAGACTATTTATGAATCCACTGTGTTCTGAGATGTACTTCATATCAGTACAACAAATCAGTTCAAACGCAATGCGTTGTGGTCTACAATCAAGTGAAGGACACTAATTTTTCACAGAGGCTTTAGGAAAATTTCCAGGGTTCTGGATTTTTGAACTGTAGATTCCGACAGCCCTACGGTATGTCAAACGCCCTATGGTGAATACGTGGTGAGTGAATTCGGACACAGCCTTAGATCTTGTTGTTTCATCCTGGAGGCATCAGAGTTATTTACATGTATGGTGACCAGTGTTGTGTGGTCGGGTGGCCTCGTCTCACCTTAGCATAACAATCCAGATATTGAGTTACTCTACCAGGTGAAACGCTTTCCTCTAAAGAGATTTTGGTCCTAATCTGATTGGAGCTTTGTGCGAAGAATTCAATTTATTTCACCTTTCCTTCACCTTTTCTTTGGAAGTAATTTTTTGACAACCCAACCGCATGACACTAAGTGACGTCCTCTTCCTCCACCTTCTTCTAAGTGATGTTTCACAGAAGATCATTCATCTGTTTTTCTTCTAGCCTCCATTAGCTTAAAAACCACAATGGATCGGTTGAGGTCCACAGAGACACCTCATCAAGTGTTCGGAAACCCAATTAAAAGATCTTCTTATGAATGTTCCTGTCCACGTTTCAGCGATCCGTCTCTGTTAGCTGTCACATGCTGCTCATCCGTCACATGGAGGAGACTGAGCTGTCTCTCAGCGCAGGTTATTAAGCTTTAAGATTCAAAGAGAGGCAGCAGCTGCAGCGTAAATCCAGTTTGTAAATACAGGGGATTTCTGAGCAGAAGCACTGATCCGTTTTTGTTGTTTACACTTTAAGTTGGGTATGTTGAAGCATGAAACATTTGATTAAAGACAAAAACGTACACTTTGATTATTTAAAAAACACATCTTCTAAATGTAATTTAAGTTGACATTTTTTGCGTGTATGAAAGAGTTTTGAAAAAGATTTAGAATGTACCAAATCTTCTGGGATCATCATAATATGTGCTTTCAACTGGTAGCAGCATCATAAAAAAGGCTAGACCTGCAATGAATACATTTCTGTACATTCAAATTTAATTCCTGAACTTTAAGATGTTTGCATATGAGTTTAATAACTTTCTCTATTGTTCAGAAAAATATTCTCATACTGTTTCACATTCTTATATTTGTTGACAGGAGATTACTTTGTCTACCCAACCAACATACCAAGAACTTGACTGAGCAAAGTTTGAAGAGCTGTATGGTCTCACCCATCTGCATATCAAAAAGAAACACCCCATCAAAGCCACAAAATGAGCTCTAATAAAATCAAAGCGACTTTTCATTCATTCATCTTCCAGACCGCTTCTTCCCTTTCGGGGTCGCGGGGTGCCGGAGCCTATCCCGGCTACTGATGGGCGAAGGCGGGGTACACCCTGGACAGGTCGCCAGTCTGTCGCAGGGCCTCAAAGCGACTTCTTCTCCCAAATTGTGTAGGTGTAGGAAATAGGGCAATATTCTTAGGAATAAAACATTTTGACACCAGGCTGCAGAGTCTAACATCAGACTTTTTGACATGGGGGTATGAAAGAGCAGAACTACTAAAGATCCTGGACAGAAATCCATACCTGACCAACTATCAGACACAGATGAGCTGCACGCTTTCATACATGCTCATTGTCCTCCACCGTGTAAGACTTCCATACTCAACACTCTACCAAACTTTCTGCACACCCAGCCGCCTACCACTTGTTTCTACACGCATGGAGACCCTATAGATTCAGCAGAAGTGTCCATTGATTAAAACACAAACTTACTCTGGTTGAGTCATTGTTCAGTGTGAACACCCTCCCCTCCTCCATCCCCAGCAACCCCTTGGGAGGAGAGGAGTTAAAATGTGTGAAACCAGTGCTGTAGTATCACTTTGAAACCACTAGTGGCCGCCCTTTCATAAAATTATTCACAAGTTGGAATTATTGTGATTCAAGTGGCACTCCAATCGTCTTTGCATCTATTTTGAAATCCTTACCAGTGGTCTGTAAATTATGATTAGGTGGTTTAAAATCTTTATTTTTTAAATGTTGTTTTCTGAATTTATTTCTGCGGAGCATCAGTATTCATCAAAGGTTTGTCTTTGAGTAAGCTGGGACTAATATCCATCCTCCCTTTGTTCACACTCTCTCCCGCTAGCTAACAGCCCCTGTAACCCTAACCTAACGTTATCAGTGCAACAAAAATATCAAAGCTATCCAGTCCTACAGGTTTGAGCTTGAAGCCAGCTCGGGAAAATGAAGACGTACACGGATCCAATCGTCTACAAGTGGATGCATCACAATTGAGAAGTGCAGGGAGTTACGGCCTGCTGATAGTAGCTTGTACATCACTAATAAGATCCTTTTTTACAACAATTTGAAAAAAGAAATACTCAGAAAGACCATTTTATATTATATGTACAGTATATAAAATGCAATATATATATGAAAAATGCAACAAGAACATGCTAAAAACACCAGAAACACTATAATTTAGGTCTTCTTTCAGTTTTGACTTGAGTAAAAGTTCAGCTTTGTTGCTTAAAAAACTATGGATAGAATAAAGACTCACTATGATTTGTGGGTTTATAATTCTTGATTTGTGGATAATTAAGGATTTGTGCGTGCGTATTCTTTATTTGTTTGTGTGTAATTTAGGATTTGTGCATAACTTTGGATTTGTATGTGCGTAATTCTTGATTTGTAACTCATATAATATGTAAGTAAAAAATTAAAATATTTAGAAAAATACAAAATACAATTTACACATGCACAAATTAAAATTACAACAGCTTGAAACTATTTACACACAAAAATATTTCAAAAATACGCACGAATCACCTACCACGAAGCCTAAGTTACACACAGATTTCATGGTGACTCTTTTCACGTCTCACTGATTCATCCGTGAGTGATGCGTTCAAGTACTACTAGGATGCTGGGTCATTAGAGTTTTTTTTTTTTTTTTTTTTATAAATTTGGTCATTTTGCTCTTTCGTTGGCTTCTCTAGTTCCTTTTTAACCATACTTTCACCTAAACTGTCCAGTTCTTCACCCTACACTTGAGCGCTAATGAAGACACTGCTTTTCTGGGAGGATAAAAATTTATTTCATTCTGCACCTAATAAGTTCTTCATCTTTCTGTCACCGCGCTAGCCTCCTTCAGCATTTTGCACATCAACACCTCAGCCTCTGCGGAGCCACTTTGCATGATGGGTTCTAGTTTTGGGCAGAAGGTTCCACCTCTCTCATTCATCTTTCTCAGCCCATCCATCTCTATCCTCATTTGCTGGTGACGTGTCTCTATTGTTCTGACCCTCATTCTTTCTTGTATTGTGTTGAATTAATAAACATGTATCCTATTGTCTCATTTTTACTTCTCACATTGTCCATCTGTTTATCTTTATTTGCTCTCTCTGCCTGTTTTCCTTTGTTTCTTTGCTTGTACATTTACATTTCGGCTTGTCTTTAGTCGTGATTAATGGATGCTTCTATGTTTGGCTGAAACCTTTCTCTTTTTATTGCATATTCCAGGGGTTGTTAAACATTCCCTACAGACCAGACAGGAAATTCTCGCCATCTAAACCCAACCAGAGACACCCGTGCATCTTACCCTTTCCCATGTAGTTGTGTTTAAGGTGTTTCAGTTTACTCCTTAAGCAGGGAGACAATTACAATTTTGAAAACTTGTATTCTTCTCTAGGGGTCAATATCATTTTTATCACTTCTATTTCATTTTGGTTTCCATTAAACAATTCAAATATATATTATGTTAAGTTTTTTATTATTTTATTGACTTTTATGTATATTTGTAACACCAGAGTGGCAACATTTTTGTCAACATTCATATTTTTAACTGTGATCTCATCCTGCTATATCCCTTTTTGGGTCATGGGGTTGCTAGAGCCTGTCCCAACCGCTGTTGGGTGAAGGAGGGGTATACCCGGGACAGGTCGCCGGTCTGTTGTAGGGCATTCACAGTTTATATACTTAAAAATATCATATAGGTGGGGGAAAAAAATTGATTTTGAAATGAAACCTTAAGATATTTTTACTAGTTGTGCTTCATTTTAGTATTTGTAGTAGTGGTTAGTATTTCCTGTGATGTCATCCTTTACTGTTTGTGTAAACGGAGCAAAAAAACAACAATAATCAGCAGCCATCTTTCTTTCTCTAAGTTCTTCTGGTCCTTCTCTGCAGGAGGAAACGCTGATGACTCCTGACTCCACATTTACTAACACACCAGCAATCCCCCCTCCCCATGCCTGCTGGGGGTGACAGCATGACTTCATGACGGGGGGGCAGGGTGTGAAGCAGCCTGATCCATTAGCTTCATGTCAAACAGGAGACCCCCTTTCCCTGTCCAGACACATACTCCCTATCATTTCCCAGCTGCTACACCCCTCAACTGACCCCCCCCCCATCTTAGCTGATGAAATCATGATAAAAATATCCAACACAGGCTTTTATTTCTTTAACTGCAAAAATGTGAGGATCTCTTGCATCATTGTGGGCTTACGCTGCAGGAAGAGGGTGGCAGAAGCAGGAGTGAATGTGGTTCAGCGTCTACAGCAAATAAGGCGTCACTTATGAAAGCATCCCTGATGTCCCTAAAAAACCTAATAAATATAAACATTTTACAAAAACTTTTCACTCTGTTCTGAAATTGAAATCTTGGATATTTCATAAAAACTTCATAAAAATATTTTTTCTAGATGAGAAATCATCTAACCACCAATAGTGACCATCGATGCACATTAGTTTTTGCTCAGACTTCTGGGAAATTATAGAGTATTAGATTGTAGATTTAGACAGATGAAATTACTTTACCTGAAATACATTTTTGGTTGTGTTGGCTTTAAGTTTGCCGTATATATTTTTTCCAGTTCTCATACCTTTGCACATATGTGATTTAAGTACTTTCTGGCTACGTCTCGAAAAGGAAGTATGTGAAAAGAACTGAGTTACCTGTCACCTGTAAAAGCATGTTAAATCAATTAATCAATCAAACTTTATTTATAAAAGCGCTTCTCATGATTTGTGCATATCAATATTATTTTATACATTATAAGACAAAAATATTCACAAGTATTAGAACAAAAACCCAACCCACCTTTCAATACTCCACTCCCCCACCCCCTCTGTTAACAAACCCATGACCACACAGACAATGGTTATTCATAAAAATGACTTCCAAAGAAACTTAAGGTTTGGCTCTGCTGTGAGGAAACAGTATTTGGGACTCTCTTGATACCAGGAGCCAGCCTGACCACAGGAACATCGCTACAGTGCCCACCCAGATCAGGGCAGCAATGGGGTCCACTCCACAGTTGTGAGGCTGCAAGTTGAACTCCAGCTGCCCCAGCAAGGGCAACAACTGCGGCAACAACCATCAAGCAAGCCGGCAAGCCCTGGCACAAAAGATCCAACCAAGAAACAGGAAAATCTAAGACCATAGTCAAATGGGTTTATCACTTCTAGAACCTTCGCTGAGGAAACAAGGAACATGAAAAGATGATGTAGGTCATGTTTCCAGTTCCTTCCTCTTCCTGTCTGAGACCATTCGTTGGTCATAAATCCACATTTACCCCCCTCAAAATGCACTCTGACCAGACCTCCATAGCTTCCTTAAGGAAACCGACGAGCTGAATGATTCATTAAGTCTGCCATGAATAAGTGATGCAGTTGTTTTAACCTGTATCTCCGTCAGAGCCCGTTCTCCTTCAGCGCCTCCTCCGTGTCACATCCAGACAGCCTGGATGTGGAGAATTCCCTGCTGGGACTCAGTGTTTGGGCTGGGTGTCGGTTCAGAGAGGCGCTGCCAACCAAGCGGCACCAATAAGCCCTACAGATGGTGAGGGGGGGGCTTCATCTGAAGACTGAATGGAGCAGGACAAAAACTGTCTTTGAAGGCATTAACGGCTAATGCTGCGAAGACCGACAGTCAAATCAGGATAAATGCAGAAGTGTGAGTGAGTGTGTTAGGGGAGTGTTAAACTTTCTCATGAAGAACGGTCCAGGGCATCATTACTTAAAATTGTGGCTATAAATGTTGAAATTTGGTGTTCATCCAAATCTGAAAATATGCAGAGAAATGAAAATATTGAAAATTCTGAGAAGGTGTTTGAAGTCTTCTCTTTATATCACCAAACTTCAGAAAACTGTGCATTAATATGTAATATTTTCCTCACAAACCCCGCCCTCATCCATCCATAAAAGGTCCATATTAATGGGCGGTAAATATTTGGTCTGCCAATCAGAAACCAGCTAATAGAAACATTGAAAAAAGCTGGATTGGATTGGAGGTTAAGGTGATGTTTAGAATGGCTTTCTATTAAACTTTTCAAATATATAAAAAATATATATTAAATTTGAAACAGCCACAAACAAGGGACAATTGTCATAAAAGCGAGATTCTCTCATTTTAAGCCAGGTTTTTAATTGGAAGATGCAAGCAATGTTAAAAGGTTAATTGGGTAATTTGGCATTTTTGCATTTATGGTTTAAAATCAGTTTAAATGTTGGCTTGAGTCCAATATAAGGCAGACAGAACAAGGGTAACGTGAGTCTTTCTAAAAGCCATGCTGCAGCTTCATTTTAAATCAGCCAGAGAGAAACAAAAAAAATTGAATTACACTGCTTTAAACACAATGAGACAAATGCTTGAATGATCAACTCCAGATCAGATTAAGGAGATCCGGTTTTCTGTTTTTGATTATATGTCGTATTAGATGGACTCTGTAAGTGAGTCTCCATTCATAGCTGCTGCTTTCTGTGTGTCCTTCAGTGCAAAGTCACTCCATCACATTTAAAGCTTTAAACCTCTCAAGTCACCGATTGCGATATAACAGCAATAAATTACCATTCTTTCACTATTATATCCATTTTTAATTTAATAAGCGGTGAAGAAAAGGAACACATCAGTGCTTTCTGGTAGCTGCAGCTTTTTAAAAAAACGTTAGGGGGATCAAAAAGATATAAATGTTACATCAATATGTTAGAAAAAAAAGCAGAAACATTCAGAATTGCAGATTATCTGGATATGTTCTCACATTTTACTTTAGGAGCCGGAAGACGACAGCTGGGGCGGAGATGTTGTTGTAGTTCATCGTGCCTCCCTGGGGGGCTGTCCTCCACTCAGGGGTCAGGATGCTAACAGGATTAGCTTCTAGTTAGAAGCTGTCATTTCTCAAATGAGGGGATAGGACAGCAGACAAGTGATTGATTATAGGACAAAATATTGGGCGGCTCTTTAATTACTGACGATGGACCATATTGAGTTCTTCTAACTGAAAGTGGGTGTGTGGGGGTGTGGGGGGGCTCTTTGCACAAGACGAGAGGCAGAAAAACATGAGCTGTCTCACCCTAGGTGCATGGAAAGTCTCCAGCTGCAGCAGGACTGGATTCTGTTGGGTTGTGTTTAACTACTGTATCAGCAGTTTTTGATTCCAGAGCATTTAGCAGAAGCAGATTACCTTTCTTTTTAAAATTTGGTAAGCTAGCTTAGAAACGGAGGGAAGGTCAAACTGACTATTCTGATTCTGAGCTAAAATAATCTGAATTCCTCTGATTTTGACATAAATGTGCTGAGCAGACATCCATATGAGCTGACAACATTTTGCTTCACTCCAGGAGTTAAAGCAGCAAAGTTACAGTTAGTCACGGTCACTGCCTGCCCTACCGAACAGTCTGCTTTGTGCAGGTTTTATTTTTTATTCTCTCTGCATCAACCAATGGAATGAAGAATAAAATCATATTTTTCATGTTTTATTAAACAGAAAAAAGCCTTTTAGTTTGAGTGTTTGTTGAACTCTTTTTGTTTTTATCTGATTCTGTCTGATTAGACAAAAAGCTGAAGAAACGAGAAGAGAAAAAAAAGCAAAATTTTTGTTTTACTGGTTGCTTAACAAATTATTATCTTTAAGCCAAAGAGCCCTGCAGAACGTGCTGTTGATCAATATCCAGAGCTGGATCCAGAGGAGACAGACCGGGATCTTGACCCAAAAGCAGAATTAGAAGCAGATTCCAGACTCAGATTCACAAAGATTTATATCCATCTCCCAGATCCAAATTCAGAACCAGATATATATCAGGGGGGGAATTAAATAAAATAGTTGTTTTGAATAAGCTCTTGCAAAAGCACTGAAATACATTTTTCTTGTAATTAGTTTTAAAAGCTGTAAGTCAGTCTGGATTTTCAGTCTGAAGTGAAGATTTTGATTAAAGATCTCTGTTTGCATTATCTCATCGTCAGCATCTGTCCAGTCTTGGTTGAAGAACCTATAAGCTGCAGTCTGGGTGGGGCTTCAACTTCTAGCACACAACAGGAACACTTGTGCACACACATGCATTGCAGTTACTGTGAGTTGTTCTCATGGCTGCATAAATGAGCAGCAGTGATGCTGTAAGAATATTAATAAGCAGCAGTGATTAATTTTCACACTGATGTGTGGATTCAACTCCACAGATGTCCGCTCAACACAAATTACTTTCATCCCTCTAAAAGAAACAAGCAGGCACTCTAACAAATCAGTACCTTTGGCCCCCACCTTCTCCGTGTTAAGATAATGGGATTTAATGGGCCAGATCCTCGGAGGGCGTCCTCTGGGAGGTTTGAAGGGTGTTGTGGGGCTGTTCTGGAAGGGGGTTGTTTTTCACATGTTAGTTTAGTGACAGGAACTCTGTCATAATTCAGTCAACAGATCAAACTGACAGGAACACACAAAGGATTAATTGAGAGGACGGTTTCTCTGGTTCATCTTCACATGAACACGACTCGTCTGAGGTCCAAATCAATGCGCACTCTACCCAGTCAGAATATCAATATCCAGGATTCCAATGTTTCTGTGCTTTGCAATCATTTACAGCAAAAGTCAAACTTTTTATAAAGCAATTATTGGT
>NC_050516.1:14226493-14228227 GCF_002922805.2 Oryzias melastigma | reverse complement strand
ACCTTGTGCTATCCTAAGCATGTTTTCATTAAAAGTGGGGTCATCTGGACCCTAAAAGACACAATGCTGACTTTTTTTTTTCCAAGGATATTTTATCTTCACTGGTGTCTCTGGCAGACATGAATTCTTGTCCACATTTGTCATGGGAGGGATCTCACATCAATATGAGGGTGGGGCCTTCTGGACCCCATAAGAGAGCATGAAAGATAATAAAAAGCAGGAATGATTTCAGTTAGCTCAAATAAGATCACCCTAAGTGAGGGCTTGAAGCCATAAATGATGATGTGCTGCAAATGCAAGTAATATACCTGTGTGTGGTGGAATCAGGAGAGCAGTGAACTCTTGCACACGCCTGAAGATCCATGCAGATCAACATGAATCACCATGAGACTCACTTTTAATGACTGCTCTTGTGTTGTCTTTGTCTTAAGCTATAGACACATTGAGGATGTGACACATGTTGTTGAATGCTTATATAGCCTATGGTGTTCACACTGGACAAGCAGGGCGGGGCTTCTTGTATCTACAGCTTACTAAAGTAACAACAGTTTGGTGCAAATGTCCAAGCAGTGCAAATCTTGCTCCAGGATTTTTCTTTCATTGGAAGTGGCCACTTGAATGTGCAGTATTATTTCTTATTTCTGTAATGTTGATTGTAAAATCTCTGAATAAGTGGGGTGGTGGCTCTTTAACCAGGGAGATTGGACGGTTTGTTCCAATTGCATGGAATTCTGCAGGCAAACTGTAAAAAAATGCTATGAGGAAAAATATATATTGTATTGTTTATTGTTCATGACAGCTCAAATAACATTGCAAAAGAAAAAAGGCAAAAAATATATATTACTATTGGAAGACGTTATGTACAAGTCGATTTGGAAAACACAGAAAAAAGTGAGTAATTAATCCACACTAACCCCAGTAGTCGAATCTGTAGCGAGACAGTTAAAGATTACTCAGTCAACTGTCAGCTTCATCAGGTGATCATTCCAGATCAACTGCTCCAGAATAGCCCCCCCCCACCATGGCACAGGAATGACTAAGCAATGCATATTCACAAAATAAAAATTCATCGGGGTAGATTTCCTCAAAGCTCAGAGGATTCCTCAATAAATCTAATAATAAAACCATTCAAGAAAAAAAGACAATTTGGAAAATGGAAACGAGGAGGATGGAGCCAAAGTGGATTACTTTTATTTCGTAGATGAGATTAGATTGTGAATTGGAAGGCTGTCTCTTTACTCCCATGGTGAAAGTAAGAAAAGACTTCTTTCATTTGGCAAATGACATGAAGGATAAATCAAATCTGTGCCAAGCAGAGGAGGAGGCATGCTGCAGCAGGAGGGGAAACGCCCCAAGAAGGAGTGACACCTTCAGCCTCACAAAGCATGACACTTCAAGTGCATGTACTGAAGATGTGTCTGCAAACTGTCTGAATCGGAAAGGTTTGATGGCTCCAATCTGAGAGAACAACAGAAGGCAAAAGAGTTCTCACACAGGTAAAATATTTTGCAGCATACAGGAAGAATTAAAGGGAAAAAAAGAACAAACAACAACAACATCCATCCATTGTCCTGACCGCTTTGTCCCTTTCGGGGTCGCGGGGGTGCCGGAGCCTATCCCAGCCACTGATGGGCTGGGATACACCCAGGCGGGGTACACCCTGGACAGGTCGCCAGTCCGTCGCAGGGCCGCAATCACACACTCAGTCACTCTCACATGCACACCTAGGGGCAA
>NC_050516.1:14217207-14225991 GCF_002922805.2 Oryzias melastigma | reverse complement strand
AATTTATGTATAAAAAATAAAGCTGTAAAACTGTGAGAAAAAAACTTGAAATTTTATATGAAAAAAAAAAACTTTTTTTCTAAACGTAAAATGTGACATTTAACGTTAAAAATATTACTGGTTAATTTTTTGCAGACAATTCAGTGAAACAGCAAAACATCGAACCTCCAACTCTGCATTACTTTTTTTGCAAATGTAAAACTTTTTTTCATTAAAACACAATTTGATTTTCCAAAAGTTGTGACTCTTTCTTTGTAAAATTACAACTTTTTAAGTCACATATTTTCACATTGATTCTCATAAATGATTGACTTTTTCTCCTAACACTTGAGCAGTTTTAATCTAGTAAAATTTTGACTTTTTCCTTCATAATTTCATTACTTTTTCCCATAATTTTGCAACTTTATTCTCGTATATTTACTTTCTTTTATGGTGACTTTATACTCATTCCTGATTCAGGATGGCAAGTTTGGTTTCTCAAAGTTATGTTGGCATACTTTTAGTTTCCTGCAGGGGGAGCAGTTTTGATGAGTCACACACTTCTCACTTTCTGTTTCAGATAAACTCTTTCCACCTGAAAAGATGCTGGATTTGTTGTTTTGAATATGTTTTCAACAAACACGAAGCTTTTCTCTGCATCAGAATCAGCTGAGTCACGCTGATTGCATAAATGATGTTACAGTATACCATAGAGTGTGTTATTTTAGGTGGTGCCGGTAACATTTCTAGTGTTAAAGGGTTAAATGAAGCCATGAAGCCAATTGTTTAGAACAGGGGTGTCAGTCTTAATCGGACAGGGGGCCAAAATTCAGAACACACTTTAGGTGTGCTGAACAGGATAAACGTTTAATGAACAAACTAAAACTAACATTTTTAAAACTTAAAAAATGTAACTTTTTAACATTACTATGAATAAAAACAGGCTGAAATAATATTCAAGAATAAATCAACTTAAACCTTAAATAACTTTCCATACTTTACTCTCCTTAAAAATATATTTTGTCAAAATTAAACAAGTTAGAAATAAGCGCAAGATAACAATAAAATAAAATGATCTGGATGGATCCGGCCCCCGGCCTTGACTTTGAGACATGTGGTGTAGATGGACCATCACACCTTCCAAATGTCAAACTATAAGCACATAAACATAACGGCAAGTTTTGTGGAGAAACAGTTTATGCTGTGCTGCACAATGAAACCAGATGCAAACTCAACATCTTTGTCTTATGCTGAAAATGTAACTGTTATCAACATTAAACTAAGCTTATTTTTTACACTCTCAAACAGGTAAACTGTTTCAAAGTCTGTCAGATCAAACTGAATAAATCAACAAATTCATCAATTCAAAAAGTCTAAAACGGAGGAGACCAATTCAAGGCCTTGAGGGCCGCCGTTCAACATGTTTTCCAAGCAACCTTCCATTGAAGCTCCTTATTGACTAAATACATCTGATCCAAGTAATCAGCAGTAGCTAAGGCAGGGTTTCTGGAAATTCATCAGCAGGCCTGGATTTGGACATCCCTGATCTGAGCAGTTTGATACCCAGATCGGGTCGGTATATGTGAGTCAACGGGATAGACATTGACTATGATAGACAAATTACTAGATGTTGTCTCCATTGTGTGAACATGACAAACTTGACAAAAATATTTCCAAATCATAAAATGTGAAAGTAAAAACATGAACGAGGACATAATGATGCAAACAGGAACCTTGATTTGAAGTACTGGTAATCCACGATCCCTCTGAGGGTTTGCTGAATCTGGCTCCACAGGATGATCTGCAGCCTGCCAAGGCTGCGCCTATGGATTTGAGCTAAAGCAGCCTCTCAGGTTTCCCTGCAGGCTTTTAGCCACCATTAACATCAGCAGGATTGATCGTGCTGCTCCGACCAGCAGATGTATGCAACCTCGAGGGAAGGCTAAGCTGAGACGAAGATACTGTAAGACACGATCCCTGAGCTCATTGGTGCAAGGTGCCACCATGAGAGTAACTTCCTGAGAAACATAGATTTATTTTTTATTAAATAACTGGAAAGTTCTTTGCAAAATCGTGTGCAGACAGACGAGGAGAGTCCCTGTGACTCATGTCTGACTTCAATGAGACCTGGTTCAATGAGAACCAAACGTCGTAGGTTTGGTTCATGCCTTGTATGACCATGTGTCGAAGTTGTCTTGGGCAAGACACTGAACCTCACACTGCTTTCAGTGGTTATAGTTTGTGTTAAGCATTGGAGCTGCCATCTCTGAGTGAATGGGAGAGTGACTGTAAAGCACTTTGGGCCTTCAAGGAAAGAAGATGTGTGTCACTCAGAGCAGTGGCTGCTTGACCTAAAGGATGTGGGTAGAAATCGGACTACAGTTGGTCATAAAGGAGAGAACGGATGCATGTACATCAACAGAGAGGGAAAAGGAAAGGCAGAAATATTGGGCTCAGAGTAGGAGCTTTGTGGGGACTTTGATAGTGAAACTAAAGATCTAAAGAGTGTATAAGAGTCCAGACTTAAAGAAAGCAAAATGTATAGAATGAAAAAGGCTGTTTATTGGTTAGATGGAAAGATGGGGGAAGTTGGAGTAAGACAGATAGAAGAGTTTGATAAGAATGTTCTGGAGATGACAGTGTCAGATAATGTGATAAGTCTGGAGCGGGAAATTAAGGTTTGACATTGAACGTTGTCAGCTAGTTCCCACTGGTAGGATTTGGGCTAGAAGAGAAGAAGAAATTTTGGTAGGAGATGTATCCCTAAAGGAGAAAGAACGAGGATCGGGGCCACCTTCAGTGGACATTTGGGTGACGGAAACAGAGTAAATGAGAAAGTTTGGTTTGGACAGAAGGACAGATGGTAACAGACTTTGCTAAAATGATAAAAATGGCTTTGTTAAACACATAATCACATTCGTGTGGTAAAAACAAATCAATCACATTCCTCCTCTGCTGTTCCTCTGTGCTCCTCAAAGCTTGTCTGTGCTCTGGAGCTTCACAACTCTTGCATCCTTTTTTTCATGTAGATTTGATTACTGCAGTGCTGTCTTCTCTGGTCCTTCTAAGCAGTCTGTTAACAAGTTCAATTAGTACAGAACTGAGCTACTTCCCTCCGAACAGATACCTAAGGGAGAGCTCACATTTCTCCAGTTTCAAGGTCTCTGCCTGTCAGATTCGAAATTGACTTAAAGATTTTTTTAAATAGTTTTTTTTATCTTCTTTCTTCTAAATCGTGAACGCAAAAAGTAAGTCCATAAGACAACCTATACGTGTGTATGCTGACATGTATCGGAGTTCATTAGATCAGGTCCAACAGCCTTTTTCAGTGCTTGGCAGATTTGAATGCTACTGCAGAGAATAGGTGAAGGGTCATGAGTGAGGAGATTGGTCAGTGGGGGTTCATTCACTGAAAACTATTTAAAAAGATTTTGTTCGGCCATGTAGGAACAGACACATTTTAAAACCATTGACAAAAGAGCACTTTGGGACAAAGCACTAAAGGGGGAGGTTGTGAAGTCCTGATCTACCCCCCATCTCCAGCATGGGATTGGCCTCAAAGCACTTACTGGTCACAGGTGCCGGTGGTTTTTGGTGATAATCTTTGCAGCAGAGTGTAGGTGAGTCTGGTTTTTGTTGGTGTCTTCTCCCACAGACTGTTCAGAGATGTCTTGCAGTGCACACAGCAGACCTGTGATATCTGGATGGTTCAGGGTTAGAGCACCTTCCCTTTCTAGGGGTTCCAAAATGCAGTGCTCACTTTATGTCCTGCACTGTTTGGAGTCAGGAGTCAGCACAGGTGGATATATGGATACATAGGTATATAGGACTGAGATGACGTGAGCATATATATATATATATATATATATATATATGGCAGTACAATATGTATTACAATACACATCTCATGATATGATACAAACCGAAATATGAGAGTATGACTTGGCAAAAAAACTATGTCATCCTAGTTTTTAGTAGTAGTAGTAGTAGTAGTAGTAGTAGTAGTTGTAGTTGTAGTTGACTGAACCAATGGGACAGAATATTTAAGACAAACTGGTTCTTGTGAGATTTTGCTGTTCTGGTGTGTGCTGTGTGTGCTATGCTGCCAACTAGCAGTCAGGGGTTTAGGAGAAAAACAAAAGTAAGACAATGAAGGAATCTCACAATAATAAATTAATAATAAAAAATAAATTAATAATAAATAATAAATAAAGAGATTTTTCAGCATTTTAAATTGATACAAGTATCGGCAAAGGAAATATTGTAATATATCACCAAATCAATTTTTCCCCAAACCCTTGATCTACAAACTGAGTCATGGGGTCATGGAAGCATGCAGATGTGGTTTAATATCCAGGGTTTCTGGTTTGGGAAAACCTGGAATTCTGTTTAAATAAGTAAACATTTCCCACACTACTAGGTGTAATACAGCAACATTTCTTTGAATGTTATCAGGTTCTAATCGAGAAAAAAATGACTAATATTTAAGTATTAGCAAAGTTGCCCTGGAAAAATAACATGGACCTCTTCAGGATACATGGTGATGGTTTACATCATGAACTATGTCTGTGGTGGGAGGTGCATGCTTGATGCTTAAAAACTTGTAGTCCAAACAGAGGAAGCCAGGTCAGGTGGTTGATGGAATCTGTTCACACACACAGAACTGCTGGTGTTTCCTCCAGACTCAAGACGTCAGTCCAATGAAAGTCCTTTGGCCCTTTGAATAAGCAGGTGAAGGTGTTTAAAACCATAATCCAGTCATAGACGAGAGAAACTGATGAAGGTTTTACCCAATTTACAGTTAAGAAGAATCTTGTATTTTCTAATGTTTCAAAAAAAACTGTCATGAATATTTAATTATGCATTTATTAGAGGGATTTTTCACATGAAATTTAGTTCTCTGTTGGTACCCCTCGGACTGTAAATTCTTGAACTTGTGAAATTTGTTGTAACAACCAGACAACTTAATTTTCTCATCAGTGTTAGCTGTCTGTCATCAGACATGCTCATTTTTATTGCTGCACAGCATTTTCTGTAAATCTGCTGTGATAAATGCAACTCATGACATTCAAGCAGGCTGAAAGGTGACACGAGACGGAGGGGAGTTGTGTGCACAAAGGCACATGGAAATGAATAGGTCACAAGGGATCCTAGAATACACAGACTTCAGTGGGATGGGGGGGTACTGTCGTATTGGTGAGGAAGAAAAAGGTTTTTATAAGGCTGATGAGCAGGGATAAAGTTTCAATCTGAAGTAGAGAAAAGTCCTCCTTTTTATCCCTTTTTGCCTTCTGATCCCAGTTTCTGTTTTAACAGCGTCTGTCCAGCTGACAGGTGATGTGAGACAACGGTAACGAATACCTAACCTGATCGAAATCATGGATGTGGTGAGGAGAACCTGTGTCCGATTCTATTTCAGTATTGATCCTCTTCCCCCAAACCCTGCCATGTGTTTGAGTTCATACGGTTCTCACCATTACAGTCAGGGTGTGATCAGAGATATGAGCTGCAAACAATTGTTCCTCATTTTTATTTATCCCACCCCATGGGTGCACATGCACAGTCAAGAAAATGTGGTTTATAATACAAATAATACAAAAAAACAACAAATGACAAATAAGCCTTCAATTGTAAGTAAACTAAACATTCATGCTAAGATGTAGACACTAATCTTTTAGAAAGACGCACACTGATTCAGAAAATGCAACACAACAACAGAAGCATAAAATCAAGCATTAAACATGAATGCCAGTGTGCAATTTTAACCACTATCTCCTTGTGGTGGGAGGGGTTGAAGAGCTTGAGAAATCTAAAAGGTAATCCTGACTGAGGAAAATGCCTCTGGTAGGGTCTCCCATGCCAGACAGGTCCTGAATAAAGAGCCAGACTGAGAGCAGTTCAAATGCCTCTTTTGGACAAATTAAAGACATTGACTGCTGCGGTGTCTGGAGTGACGATTCCTCCACATCCAATTGGTTTATTAATGATTTTTCTAATGAAAAATAATCTGTGTAAGTTTTTATGTTTGATACTTGATTTTTTTAACATTGATGTGCATATGCTATGATAAAGTCAGAAATAGTGTTATGTCTACTGACATAGTCATGTGATTTATTGTTACTTGGTTCTTAATGACCTGAATCTTTGTTAGTAAGGTATAAATGTCTGATTATAAGTTATGAACCATATATTGACAATTCATGTAAAGAAAATGGCACAGTAGAGCCGAGGTGGGATTATACAAGTTCGCTTCCTCCCACTCCCTCTCAAGCAATCTATTATTTGATGCCTCCTTATCCTATATCTGACATATCTTTGTGTGGATGTAAACCTCTGCTGATTGTATTGCACATGCATTAATCTTGCTCTGATTGCTTGAAATAAACCATTTCAAATCAAATCAAATCGGATCTCTCAACTTAGAGTTTGGTCATGTGAATACATAACAGTTAGACAACATAGAATGAAGATGTATTCATTTGTATTCCTAATAAGGAACCATCCATTAATCCCTCACATGGGACATCCTGATCAGGACCTCAGGGCAACAAAGGCAAGGTAGACCCTGAATAGGTTGGTAGTTAGTTGAAGAGACACAACCACACACACTCACTGTTACTTCTAAGAAGCAAATCTGAGTCCCTATTTAAAACCCACCCATTGTTTGATCCAATATAAAAGCATTTCCAGTGTTTTTTAAAATGATTATTATAACGTTTTTAGCCAAAATAATAATTTAAAAAAAGTGTATCTTTTTCTAGGACAAAGTTTCTGTAGAGTGGCAGTAGTTCATCAGAAATTCACCTTTGAGTTGTGGGTGGGACTGTTAGTGTGGAGTAAGCCTTTCCCCATTTCCCATCATCCATCTGTTTACATGGTCTCTCACTAGCTTACCCCTCACAACCTCAACCTAACATTACCGGTGCAGCGAAAATTCTGAGCAATATCACTGCTATCCAGTCGTACAGTTTTGAGTCAGATGCCAGCTCAGATGAGGAAAGTGATAATGTCTGAATCTAGTGGTCCACAAGAAGATGCTTTAGAATGAGGTGCAGCAGGGAGCTAGTGGCTTGCTGTAGTAGCTTCTGTGTTACACTTGACAAGTCTGTCCTTTCATCCGTCCATCTGTCTGTCCCTACCTCCATCCATCCATCCATCCATCCATCCATCCATCCATCCATCCATCCATCCATCCATCCATCCATCCATCCATCCATCCATCCATCTACTTTTACATCATTTCATTGGAGGAGGCAACACCTTAGTTGGCTTTACTCTTATAGTTCCACTAGGATGGCTAAGCTTCTCACCATGCCCTGTGCTGTTAGTTGTGATTGTGCCATCTGTTTTTTTTTTTTTTTTTTAAACTTTCTTAACATACCGCTCCTTGAAAATATCTTTTAAGGAATTTATTTTCTGTGAGCTTTTGTTCTTCAAAGCTTTTTCTTGAGTGTGGATCCATGAACAGTTCTGTTTCATATGGTTGTGGTTTTGTTTGAATCATTCAAAGGTTAATTACAAGGAGAAAGAAGCACTGTTGTGCTGAAAGCTGTTCCCATCATAATCTGCATCTTCTTGTTCATCCTGAGACAGAAGTTCCTCTCATCCAGGATGATGATGATGATGATGTCGGGGTCATCTGAAGGTCCGAAGTCTGAAGGAACCAGACTGTAGTTTGATGGAAGTGAAAAAGATGAAGATGTTTTGTGTGCAGAGGCTCCTCTGTCAGCTCAACAAAGAGCATGCGTTTTTTCTCCCATGAACACAATGCAGCCACACTTCTGCGGGTTGGGGGTGTTCTATATGTCATCTCTACACATCAGTTCACTGGGTTTAATTGGGGGGCTCTCTTTCTCTTTTTGTCCTCCCTGGGGAGCAGGTGGGGGAGGTTGTGGGGCGGCCCGATGTCCAGGCTGCGGGACGCCCAACAAAGGGAGGTGCTGGGGGCCTTGTAAGGCATGGAAGGCGAGGGGGCTGCTTTTCAAAATAAAAGCTTCCATCTTCGTGCGGCTCAGAGTCCATCTTCTGTATGAACCGACGGTTTCCGGTTTAA
Source organism: Oryzias melastigma (assembly GCF_002922805.2). Classification (NCBI taxonomy): domain Eukaryota; kingdom Metazoa; phylum Chordata; class Actinopteri; order Beloniformes; family Adrianichthyidae; genus Oryzias; species Oryzias melastigma. Next base: position 14,217,959 of record NC_050516.1, on the reverse strand, counting down.
ATATTGTGATGGGGGCCGGAAGTGGCTGAGCTGTGTGATGAGGGGGCCCGGGAAGTGATAGGCATAAAGGAGAGATGAGGAGAGGGGGGCAGATCAGAGAGGGAGGCGGCGCGGCTCCATCCTTCATCTCAGGAGTGGCTCCATCTGCGGCATCAGTGAGGTAGGACTGCGCATCGATCGAACCACAGACGGGTTCGTGTTCTGCTCTCCTTGTCTGGTTTCGGTCACTGATGCGCGCGCGCACGGCCCGGCACGGGGGAATCTGTTTACTGTTTTCATCCACGCGCGCGGTGGGATCTGCGGTTCGGTCTGAGTCAGGTGAGACTGCGTGTGCGGGAGGACGTGGTTTACAGGCTGCACGTGCACGCGCTTCCATTTTTTGGGGGGAGTGTTAGTAAATGACGCACTCACGCGCACCGACGCGTGCGCACGCGGCTCTGCTGTTTTTGGAACGGCGGTATTCCCGCTTTTGTTCTGGTCCATCACCCGGCTCCTCTAGGTGAGAGGAGGAGGATGCTGCTGCTGTCTGCTGGACCAGCGAGGCTTTCGAATCGTGTGGGCGTGGCCTAAGTGCCTCTTGTTCATGTAAGTCGTTTAGAGCTGCCGAAGGTAACTTCAGGTGTGTGACATTGAGGGGAAAAACAGCAAAACAAAGCAGGTTTTCTATTTGTCTGATTGCTGAAAGCAATCAGAGTATGTTGTTGTAATTCTTTATTATATTTTATTATTCTTCTTCTTATTATTATTCTTAT